>NC_143550.1:60974545-61295681 GCF_054136105.1 Typopeltis vanoorti | reverse complement strand
TTTGTGTCAAACCTTATAGAATCTCTTTAATAACTTAGATTTCTTTATGTCTACTCTTTTTCACTTTTAAACCCACATACCTTCAAACCTATTCTCAAAGGGAGAATTCCACAGGCCTACCACTAGCTTGATCATATCTCAATCCAATCCACTACCTCCTCATCCCCAAGAAATCCAGGTGACCAAATCTGAACAGCAGTCAAATCATAGCATTATAAAGAGGGATAAATAACTTGTTTATCTTTACCTTTTAGGTATTTTACCTACTTTTGCAATATACCATCTGAACTTCAATTATGTCCACCATTACCCCCCCCCCCACACACACACCCCAAGTCCCTAGCCTCAAATCAATCCAGCTCCATCAATGGGGTACATAGTATGTAACCTTCACATAAAGTACATAACCTTACGTTTTGCAACATTAAATTAACAATTATTATCCGTCACCTACAATGCCAATCTATTTAAATCACCCTGCAAGATATCTACACATCACCATTATCAATTATTGCCTTCCCAGTTTTGCATCAGCAGCAAACAATTGAATATCCCCCCCCCGATTCTATAGCATTAAAAAGAGTGGTGGCTCTAGTACAGAACCCTGAGGGATTCCTAGTCCCCCTCAATTCTCCTGAATTCCACTTCATTATATACTACTCTGATGCCTATGTCAGCCATCCCTCCATCCATACTAACAATAATATTAATTAATATTTTTATTAATAAAATTTATATGGAAAAGAGAGAAATTAGTCAAAACACTAAACTGTATATAAGACAGTATTCTAACCAGTTTCAAACTTGTGGGGTTGAGTGCAGAGTTAGAAATTACACTCAATAAAAAGACTGGAGATTACAGATATTAGAGTTCTGAGAAATATTAGAGAGATGAACCAATGGCATTAATGACAAAATCATTTTAAAAAATGAATATATTAAGGAGGAACTTGACGGTGTTAACATATGGGAGTGTATGAGCAGAGCTAACCTCAAATCATATGATCACTTGAACAGAACGAGAGAGGCAATGTTAGCAAAAGTGTTTCTTTTTTCAATCAGGATGACAAGGTGGGGAGGGAGGAACCAGAGGAAGATTAAAATCTAAATGGATGATACAGTAAGAAATGTGCGAGGAGAAAGGACAGAAGTTTATTAATATGTGTAATGAGTATGAAGGAAGAACTGAACTGTATTTGAATAATACAGTTCAGTTCTGTTTCAGTGTAAATGACTTACACCAAAAACCATTCAAACATTTGAATGGTTTTGGTGTAAGTCACTTGGAAAGATTGCTGCTAGAAGGCAAAGTAATGAGTGCAGAGAATGAATCTGAGCAAGTAAGAAGTGATGTGAAAGAGCAGGAAAGTAGGGAAGGGTGCAACTGAAGTGGTACTTATATTGAAGTGGTAGGAGTGTAAAGAATGAGAGAACAAAATGTAAGGAGTGTAAAGAAGGAGAGAACAAGTGTGCAGAACAAACAGGGAGAATCAAGGTGGACATGAGAATACAGCATGAAAAAGGTTGAAGCACCAAGAGGATGTGAATGCATGTATAGACAAAAAGGTAAAAGGATGACATGGGATGTAAGGAAAACAGTTGGATTTGAAGAAGGTTCTGGGATGAGTATGGAGAAAAAGAAATTACTCGAGAAAAATATAGAGAAGTCATATCTAATAAGTGGTGTCAGTGAAACTTGTTATAGACCCAGGAATGAGCTGTTATGTTTGTATAAGAATACTAGAAGTATCAGAAACAAGGGAAAGAAATTGCTGAAATTAAATGGTCGAGTTTGTTCACCCAAAAATTGTTGAAATAAGATGGACATCCTGACAGGAACAGAGATGGAAGGGCATAATATATTTTGTGAAGATACAAAGGGTAAAAAGAGGCAGAGTGCTATTGATGAGAGAGAAAAAAAAGTTAAGTCCATACAAGATAGAGATACAAGAAAAAAATAGTGGTAGTGGTTTTGAGACAGTATGGTGAAAGATAGAGGTGAATGGAATAAAATACTTCACTGGATGTTGCAACAGACCTGGAAATGTGGAGGATAGTGACCAGGATATTTATAAGCAAATTAGCCAAGCAAATGGGAAAAGGGTGATTATTATAGGTGATTTCAATTACAGGAATATAGATTGGTATGACAAGATAGTGACTGGAAGAAAAAAGTGTGTTTTTGAGGGAAACAACTGCTACCTCAGGCAGTATATAACGGAAGACATGTAAGGATTGAGGGTCTTGGATTTGATCATCTCATCAGAGGATGTTATTACAAATGAGGTTTCAAATCTCCTCCAGTTGGTGAGAGTGACCATGAAGTGATTACCAGCCATGCGAGGGGACTTCTGTGAGAAAAGGGCATATCTGGAACTACAAGGCTGGTGATTATGAACTAAGGGGACAGTTTGGAGCTGTAGCATGGAATTAGGAATTGAATAGAAAGGAAATCAAAGGAAATTCACATAGAGAGAAGAGGCAAGGAATAAGAAAAGTCTCATTGACTATATTATTGTCGATAGTGATGTTTCCTGTCTGGTGCAGGACAACAGAGTGTACAGAGGATTTGAAATTGGAAGTGATCACCATTTAGTCTTAAGCAGGATAAAATTTAATTTCATATTGAAAAGAAGAACGTGAAAGAAAGTTTTAAAATGAATAAAAGTTGAGCAGCTCTGAGATGTGAACTGTAGACTAAAATATACAAACATTATTCAAGAAAACATGAAAGAGTTTGAGAACAGGAATCAAACCTTGGAGATTCGGTGACAAGCTCTGAAGGAAACACCGATTGATTCTGCCAGAGAGGCATGTGGTGAGGTTGTCTGCAAGGATACAAAAATCAAAACTCCACGATGGACACAGGAAGTTAAAGAGGCAGTGAAGGAAAAGAAGTAAGCATATCAAAAGTTCCTGGCAAATAAGTCTTCTTCTGCTCTTAGAGAATACAGAGACAAATGTAAGAAAGTTAAACACTGTGTAAAACTAGCTAAACAGAAATTATGGGAAGACTTTGGTAAGAACATAGAAAATAAATATCAAGAAGGTGGCAAGATATTCTGGAGGTTGTTGAAGAAGCTCAGAAATGGAGGAAAGAGTGCTGTAAAAGGAATTAGAGATGATACTGGTGATATGAAAACTGGAGAGAAAGATATCCTTGAAGTATGGGTAATTACTTCGAAAAATTGCTAAATGAAACTAACAGTGATGAGAGCACAGTGATAAAAAAACACTGACCAGGCGTGCAATCAGGAATACATATCCATGCTTGAAGTAAAAAAAGCCATCAAAAGTCTGAAATGTAGAAAGGCAGCTGGAGTAGATGATATTAGACCAGAAATGCTCAAGTATGGAGGAATAAAAGTTTTACAGTAGCTACACTGCATAATTCAGCAGGCCTGGACAGAAAGACGAATTCCAGACGATTGGAGTAGAGCTCTCATAGTACCCATATATAAAAAGGGAAATAAAATTGATTGTGAGAATTACAGAGGTATTTCTCTACTGAGGGTTCCTGGTAAGATTTATGCCAGTCTACTTGAGAGGCCAAATAGAGGCTGTCAGGCCAAGATATTCACTTTATGACAAATAGTTGAAAAGTCATGGGAATATAACAAAGATCTGTATTTAAGTTTTGTAGATCTGGAAAAAGCATATGACAAGGTGCCAAGAGAGAAGCTATTCAAAATGCTATTTGGTGTAAGCGGATCATTATATCAAGTAATACTTAGTCTTTATTTGAGTTGTAAGTCAGCAGTTAGAATTGAAGTACAGGGAAATGGTTTAATGTTAAATCAGACAAGAATGCACATTATCACCTCTGTTATTCATTATCTACGTGGGCTGTTCAATAAGTAATAAGACTAATTTTACTGTCGCGAAACCACTCATCACAATATTCATTTCTTTGGAATAAAGAAATGTTGCTGTCTGTATTAACAAAAGAGGTTTATAGATGGCGTATACAGGCTGATGTGCCAGAGTGTCACATGACTAAACGCAAGCTTGTTTCGGCGCGCCTACGAGCGATTAAATTTTGTGTGTGTTTGCAAAAATCGGCATTGGACAAGTTTAAGAAGCTGTCGCCTTCTTGTTCCAGTCTTTCTTTCCATTCTGTGCACACATCCACTCGATGCTGCATTTGCTCCGGTGTCAAGAGTTTGAGAATCCATCAGGCGCAAACACGTTTCAGTATCAAATGAGTGAACACTTCCCACAGAAATATTCAGAACAACATGCAGCTGCTGTACTGTAATTCTGCGATCCTCCTTGATGATAATAGCTGCTGTGTTGATCGTCTCTGTGATGGACGTTGAAGGTCTTCCCCGACGTTCAAGATCTATCACATTTTGCATTCCTTCCTTAAAAGTTTTATGGCAGCGAAAAACACTTGCCCTCGACATTGCTTCATTGTGGAAAGGTTCGCATATCATGTTAAAAGTGTCCGATGCCGATTTTTGCAAACGCACACAAAATTTAATCACATAACGCTGTTCCAAGGATGCTTCCATTTCGACGACTGGTTGTGGCTCGTAGGCATGCCGAAACAACCTTGCGTTTAGTCACGTGGCACTCTGGCACATCAGCCCATATACGCCATCTATCAACCTCTTTTGTTAATACATACAGCAACATTTCTTTATTCTAAAGAAATTAATATTGTGATGAGTGGTTTCACGACAGCAAAATTAGTCTTATTACTTATTGAACAGCCCTCATATATGGATTACATTATGAAGGAAAGTGGTATTAAGCCTGATATCAAAATTGGAGACGTTAATGTCAGCTCTCTGCTTTATGCGGATGATGTTATACGTCTAAATAAATCCGCTACAAGTCTGCAAGATTCACTGACTAAATTGAGTAACTGTTGTGATAGATATGGGGTGAAGGTCAGCAATAACATGACAAAGATAATGAAAATAGGCAGAAGCATTGAAAATATCAGCTGCATTGTGAATGGAGAACCTATAGAACATGTAAAACATTTCAGCTACTTAGGCACGATTTTTAGTGAAGATGGTAAATTAAATATGGAAATAGATAACAGAATCAACAAAGCTGATATGGTAGGAAGTCAACTGAATAAATTTATGTGGAATAAGAGAGAAATTAGTCAAAAAACTAAACTGGCTGTATACAAAACAGTGTTAAAACCAATTTTAACTTATGGATCTGAGAGCTGGGTCAGAAGTGAAACACTTGACTAAAGACTAGAGACTGTAGATATGAGAGTCCTGAGAAAGATTAGGGGCATGAACAGATGGCATCAATGGCAATGTCATATTAAAAACGAGGATATTAGGAAAGAACTTGACATTGTCAGCATCCAGGAATGCGTTAGCAGAGCTAATCTCAGGTGGTATGGTCACTTAAACAGAATGAGCGAGGAAAGATTAGCCAAACAGGTGTTCTCTGCCAGGTTGGCAGCAAAAAGACCCAGAGGAAAACCAAGATACAGTAAAAAGTGCCTTAGAAGATAGATATATAAATATAAGATCTGAGAATGTTGTAGCTTTGACAGGTAACAGATTGATTTGGCAAAAAAATTTAGGCAGGAAGTTAGTAATGATGTAAATTTTTCATGTAGTACTATCATATCCTGTACACCCCTTGAGGGTAAATGGCAGGAATTTGATGATGATCAAACTTGATAATATATCACCACATATTTTGAAGGAATGTGCCAGGGAATTGACATCTGCCTTGACATATTTGCTTAATGAGGTTTACATTGGGTCAAGTTCCAAAGGAGTGAAAGGAAGGCAAGATTGTACTACTTCATAAAGGGGATGACAGAACTCAAGCATGAAATTAGAGGCCAATCTGTGTGTGTGTGTCAGGTGATGTGGTTAAACTGTTTACAAGACTGGTGAGAATTAGGATCCAGAATTGGGTTGACAATAATGGTATCATTGATGGGAAATCTACTTATTACAATAATGGGATAGCAGCAGCAACAGCATTGGATGTGGGAGATGGACATACAGTAGTATACTTAGACTTTGTGAAGGCTTTTGCTAGATTACTGCATGGTAAGTTGACAGTCAAACTAGAGCAGATGTGGTTGGATAGCAGACTAGTGCTTTGGATTGGAGACTTGCTGTCTGATAGATATCGATGTTGTTTATAGGGGAGCAATATCCCAGAAGAGGGAAGTCAGTAGTGATGTACCTCAGGTGACTGTTTTAGGGACATTGCTGTTTGACCTGTATGTTAATGATAATGGGGAAACTATGAATTGGGATATACAGCTGTGTTCAGATGATGCAAAGTTGAGATGAAATATGAGGAGTGGAGCAGAGCAGATGTTGTGGTCTTCCAAATAGTGAATGGGTACATGAGTGGGTTACTTCCATGTTGCAAAATGTAAGGTTTTCAAATTTGAAAAATAAAGATGGGATGTAGAATTTACTCTTGGTAGAGATACATTGTTAGAGGTGAAGGAAATAAGAGATCTTGGGGTGATGGTAGATAAGGATCTGAAATTTAAAGGAAATATTGACAAAATTTGAAAGACAACACAACGAATTTCAGGAATTATGCAGAAGAACTGATTTGTAGAAGGAGATTCTGGTTCCATTGTATAAGGCTCTGATTAGGCTGCATATAGACTACTGTGCAGAGATTTGGTCACCTAGTTTTCAAAATAATGAAGAGATGATGAAGATGGTCCAGATGAGCAAATAGTTTCTGATTTCTGGAATGTCCAATATGAAGAAAGGTTGAGACGATGCAATTTATAGTCTAGTGCAGTGGTTCTTAACCTTTTCAAAGTCACGGAACACTTTTGATTATAAGAAAATTTTGGGGAATACCAAAAGCATTAGGGTCATAAAACTGACAATAAACATATGCATGGTCTTGCCTTTTATAAAAATGGAACTGATTTTAATGCGATACTTGAGCTTGTCTGCTTTTGCAGGTTTCAGCAACAATATCAGGTCTGATATGTGATATCGCTACCTTCATCTCTTTGTCTATATTAGTAAGTCATTCACTGTTTTTATATGAGTGAATATTGAGAAACCGAGGTCATACAAATATGATGTTGGACACTGTAACAAAATTTTCAGTGCTCTTGTGGAGAGAGCTGGGTGTTTGACTTGGATAACAATCCAAAATTCCTCAAGAGTTATTTCAGGGAATTTCATTTTTAGAGTATGATCCGTTGACAAGGTAACTAATTGTTCTTCTTCTTGTAACGAAAATTCTCAACTGGATGTATTGACTGTGCCCAATGGATTTCGTATCCATCATAATTGTGTGTATTTAAGGAAGGAAAGTAACTAAATATTTTCTTCTAATATTGTTAATTGTTCTGTTATAACGGAAATAATTCTCTCGACATTTTTTATTCAGAGTAGCCAATTACACTCAGAACTGTGTCATGTGACAACTTTCACTGGCGAATACTTGTAACTAGTTCGTGGAACACCGGTTAAGAACCACTGGTCTAGGGCAACGTTTATCAACCTTTCTAAGCCCAAGGACCAGTAAAATGCCTAAAACAATTCTACAGACCACTATGTTACAGAGGCGTAGCTGGGGGGGGGGTTATAGTGTCTTTAATAAATTAAAGACACTATAAACATAGTTTCTTTAATTTATTACCCTATACGTCGTTTCGACTTTTTGTAATTTTTTTAAAAACCTACGTAGGAATTACCAACATTTCGGAAAAACTGTGCCATTTATGACATAATAAATCTAAAAGCAGGTTTTGAATACACATGGAAACATAATTAAATTGGAAGTAAATGATTAAAAGTGTATCATCATTAAACAAAGTTTTAATTTTTTTATTAAACAAACAAATAATATGATATAATTATCTTGCTACTTACTTTTAATGAGATGGTTCAGCTTCTTGGCTTTTGCAGAATGGCTGGATATCTAGCTCAATATTGGTCAACTTCAGTCAAAGATCAGCACACACACACTAAGACTATTTCTGAATTTTGTTTTTATTTGAAGGAGCGATGAAAATTCTTTCTCACAAAGATAGGTTGCAGAAAACGGCTGCATGACGATTTTCAATGCTTCTTCAGATAATTCGGGAAATTCACTTCTCACTGAAGGCAAGATTCCAGAATCAAGCCAAACCAAGATCACGGAATTCATTTTAAGCCCACTGTCACTTGAAAGCTCGACTAACTGTTCTTTTTTCGATAATGAAAGGTCGTTCTCGTGACTATAAGCATGAAATAGATCTCGAACCCACAGAAATTTCTTATAAAAGTTATTCGGAAAATGTTTCAAAATTCTGTTTCAGAGTTTTAAGGTGGTCACAAACCATTCCAGAAACTCAGAATCAACAAAAAGATCATTTTCCACTAAAAAGAATTCCAATATTGGAAAAGGTGCAAATTATCTGTCTTGTACATAATTAACCCATAAAACTAGTTTTTTCTTGAATGGCTTTATATTGTCATAGGCATCAAGAACAGTTGAAGAATTTCCCTGAAGATAGAGATTTAATTCATTTAATTTCGAAAAAATGTCTGAAAGATAGGATAGTGTTGATAACCATGCTTCGTCAACAAAGACTGATGCAAAATCAGAATGACATTCATTTACAAATAATAAAACTTCATGCCTTAATTGAAATAATCTTGTTAGTACTTTGCCCCCGCAAAGCCAGTGAATTTAAGAATGAAGCAAAGGTTGTATATATTCACTGCCCATTTCATCGCAGAGTACTGAAAATAACCTGTGATGAAATGGGCAGTGAATATATACAAATTTTTATTTGAAGTTGGACTGTTGAGCTTTAATAAAATTAACTAGTTTTGCAGCATTGTATAGCACAGTTTTAAATTCTGGTGGCATTCCTTTGGAGGCTTCCCTATGTATGAAACAATATACCCAATTCATATCCGGAGCTACTTCCTTGACCACAGAAACAACCCCACTATGCCTGTCTGTAAGGGCATGAGCTCCATCTGAAAAGAAGGCCCATACATTTTTCCCACTGGATCATCCATTTGTGTATTATGTAATTATTGAGATCATGAAATATTTCTTCTCCAGTTGTTCGGGATGGCAAAGTTCTACAAAAAACAGAATATCATCATGATTTTGTTATTTGTAACGCATAATAAGGGTCCTTCTTAACTCTTTCGATTCACTGAGATTCTGTGTCACTTGCCATATCATTAATTCTACGACAGACAGTGTCATTTGAAAGAGGAATCAAATCAACATCTTTTAGTAACTTGTTGCCAAAAACATAGTTTTTACCACATCTTTTATAGCTGGAAGTAGCAAATTTTCCCCAATAGAAGAGGTTTCCCTGTTTTCGCTATGCACAAACTGAAGAGATAGGATTCTTCCAGTGCCTTGCTATTAATGGAAAAACCATGGCCGAAACTATATCTTTCCCATGATTTAATGTTCCCTAAGCATCGCTGAAAAAATTCAATTGGCTTATTTTTCATTTCACAATATGTTTAGTTTCTAAATGTCGGAGTTTCGCAGGTTTCATGCACTCATTCGACAACACTTTATAACACAAAACATTCTGTTCACTTTCATCTCCACTCCAAGTAAACCCGGATTCCAAATATGAACTGTTATTTCCTACTGTATTTTTTCTTTGAACTACTTGTTTCTTCTACTTTAATAGTATCAGATTTACTCGCCGTTACAACAAGTGTATCACAAATTAGGGTTCGCATCACCTGTTTCATTTTCTCTTCTTTTCAAAGTCCTAGTTCTAAGCCACTTTTCCATTATTAAAAAACTTTCCGAAAAATATATAAATACAAGTGGGGTTAACTCACGACACACTCTGTCCAAGTATCACTTAGCACTTATAAAGATATACTGAGCCTTGGTTGAAGGAGGGAAACCTTCAATAATAAAAATCAATAAACAACAAGCAATTGTTTGAAATGTGAATAACACATGCTCACTTCAAATCTGACAAAACAGCAAGGAAAGGTGGAAGCAATAAAACTACATTGCTGTTCACTTCACCCTTCTTTTATTATTCTTCATTCTGCTGCTACAAATTTAGTGGAAGAATGACGAATAATAAAAGGGGGGTGAAGTGAACAACAATATAGTTTTATTGCTTTCGACTTTGAACATTCTGATGCTATTTGTTGGTTTTTTTTAAGTCTCCATTTGATTTCAGTAATTTTTACTTATTCAATTTTTAATTTGTTTTGTTTGGATAACACATTGGGAAACACTAGTCTAGTGGATAGGAGGAAGAGGGGTGATATGATAGACATATGAGTTAGTAAGGTGTTTTATAGGATTAATGTTGAAGAGATTTTTCATAAAATGGTGGGTGACTGGGAGACAGGAGATCATCCTTGGTGGAAGCTGTATAAGGAGAATCTGAGCAAGGGAATGAGAAACAGGTTTTTTGCATGGATAGTTGTGAATGATTGGAAGGCACTGCTGAGAGCATGGTGTCTGCATGATGAGCTCAGTGTGTGTGTGTGTGTGTGTGTGTGAAAGGCCTCTTAGATGAGTGACTCCATGTATCTTAGGATAATAAGATCTGACAATATTGGAGTCTTGACAGAACTGATTAATTTGGAGGAAAGTTGTTGATAGATTACATTTCTGATATGTACTCCTGAGGGTACATATCAAGAATGTGATTAAGAGTAATGCCAGTTTCCTAGTGCAATTAAAATATGCAGAAAAATCCTGTCCACTCTCCAAGTCTTATTGGCATCTCTAGATTGCTCACTATTCTTAACACTAAATTCACTTATTTGTAGTATTATTGCATGTCCCCCCCCCCTCCCAAGAAATATTGTATTTCTCCTAAGTGAAATGTATTAATCAGTACGTTTGCCACTCCACCTAACAAAAGTATTCTTCAAAATTTCTTTTCACACTGGTCACATAACAGAAAAATCAACTAGTAATCCCCTCCATTTGCTTTGCTAGCTTTTCTCATACATTCAGGTACTGTCTCTAATATTCAGTCAATGCTCTGTGGGTTCATATTCCACTCTTGCATGGACGTTTGTTTAGAGGATAATCCATGAGCCATGTTTGAACTTCCTGAGATTACTCAACTTTTAAGCCTACTCATAGTACGAGGTATGGCTATTAAATAACGAGATTGGTTGCAAAAATGTGGCTTATTATTACAATTGTACAACTTAATTGTTATCCCCTTCAACATACTCTCCTATACACAGATGCATATGAATTTTACATTTTTAGAAGCAGTGCTGCAAGTCATCAGGTGTTATCTGCTTCAGTAGTGCTGCCATTTTCTCCTTTACCTCATCCACTGACTGAAAATGGGTGCTCTTCAATGCAGATTTCAACTTTGGAAAAAGGTAAAAGTTGCATGGAGCTAAGTCTGGTGAGTAAGGTGGTTGGTCCAACAACACTGGGATCTTCTTATCAGCCAGATACTGCTGTACAGAAAGTACACTGTGGGCGGGAGCATTGTCTTCATGGAGAATCCAAGCATTGGTCTTCCACAGATCAGGTCTCTTCTTCCTCACTCATTCTCTCAGCTTGGCCAGAATCTGAAGGTAATAATTTTGGCTAACTGTCTGGTCCTCTGGTACCCATTCAATCATTACCACGCCATTGATATAAAAAAAAACCCAAAAAACGATCAGCATTGCCTTCAGTTGTGACTTGCTCATTCTTGGTGAACTGGGAGTTTTCTAGTGCGTTGATTCTCTGTTTGTTTCTGGACTTAGCTCCATGAAACTTTTACCTTTTTCCAAAGTTGAAATCTGCATTGAAGGACACCCATTTTCAGTCAGTGGATGAGGTAAAGGAGAAAACGGCAGCACTACTAACGCAGATAATACCTGATGACTAGCAGTACTGCTTCCAACAATTGAAAATTTGTATGCAACAGTGTATAGATAGAGAAGGGGAGTATGTTGAAGGGGATAACAATTAAGTTGTACAATTGTAATAATAAACCACATTTTTGCAACCAGTCTTGTTATTTAATAGCCACACCTCGTATACCAATGGTTACTGATGCTTCATAGATGGAACTGGCATCTAATTTCTTTTCTTTCTAGATGTCACTCTTACTAGCTTCCACTTTATATTTTTCATGCAGTTGCTTACTACTTTCCCTTTAATATTCTCAGAGTTTTGTTTATTAGTACTATGTGTGTGGATATATGCTAATTTATGGAATAAAGGGAAATAAGTTTCATTGCAAAAAATTTAATGATTTAATTTGATATGTCAGCCTACATTAAAAAAAACTACTACTGTTTTTTTAACTCATGCCATGGGGAAAATTCAAATCCACAACCTGTCAGATAGCAGATATACTACCCACTAACTGCTGACCACAAATACTGCAGACATAACTTACAAGCACTATTAATTTCTTTCTCTAAACACTTTTGTATTTCTGAATGTCTCTGAAGTGTCAGTCTATGATCTTATAATTCTCCAATCTGTCTATTTCTAATTAGGCTTTCATATATTTACTAATTTCCCAAATAAGGACTAGGTGAAAGATAAACATCCATGATCATTCTCTGATTATCACAGAACTCTCAAATCCTCTTGTGTATAGCAGAACATACAAAACGACTGCAGTCATTTTGTATCTGTTGTATTCAAGATAATTCTGAGGAGCTAACATGTCCTTAGCAAATTAAACATACAAGACATGAAGGTTTAATGATAGGATAGATTAAAAAGGCAAGATTAATGTGGATTAATTGTTTAATAAACATTTTGCTCCTGCTGTTTCACTATAACTAGGAGCTAGGTAAAATTAAAATGTAAGGAAAATTAATATCGAAATGCAGTACACAGATGTATCATGGTTTTGAAATTTTGTCACCATGGTTTTGGAATTAGACTTGAAATAACCACGTGGGCTTGGAAATTGGCCACAGATGTATTTTTCCAAGAGTGCAATTCACGTTATAAGGTCTCTAATAATGTTTTAGTAATTCCCAAATTCTGGAAATAGGAATAATGGGCAATGTAGTTTAGGTATATGTTAGTCCAGGTGGGAAAAGGTTACATTCACTAAAGAGAAAGAAAATCACCAATGTCAAGAAGTGAGTGTTTTTTAATCTCAAGTGTGAATTTTATTTGCTTTGTTCATCAATATTAAGTACAAAACAGAGTTGACAAACTAGCATACACTATTATAACAAACTTACTTATTATCAAAAATGTCTCATCCAAATCTCCATAGGCAAGATGCTATTCTAAAAGCAATTTACTATAGCCAGCTGTTCACTATAATACACACTATACCTGGAGTCACAAGATTGCTATAGCAAGAGTCAACAGTAGTAGTTTTTTTAACTTAGGCTAACATATCAAATTAAATCACTAAATTTTTTTTGCCAGTGAAACTTATTTCTGTTTAGTATTTAGGTGAAACTAATAATATGTTTAAAGTATTTCATCCACAGCCTATGAAGAAGTTAATTATCATTTATGCTAGTTTAGTATCATAAAATAGTTCAGCTGGACTGAAATCTTACATTGTTTAAAGATGATCCTAATGGTCTCATAGTCTTACGGAAGATGTGTTCAGGCACAGATCTAGAAAATCCACATCCTGTCCATTTATCTGTAGGAATTCTCACATTATCAGTCACTTGTTGATGCATTGCTAAATGAATAAACAGGGTGATAAATATATATAATATAATTATATAATAAATATTTAATAATATATATATTTATATATATTATAATATTTATATATATTGCATTATGGTTAATGTACAACAATCCAAAATAGTCCAGGACATCAATGCAAATCAATTTCATTAAACTAAATTAACAGTATATGTAAGAGGCAGAGCACTAAGTCCTAACTTTTCAAAGACCAGTGTCAGCTAGTCTCCACTCCTCAAACATTTGCTGATACTAACCTCAAGCTATTAATGAACCAATGCATTTCAGCTGAGAGAGAGAGAGAGAGAGAAGCAGAAACCCACTATCTCGTGGTCCTAAACCCTAATACTCACTGTCTGCAACAGAAAAATTCTACAGTCAATGTTTTTTGTTTTGTTTTTTTAATGCAGGGTTAACCCAAATTTCCAGGAGATTATTGTACATTGCCCACATGAACGATCAACTGACTCACACCAACTGAAGAAAAAGTTCCTAGTTGGCAACTAGAATCTAAACTATAATGGTCTTTCTTTGGGATGCTTAGTGGTATGGAAGCAAACCATTTCCACAAGGTTACACAGACACTGAACAAAATATTACAAACTTATTGGTCTGTGTGCATTTCACTGGAATCGACCAGTGCCCTCTGACTACAAAAGCACACCAGCTATGTATGATGTAAATATTTCAAAGCTGTACAGGAAAACTTCACTTAACGCGATTAATTAATCCATCAATTAATGCCTGCTAAGCAAAATTGCGTTAAGAAAATAGAATAAACAATAGGAATCATAATTCATCCATCAATTAGAGTAAATTTGGAAAAAATTACAGTATAAACTATATTAGAGGATAAAATCATCAAAGTTAATAAAAATCAATTACTTAAATTTCTATTTAATGTCTAAACATTTGATTGAGCTACTTTTTTACAAAAAAATTAAGTAAAGATGTTTGAATCGTGCTTTACTTTTTCATCTTTGCATGCAATTTGTGATAGCTGGCGATCACTTTATCACAATTTGAGTGGACTTCGAAGCTATGACTAAGAAGCAGTTAGCTTCTTAGTTGTAACATTCTCTTCTTGTTTGTGCTCTTTATCTTCTTCTTCATATGCATGCTGCTCTTCTAGTTGAAGGAGATCATTCTCGCTTAACTGTTCTGAATGGGAATCGAGCAAGTTTCTCACATCTTCATTATCCAGTTCATTAAATCCAAGTTTTTTTTCCAATTGTGCTGATTTCTTCAATAATGTTAGATCTTGAATTTGCACACAATAAACTATTATAGGCTTGAGTTTAAAGTAGGCTTCTGCACTGCCTCCTAATAAAAGCATAAGACAATCTTGAGATAATATGTATCCTGGTTGATGCTTCAGTTTTAGATAGGAAAGTTTTGTTGTCATACTCTTTCAAAAGAGACCAGTTTCATTGACGTCGAATATTTGTCGATAGTCATAATCACCTTTCTGAATTATCCTTAGCAATTCTTCAGGAAACTTGGCCATAGAATCTTTCTCGGCACTAGCAGATTCCCCAGTTACAGTGCCGGCCTGAGCAAATTTTTGAGTGTGCGCAAGATTTTTTTTCTGCTCTTTGGTTTCATATATATATATTATTTATTAATATATCAAATTTTTATATTAAAATAATAAATTACTAAATAAAAAGTTCTGATTAATTTTGTTTCTTAAATAAAAATATTTTATAAGAGAATCAAATTTTCTCAATGAAATTGGATCTAAATGTTTCTGTCCCAGGGATTATCAAAATAAAAATAATTATTTGGAGCTTATATAATTAGAATAAAATATAATTATCTTTATAAATATGTATATATAAATTTAATATTTTTGAAATATGATATATCCAATTTAATCATTTTTTTTTTAAAAAATTTTTTTCTGCTTCCAGTATAATTGTAAGATAAACTCTTTGTAAGTTTCTCCCTGCGGCATTCGCCCATTCTGCCCCTGCCTCGAACTGGGCCTGCCCAGTTATTCTTACGTTATGCAGTCCAGCTCAATTTTTAAAACAGTCAAACCATCCTAAACTCTCAATAAAGCTTTCACATTCCTCTTGATATTTGGTTTCTTTCAATGAGGTAAAAATATTGAGAGCTTTTGCCTAAATATTTGCTGTACTAAAAGATATTCTTTTTTGGTTATAATCCTCAATCCAGAGTGATAAAAAATGCTCCATCTCAATCAACAAATAGCTTCTATTTTAGGTGATCTGCATGCTTAAAGAAGCAGTAGCAACTTTCTTTGTTCTTTATATTCTTTGCTCTTATTTAATATAGTCCAAACTGCAGCCTCACTGTATGCTAGGTCTCGCACAATCATTGTATCACTAGCCCCACTTTCATGTCTCTTAATGACTTTCAGCTTTTCCACTTGCTGCAGATTGGTGACAAAAAATTTCGTGCAACGTAAAAAAAATTGTGTTAACCAGTTAATCACTCGCTTAAAGCAGGAAATAATATCTTTCACTCAATTGCACTAACTGATTATTGCACATATCAAATTTGCATTAAGTGAGGTTTTCCTGTAGTGGAAAAGTAGGTCCTAATAAACTTCCTCAAACTATAGATGACTAATATTCATTGAAAATTATACTCAGATGACATATAAATTCACAAGAACTAACACTTGTGGTGGACAAGGACCTGAAATTCAGGGGCCACATTGCACAAGTTGTGAAGACATCACGTCAGATAATGGCAACGATGCAGAGGACCCTGACATGCAGAAATAAAGAGGTTATGATGCCATTGTATAAGGCCTTATTCAGGCCTCATATGAATTATTATGCACAGATCTGGTCACCAGGTTTTCATGGTGAAGAGAATATGTTGGAAAGGGTCCAGAAGATAAAGTTGTCAGTGGTCTTTGGAATGTGGAGTACAAGGACAGATTGAGAGAATGTAAATTACAAAGCCTCATGAATAGAAAGAAGAGGGGTGATATGATTGAGACAAATGCTAATCAGAAATTGTTATTAGATTGACATGGAAGAGATTTTTCATAAAATGGGAGGGGGGGACTAGAACAAGATGCCATCTCTGGAAACTGTATAAAGAAGATGTGAGCAGAGGAGTAAGGAGAAGGTTCTTTGCATGGAAAGTGGAATGCTTTGCTTGAGTGTGTTGTGGATGTAGACAACACATTGAATCATTTTAAGGCATGGTTGGATGAGCACTGTATGCAATAGTGTGTACCTCCCACAATGAGTCTCACTCCATGGAGGTCAGATGCTAATAATACTTATTAAATTGTAGGTTTTACTACTTGGTTACAAAGCATGTTATACTTGATATTATACTCTTAATACTCTAAAGTTAATCCTTTATACCAAGCATAAGCCAACAGGGTGTGTGTGCGTGTGTGTGTAGTATCTTTATTACTAATCTACTTGCATAGAGGTTTGCCAACTGCACACAAATGTCTGAGTATCCCATAATGCAAAAACCCCATGGGAAAGACTTTCTAGACCAGTTTTGCTCTTTACTGAGGTGAAAGAACAAAGGGGGTTTTATCAAAGGCCTAGAATAGTAGCATAAGATTGCATGAGAGATTGACAGTTTAGGAAAAAGAAAAGACAGATAGTAGGAGAGATGATAAAGGAGCAGAGGCCTATTTTTCTATCATGTACCAAAGGCTATCTCCCCTGCCATTTTTTTTTTTTTTTTCAGTCTCAAGCAGCTGCACAACCAAAAGACTAATTGAAACTTAGATCCAGACATGACTGGTACCCAGTATTAGCCTTATTTAACTTCAAGTTGGCCTTCTTTGCCTGAGATTTTTCTTGTCATTCCTGAAGTTGACTAAGACCACTGTGAACTAAGAAGATAGATCCATGTGAAAAATTTCTCATAATAAAAACAGAATTTCATCTCCTCCTGCTGAATATTGCATAATGTGGGTGGTCTACACCACCTAACTAAAAATTTAGTATCACATAGAATGCTTTATAAAAATATAAAAACAAAACTGAACAATAAAATTTCCATAATACAATATTGTAAAGAATTTGTATGTCACACTGATGGTTTTCAAAGTCATGTTTTTTTCCAAACATTCCATATGAAATATTTTAATTATAAAAATAAAAATTCAGAATTTCAATTTTTATAATCAATATCTGGACAAATGTCACAGATTAGATCTCCCATGTTAAAAGTATTTCTAGTTGATGGAATTTACTGGAAGACAACCACATGCAATTCTTCAAGAAAGATCCATCCTATTATGGTATCTTTGGAATGAAAGTTATTAAACAGAGTGCCACTGTTAGTATCCATCTATGGAAGAGGTTACATTTTCTTATAGTTCTGTTATTAATGGAAAGAATCTGTAGCAATCTTAGAATTAATTACAGAATTCAGCAGCATTCAAGAACAATATCAGCTCTTGAGATATAATCATTTATTCCAAATAGTGGGAGATCAAAACTCAGGTAGTACTGGAGAAGGTCTGCTCATGTATGATTGGAATGCAATATTTTATGGATTTTTGAGGCCACATTACTTAAATAGCAGAATTTTAACAGTGAAAATTTAATACTGAAGTTTAATATTAAATTTCCTAGATTCCACTTTAAAATTTTATTTTGTCTTGTCAGCATTGGCAGTTAAGCCACTGATTTTGCTGAAATTTTCCAAGATACCAAAAATGTATATATTAAATCATTTCTCAAAGTGTCTACTGTATCATCTGCATATGCTAATATGCAGATGATGACCATTATCTCTTGACCAGAATATGAATTGTCAACTTCCTAAAAAAAAAAAAAGGTTCCACAATTAATGCAAAGAGCAGGGGACTAAGAGGATAACCTCACTTGAGTTTCTGAATTGACCAGGTCTGATAGGAACTCATTGACTAGGATATCTTTTACCCACCCCAATTTGCTGGAAGATGTGGAACAGAAGATATGTCATACAAACTGCTTAAGTAAGATCCATCGAGAGTACTACCACTAGCTGCTTAATCATATTAATAAGACAGAATAGGTTTTTCAATGAGAGCAGTTGCTACAAATTCACTTGGCATATGACCTCTAGAGAGAAAAGAATTAGAGTATAACTAGAATGGGAAAAATAAAATCTCATTTCTGTAAAGTTCAATCCCCAGGACTTGACTGTCTAGGGATAATGTTGTCTGGCATTCTTTATAGGTGCTGTAACAACTTCAACTGCTGTAATGGGTTTGTCAAGCCCATCTCGGATAGGAAAGACATTAACGTTCTAACAGTTAGTTTCTCACATACTATTGCCTTCAAACAGATGTTCACGGTGTTTTTATAAAGAGTCAAGGATGTCGTGTACAGTGGACATGTCTTCATCTACACAGATTTCATTAACAGCCTTTCTGCAGAAACACTATCTGCTAAATACTGCTTCCTACCTTTCCAGTTCTACTGCATTCTACACCATTGTTTTGGTTTTCATGTTCTTTTACCCATTCAGTCATATTCTGTTTGACTGTTTCTTTGAATTTAGACCATGTATCCTGGTCAAAGGTGACATTCTAGTTTGAGCAGAAGGTCTGGAGTTTGGCTGAAAAGATCAATAGGAAATCTGGTGGAAGTCTCCATGGTTCAGAGCTGATCTCTATGTTCCATGCTGCAGAATTTAAGTAAGACTAGATTATTATCTGTCATGTTAATGTTAAGATGTTTCATCTGAATTACTGTTTATAAGTGAAAAGATAAAGTAAGATGGGAACCAATACCTTGATTAATATAAGTGTAAGCCTTGAGATTAGGTTTGTAAATCCTCCAGTTGAGCATTAAAACTTTTGGCTGTGCATAATCCTGCTTTTCCACTTCTAGGGTTCTCTTATTTTTCTAATGTGGAAGGGTTTTCAATACAATTCCAGTCTCTAGCTGCTATGATGTAGTGGCCACTGTATGTATGGCTGCAATTCCTGGAAGAATCATCTAGCTACTCCACTGGATGAAACATACATTTATAAACCTTATTACCCATTCACATTATTTCCAGTTTACTGTAAAGATTTGCCTTCTGCATATCATTGCATATTACAGAATTATCCAAGGAGAGGTCATTCTGTAATATCCAATAAGAGAAACAGGTATCTATCTGTTAAGGTTTTTATATATTTATATCTACATAAGTATGTTTATTGAAAGAACAACAACCTAATATTATGGCATAGCAAATTTTCCATATGGCTTCTTATGTAACTGGCTGTGGAATGCTCATACATTTAATGAGGCAATACAGAAGGGAGATGATATGATTAGTGAAGTGTAACTGGTAAGTCTAACCTCTAGATTTTGGATGAATCTGATGAAGTCTTCATTTTGTGAAGGAATAATTATGTATATTCCTCTTCTTGTAAATTCTTTTTAAGTTTTTTACAGTTTTCCATTATTTCAATTTCATGGATACCTCATGAAGTATGATTACCAAGTCCCCTACTAACCACACTTTTACTCAATTTCCAAAGATGACTTCGTGTTCTGCTCCCTGCAGCCAAGTGCTGAAACAGTTCCCGTGCAGCAATCCTATAATCCTTTAACTTAAATGTTCAATCATATCCCTTCTTTCACCTGCCAACCAACTTCTGCACCTCCACAAATCTTTAATTTATCCTTATAGGGAATGCTCCACAGACCACTCACCATCTTGATCACTCATGTCTAGATCCTCTCTATTACTTGTTCTTCCCCAAGAAACCCAGGTGACCAGACCTCAGCACAATAATCCAGATGTG
Organism: Typopeltis vanoorti; assembly: GCF_054136105.1. NCBI lineage: Eukaryota > Metazoa > Arthropoda > Arachnida > Uropygi > Thelyphonidae > Typopeltis > Typopeltis vanoorti. The sequence continues at coordinate 61,275,328 of NC_143550.1, read as the reverse complement.
AATGTATCAAGACCTTATAAAGAGGAATAACTTCCTTGTCTCTACTTGTATTCTTCAATAGCCAAATAATCCTATTAACTACCTTGATAATCTTAGTAATATATCCTCTAAACTTCAACTATCTATTACCATCCCCAAATCCAGTTTCATCTATTCCTGAAGTACAGCTTAATCGATGTGGTAAATAGCTTATAATCTATATATCCCAAAATGCATAACTTTACATTTCTTCACATTAAACTGGCACAATATCTTTTCCTCATAATGACAGCCTATTTAAATCACCCTGCAAGCTCTCCACATTACCTTGATTAACTATTACTGTACCCAATTTTGCATCATCAACAAAACAACTGAATATTTCCTATATCATTTATGTACAAATTAAACAGTAGCAGCCCTAGCACAGAACCTTGCAGTACACAATTAGTCACCTAGATTCTGCTCCTCCATATACCACTTTTTGGTATCTATCCATCAGCCACCCTCACATCCATATAACCAGTATCACATCAATCCCCCTTTGTTCTAATTTGTGTAACAGAGTTCCAAGTGGTATTCTTTCAAATGCCTTTGCAAAATCAACAGGAATCATTGCTATCCTATGTGATCCTATTAACTATAAACTTGCATATTTGCAAGTATGATGGGCATAATTAAAAAATAAACCCCAAAACTTATGAATAGATGGAATGGGATTTGTTTATGAAATATAAATCACTAACTAACTATATATGTTGTGATTGTATACATTGCTAGCTCAGTAAATAACTATTGGGAGGAGGATTATCCTATGATCTAATAATGCTGATTAGGTGATTCATGTGGGAGTGGCAGGAATACATGTGGGTTGACTGAGGAGCAAATCATTTTGTGTAATTTATTCTGCTTATATTTCTTTTTTCATATATATATTTCACTTTATCTCAAATAAAGACTAAATTTGAGTTGTAAGTCAGCAGTTAGAATTGAAGGAAGTACAGGAAGATGGTTTAATGTTAAATCTGGTGTGAGACAAGGATGTACATTATCCCCTCTGTTATTCGTTATCTATATGGATCACATTATGAAGGAATGTGGTATTAAATCTGATATCAAAATTGGAGATGTTAATGTCAGCTCTTTGCTTTATGCGGATGATGTTATACTTCTAAATAAATCTGCTACAAGTCTGCAAGATTCTCTGACTAAATTGAATAGCTGTTGTAATAGATATGGTATGAAGGTCAGCAATAAAAAGACAAAGACAATGAAAATAGGCAGAATGATTGAAAATGTCAACTGTATTGGGAATGGAGAACCTGTGGAACAAGTAAAACATTTCAGCTACTTAGGCACGATTTTTACTGAAGATGGTAAATTAAATATAGAAATAGACAACAGAATCAGCAAAGCTGGTATGGTGGGAAGTCAATTAAATAAATTCATATGGAATAAGAGAGAAATTAGTCGGAACACTAAATTAGCTATATACAAGACAGTGTTCAAACCAGTTTTAACTTATGGATCTGAGAGCTGGGTCAGAAGTAAAACACTTGACCAAAGACTAGAGACCGCAGATATGAGAGTCCTGAGAAAGATTAGAGGTGTGAACAGATGGCATCAATGGCAATATCATATTTAAAATGAGGATATTAGGAAAGAACTTGACATTGTCAGCATCCAGGAATGCGTCAGCAGAGCTAATCTCAGGTGGTATGGTCACTTAAATAGAATGGGAGAGGAAAGATTAGCAAAACAAGTGTTCTCTGCCAGGTTGGCAGGAAAACGACCCAGAGGAAGACCAAGATATAGGTGGATTGATACGGTACAAAGTGCCTTAGACGATAGAAATATAAGATCTGATAATGTTGGAGTCTTGACAAGTAACAGACTGATTTGGAGGAAAATTGTAGATAGGAAGTTAGTAATGATGTAATTTTTTCATGTAGTACTGTCATATCCTGTACACCCTTTGAGGGTACATGGCAGGAATTTGATGATGATGATTTCACTTTATTTTATGATAAAATTCTTTTATTTAATAATGATCAGTTTTTTTTTTTTTTTACATAGAAGTATAATATATACATAAATAATTTTGTTCCTTATGCACAGGAAAAATTTTATTTATGGATAGCATAACATGACTCATTATTTTAAAAGTAGTAAATTATTCATATGTATGAGTCCCATTAAAACACATTAAATGCATGGAAGGCTGTCCATCATAGTTTATACAGTATGTTTTGTATGTTTTCACCTCAGATTTCTAATCTGCCAATTTCTTTCCTCCAATTCTTGAAAATCTTCGGTAGCATTCTCTGCAGTGCTTGCCAGCCTTGCATGACAGTCCATTTTTCTTAACTGATGAACATTATCATCTTTTAGATATAGTCTCTCCTGTATCTAAAAATTCTTTTATAATTGTCTCTCTGAATTTGAGAATGGAGATATTTCCTTTAGAACTGAATTTTCTGTGAATAATCCACACATTCACAAGAGCTATTCTGAAGAGTACTTCCATGGCAATTATTTTTATACCACTGTCTTTCAGAGAGAGTGGAATGATAACATGTCATCTGATCTGAGAGATCTGTCAACATTATAGCTGAGCACCACATTTGGTTTATGTACTTGCTGCCCTGCCCTATTCTTACAAGCACTCTCTACTAACAATGATGATCTCTGTAAGTCATCAACATGGTTACTGATCTATGTCAGTCCATTTCAGTATTTTAATGCTTTTTTTTCTTCTTTTTTTTTGTAATCCATGGCTATTATTTCTCCACATTTGTTTCTTGAACATAACTTCTGCTGGAAGTCCAACTCTATCATTCCTGACTGTTCCACAGAGAAATGTTCCCTTAGGGAGAAGTTCCTCAGCAAGTGCCAAACTTGTATAAAAATTATCTGCAAATAAAATCCTTCCTGTATTCAAGAGGGCATGGCCCTGACCATTCACTGTGTCATGTTTACCTGAATGTATGTATAAACATCGTTTTTACACTCTGATGCCATATGTATGAGTCTTGCTGGGAATATATTGTTGGACGAACAACCTCCTACACCAGGGAATCATGCTCTCATCAATTACAATTCTTTTTCAAAACTGCTTTTTGAAAGCTTGAAACAACTTGTTCTAGCAGTTCTCATATTTTCTACAGAAGATCATTAGTCTCCATATCATTGTTACAAAAATGTCGATACTTCAACAACTGCAAAAAATCTGTCCAAGTGCACTGCATTCTTTATTCTCCAGTTTGTATACATGGAATTGTTCAACCAGTACAAATGTATTTCCAGAACATGTATTATCCCTATAAAGGATTCCAAAAAATTTCTTCATTTCTTCTTTGGATATAGGTATCCATTTTTTTTTGTAATTCCTTAATTTACCTGGAGTTTCACAAACCTGAGTTGTAGATAAGCATTGATCTGCATATATATTTGTTAGTTTCTCTTATCATAAATTTCATTATTCCATAATAAATTTAGTTTTATCCTTTATCCAAGTGTGAGCAAACAAAGTTTGTGCCTGAAAGTATCTTCAGGAGTGGGGTAAGGTGGTACAACACCAGATAACTCCTTGCAAAGGTGGAGCAAGCTACCAACACTCCTATCTCAGTATCTCCCATAATGCAAAACACATCTCCTTGCGGATATGTCTAATGTTATGCATTAAGGGAAAGGCCACAACCCAGACTAGTTTCGACCTTTATTGAGGTAGAATGGGAGTTCATGTCTCTCATTATTGGCCTTTGGAGAATAAAGCATGCTGAGGATCAGCAGACAGTAAAAGAGGAGTATGATATAAGATAGAGTAGGATAGTAGGAGGTAAAAAGAGGCCTCAGTCAACCTGTTTAGCCTTATTGGCTAATTGGTCTGTAACATATAATCTCAATTTATCTGTTCAGAAAAAGGTTAAACATAGACTTTTGTCTATAGTTCACATATTATTTTATCTAAAGTAATGATTTACTCCAGTATTAATGGAGGTTCTTTTTATGTTACTAGATATAATATCCTTATTTTTATTCCAGGTAAATAATTTTTTTTTATTTATTTATTTTTTATTTTTATTTATTTATTTTTTTAAAGACAAGATGTAAATAATAGGACTTATTTAAATATTTATTTTAAATCTAAAATAACAGGACTTGAGGTCCAGTAAGTAGGAATGAATAGGAACTTACTGAGGAACTTGTATACCTGGTACCACTGGGACTTAGAATGAGGAAGAGACTGGCCCGGGAGATGCCGCTCACGAGGAGTGGCACCGCCTCGCAGTAAGCCTTCGCCGCCTGGGTTCTCAGCTCTCCTCCCCTTGTTTGGAGTAAAGAAACCATGCCAGCGAAAGCTTTGTGGCTAGGGGAGACAGAGTGGTTATTCTTTTTCCTGGGGTGGGGGGGGGGATGGTGGGTTTTTTGGGTTCTAAAGAGATATACAGGGCTTGATGCGTCCCTGTATAAGAAAGCATATTGTCGGTGGTTTGCAGTATTGATTCACAAATTTAGTCTCCTAGTAAGTGCCTTTCTTGTGCAAGAAATTTGGGTAAGTAGAAAAAGAAACCTTTTCTTATTCTTGCATACATTAAATTTGCATCTCGTACCTGGGATTTTTTCCGTACTTTCCAGATGTGATATTTTAGTACATTGATTAAGAAGATAGTGAACTTTTGGGTTTTTTGGACTGGTGGCGGGAATTGTAGTCGTACAACCTCTTCTACTGTCAGCATGGGGATTCCCAATGCTGTGCTGAGTCTCCGCCAGATGTGTTGGGCTGGTGGGCAAAAATAAAAGAAGTGGTCCACCGTTTCCACGTCCCGGCAGACATCGCAGAATGTGTCGCACGGGCTAGGTACATACCGGGATTTCACCTGTTTCACCGGGAGCCGCCCGTAGGCTATTCTCCAGGCTAGATCCCGATGAAAAGGCTGTCCCCAGCTATTTTTGATGTTTCTGAAGAGAATTTCATTATTTGTACTAAGATTGGGTGTATCACGCCTGGAAAGTTGGAAGAAATCCCAGTATACTGCTTTGGGTTTGTGTGTGAGGATTGCTATTCCTCTGTCTCTGAGTGTTGTGATCGATTTCACTACTGTATGGTACCACTTGGGCACTCCCCTTGTGCGGGGTCCAGCATAGTCCGTGATCCCAAAGAAGGGGAGGAAAAGTCCTATAAAATATCTAATTAGTAGGCCATAAATGTGGTTGGAGTTTAAGGCCTTCCGTACGGTTTTGAACGTGTTTGCTTGTAGCAAGCTTTTGTGATCGGGCAGAGCATAACCCCCTTCTTCCTATTTGAGTTGTAGGTATTCTTTCTTTACTTCGCGTTTTCTCCCATTCCAGAAGAAATCCAGGAGTTCTTTTGATAATTTATTTTCTTGTGCCAGTGTGATGCCTGTGATATTGACAGTGTGCATCAGCATTAGGGTGACGATTGTTTTTATTACTGTCGCTCTGCCATAAAAGGAGAAGAAGGTTGGTTTGAACAGCCTTATCCTTTCCCTGCTTGTCTCCTGCAATTTTTGGATTGGTAGTGCTAGGGTGTCTGAGAAGGGCATGCCTAGTATAGTTAGGGGCTGTGTCTGTAGCGTTAAACCGTAGGGAAGTCCAGTGCTATGGAAATTTCCGAAACTTTTGATTTGGGTTTTTTGTGCGTTAACGCGAAGACCACTGACTATGCTGAATTTTTGCGTGTGCAGATAGATATAGATGGACTCAGAGTCTCTGAGTGTAGCCACTACATCGTCTGCATATGCTACTATTTTGCATTGTCTGGAGCCTTGGGGCAGTGGAATACTGTTAATTGCGGGGGTGTTATCAATTCTTTTGATTAGGGGTTCTAATACTAGGGAGAAGAGGAGGGGGCTTAGCGGGCAGCCTTGCCTAACCCCTCTCTTTATGCGGATTGGTTCTGTTAGAAACCCATTAATAGATAGTTGGGTCGTGGCTTCCGCATACACGTTTTTAATTGTACGCCGAAGTCTCGGGCCCACGCCTGTTTTTTGTAGGATGTTCTGCAAGTACCTGTGGTTGACGCTGTCAAACGCTTTCTCCAGGTCGGTGGAGAGAAGCGCCAGGGGGTATTTTTTCTCTTTGGCCAGTTTGATCAAGTCTCTTAACAAAAAGAGATTGAATTCCATAGATCTACCAGGGATCCCATAGACCTGTGAGCTTGTTATTATTTTTTCGATACCGCCCTTAAGGTGCGTGCAGATAATTTTTGCAAAAATCTTGTAGTCTACGTTGGTTAGGGAGATTGGACGCCAGTTATTCGACAAAGTCCGATCTCGGTCTTTCTTGGGGATAAAGATGGTGTGGCTCTTAACGAATTCCTCGGGGATGTTTCCCGAAGTGAGGAATTCGTTAAAGATGTTTATTAACGCTGCCAATGCAAATTCCCAGATAGATCTATAGAATTCTATCCCCAGTCCGTCTGGCCCTGGGGTCTTCTTTGTTTTCATCATTCTGCACGTGGCCTTTAATTCGGCTGCATTTATCGGCCTGTCCTGCAGGGCACTAAGATGATCGGGAAAACGTGTTGCGTCCCACTCACTGAAGTCATCCGTGTCCTGCCGGTCAGAGAAGATACCGATATACTGCTGATGAAAGTGATGGAGTATTTCGTGGGTTGAGCGTAAAATCTGGCCCTTCTCCTCGATCTGGTGAATCGTTTTCTCATCATTAGCCGCCACCCGTTGTTGGTTGTAGAATGCGGCGGAAGGTGTTTCCAAATGTCTGAGATAGAGTCTCGTTCGAAAGTCGAGGTCCTCGACTCTACTCTGCCGCTCTTGCTGCAGTTCTATTTCTACTTGTCTGATGAGATCTCTGCAGGGAACTCCGCTCCGTTCGTTTGTCCGGTACCAGCCGAGTTCCCTGTAGAGATCCCTCAGCCGTTTGCGTTGTTGGTAGGCCCTTTCGCGTCTGCAATTTTGGAACAGTTCCCTAGCCTGCCTCTTGAAGGTCAGCCAGTTTTCCCAGTCCCAGTTGGTGTTTGTCCATCTGTCACAGAGGTTCTGTAGCTGGTCGCTGAAAAGACTGGGGAAGGTGGGAGGGAGCCTCCAAGGACCTCTGGCTGTTTCCATCACCTCTGGGAGCGTGATTTTTAGTATGACCATCTTGTGGTCGGTTGTCAAGTAATGCACTGCGGTGTGACGTATCCTCTGAACATATTGTTCCAAGTTTTGGGACACGTACACCCTGTCTAGTCTTGTCGATATCTGGCCGCGGCCCCACGTAGTTTCTACTTTGGCGGGGTTATTCCGCCTCCAGATATCGACGAGGTCAAAATTTATACAGCATCAATTTAAAGCGGCAATGCTGCCAGTTCCGGTGTTTGCGTTCCTGCCTATTTTGTCTAGACGTGTGTCTTCCACACAGTTCCAGTCTCCTGCAACTATTAGGTGTTCTGCTCCCAGGAGATAGTTTTCAAGGGCAGAGAAGAAACCAATTCTGTGGTATGGATTGTTCGGGGCGTAAACTGCAGCAAGTCGGATGGTACGGCCACCGTACTTCCAGTCCACCGTTACTAGGCATCTCTTCAGTGGGAGCCAGGCCCAAGTGGAGATACCAGGCAGAAGCATTAGCAGGTCATCTCTACCTATAGGAGTTGCCAAATGGTGAGCCACCCTTTTTTAATAAATTACTTTGTATTTAGAGAAAGATGTTGAAAGTTTATTTTTCACTTGGTTAGAGTATAATAAATTTAGTTTAATCCTTTATCCAAGTGTGAACAAACAAAGTTTGCACCTGAAAGTATCTTCAGGACTGGGGTAAGGTGGTACAACACCAGGGCACTCCTTGCAAAGGTGGAGCAAGCTACCAACACTCCTATCTCAGTATCTCCCATAATGCAACACACACACATTCCCTTAATGCATAACATTAGACATATCCGCAAGGAGATGTCTAATGTTTTGCATTATGGGAGGGGGGGGCATGCCATTTAGGACTATAAGCCTGACAGGTTGCCTTTCTTTAGCTTCATTTGCCTGCATACACATAATTGTTTTGTGATACTGATGATGGCAATGTAACTTTCCAAACTATAAGAAAGTATTCAAGTTATTATAATTAATATTTAGTATACATTATTTCCTGAAATATAATAGTTATGAATAGCCAATGTAAACTACAAGAATAAAGCATACTGATAAATTACATTTTCTGAAGATTAGAAGTGTAAAAATCAAATGAGAACAAGTCATGTGTTAAATATCACTAAAAGTTTATCTCAATCATTGTTAAATGGAACAGGAATGTATAAAATTACACAAATTATACTTGAGGATTATTTTAACAGCTACATTAATTTGAAAAATAAAATAGATAAAATAATACCTGTAGTGGCCAGAAACTTTTGCTGTTCATAGTCAATTCTTGAAAATGTGTTACTTGATTTGTTCATTACTATATCTGTAAAATCTGCAGGTTGTGGACTTGAGTCGCTAGAACATAGAGCAAAAATTAGGTTACTGTTCAAAAGTAAAGAGCAAAAGAATATCAAATTTTAGTGTTTAATTAATTTTTAATTAAGCACTAAATTAAACTTAAAAATTAATTTTTAATAGTTTACATTTTCAGCAAAAAGAAGTTACTGATATATGCTCAAACTGCAAGACATCATTAAAATTAAATGCTTACTTATTCAGATACAATGTAAATAAAAAGAAAAAACCCGAGGGAAGAAATCTCAAGGCTTTTCATCAACATGTGAAGTGCAGCATACTAAAATGACCAACTTCATAAGTTTTAAATGCAGGCCAGCTTATAACACATGTAATTTATCTACTATGCTCTTTTCTAACATAGTAAGGCCTGTCTGATATAGTATTTTGCAATTACATAAATATTACAACTAAATAAATATCTAAATCTGGGAGATTGAAAAGTAGCTTTAATATTGTGTTTAATGAATATGTATGCTTTCAGGGAGACTTTCACTGTAAGAGATACTTCATTTTTGAAATCTCTTACAAAGCATGATTATTCATGCAACTAATTAAATAATTAAAACAAGATCTTTTTGGTCAAAGAAGATGAAAAGGACTAAGAGTATTGATAACCTAAACATACAGTATGGCAGTGAGAGCCCTTGTGTACATGTTAACTTGTATAGGTGGAATTACATACGTAGGACAGATAATCAACAGATCGATAACTAGACTATCAAAGAAGAAAGTTACTATTGCTTCTCTGTTTCAACTATAAATTGGATGTAGTGATGTTTAGATAATGTATAGCTGAGAAACAAGTCAACTTCAGAGTTGTAGGGACAAATTACAACAATATTGCTAATGTAGCTCACCCAAACTTTACAATAGCTCCATCTGCATTAATAGATATTCAAAATAAATTACAATAAATTGATTTTGTTAATTATTTTAAATTCTAAAAAAATTAATTACAATTATAGAATGCACGAATGGTGAGTATTGGTTAATATACCTTCCCAAAAGCGAGATATTTTAGGCAATTGTTTTATTCAGATTCTGGTTGTGAATGTTAGCTTCACAGTGTTCTTTGTAGAGTCTTTCCAGAAGAAAGTTTTGTGTAACACTGATTTTTTTTTCCACTGAATTCTGTAGATAAAGCATAGTTTGCTAAACTGGATTTGTTGGGTTCATTAAGAAAATTTTATTCCTGATATTCTTCCATACAAATTTGTGCAGATCAACTAGTTTGTCCATCTTTGGAATGAAGAGATAGCATATTATTATTACCCCAAGACCTCATGGAGTCAAAGACTCATCTGGGAGGTCCTTTTATCACACACACACATCTCGTCATACCAAGTCTTAAACACACTCAAACTCCTTGCAGACACCACACTCTCAGGCAAGACATTCCAATCATTCACAACTCTGCACAAAAAAAACCTGTCTCTCATTCCCCTACTCACACCCTCTTTATACAGTTTCCAGGGATGGCCTCTGGTTCTCCCCTGATCTCTCACTATTCTCTGTAGAACTTCTCCACCATTGATCCTATAACAACCCCTTACCAACTTTCAGGTCTCTATCATATCTCCCCTCTTCCTCTGTCCACCAGACTGCAAATTACATCTTCTCAATCTATCCTCATACTCTACATTCCAGAGGTCAGAAACTACCTTAGTCATCTTTGGACCCTTTCCAAGATCTCTTCACCTTTCTGAAAACCCGTTTACCAAATCTGGGCACAATAGTCCATGTGTGGCCTAATCAAAGCCTTATACAACGGAACAAGAATCTCCCTACTTCTACAAGTCAATGTCCTCTGCATCATTCCCAGAAGCTTTTGTGTTGTCTTCACAATTTTGGTGATGTGTCCCCTAAATTTTAGATCCTTATCCACTATCACCCCCAGATCTCTTATTTCCTCTACTTCCAACAATATATTCTCACCAAGCATAAATTCTGCATCCCATCTTTGTTTTCCAAATTTTAAAACATTATATTTTGCAACACTGAACTCGCATCCCCATTTCTGTGCCCAATCACTCAATTTATTCAAGTCTTCTTGTAAGGCCACAAGATCTACACTACTCTTTATGATTTGTCCCAACTTTGCATCATCTGCAAACAACTGAATATCTCCATCCAAATCTTTGCCAATATCATTAATATACAAGTTAAACAGTAATGGCCCTAAAACAGACCCCTGAGGCACTCCACTAGTGACTTTCCTTTTCCTGGATATCGCACCCCCATACACAACTTGTTAATACCTATCAGATAGCCAGGCTCCAATCCAATTTACTAATCTAATATCCAACCCCCATCTGCTCTAGTTTGACTGTCAACTTATCATGAGGTACTCTATCAAAAGCCTTTGTGAAATCCAAGTATATTACTGTGTATCCTTCTCCTCTGTCCAAGGAAGCAATTACTTTATTGTAATAAGTAAGTAGATTACTAAAACATGACCTCCCTTTTGCAAATCCATGCTATCCATCAAAGATAATACCATTGTTGTCAACCCAACTCTGGATCCTAGTTCTCACAAGCTTCTCCAACAACTTAACCACAACACCTGACACACAGATAGGCGTATAGTTTGATGCTTGAGTTCGATCACCTCCTTTATGGAGTGGCACAATCTTGCCCTCCTTCCACTCTTTAGGGACTGGACCAAGTGCAAGACTCGTATTAAAAAAATATGTCAAGGCAGATGTCAACTCTCTGGCACATTCCTTCAGAATACGTGGTGATATATTATCAAGTCCCACAGCCTTATTTACATCTAGTTTACTCAACTCCCGAAACACCTCTTGCTCACTTACAGTCAGTCTCTCCTCCCCATCATCAACTGCTCTCAATCTCTCCATGAAGTCACATTCACAAGATTGAAAGACCTTTATGAACTAGTCATTAAGTATCTCCACCACACATTCTGCAACAGCTGTCTTTATACCATTTTCTCCAATCAATGTCATCCTTGCATAATCATTCTTTCTTTTGCTGGCTACATATCGAAAGAACTCCTTAGGGTTCTTTTTGGCTTCATTAGCTAACTGCTGTTCATACCTCTCTTTAGCTACTCTCACCAACCAAGTCACCCTCATTGCCTGGTCTTTGTAGACCTCATGAAATTGGTTATTTCCACTTCTCTTATGCTGCCTCCACAATGCCCTTTTTCTCTGTATCACATGCTTAATCTCTTTATTCATCCATCTCACACCTACCTTATTTAACCTTCTCCCCCTTGGAATACATTTAGACATTGCATCTACTAAATAGTTTTTGAAAATCCCCCAAGCTGCATTGATCTCTTTTCCAGCTAACTCCTCATTCCACGCTACATCCGCAAGCTGTCTCCTGAGTTCTTCATAATCACCCCCTTGTAGTTCCACATATACCCTTTTCTCACAGGGGTCCTCGCACTGCTGGCAACCACTCTGGTAATCACCTCATGGTCACTCTCACCAACTGGTGGGTGATTTAACACCTCATTTATAAATACATCCTCTGATGAGATGACCAAACCCAAGACCTTAAATCCTCGTGTGCATTCTGTTACATACTGTCTGAGGTTACATATCTCAAAAACTCAAGAAACTAATTTTCTTTACTTCCCGTTGCTATCTCATCATTCCAGTCTATATTGCTATAATTAAAATCACCCATAATGATCACCCTTTTCTTATTTGCTTGGCTAATTTGACTATGCATTTTACTATCACCACACCATCCACATTACCTGGTCTATAACAACATCCCACCAAGTATTTGATTCCATTCACCTCTATCTCACACAATACTGCCTCAAAACCACTGGCACTATTTCCGTCTTGCATCTCTACTTTGTATGGAAATAACTCTTTCTCTATCATCAATAGCACTCCCTCTCCCTTTTTTATCTCTTCTATTCTCACGAAATACATCATACCCTTCCATCTCTATTCCTGTCAGGATGTCATCCTCTTCCAACCATGTCTGACTTATTCTGACAATCTTTGGGTGAACAGACGCAATTAGTGCAATCGTTTCATCTGCCTTGTTTCTTATACTTCTAGCATTTGTATACAAACACAATAGCTCATTTCTGGATCTACAGCTAGTTCCACTGATACAACACACTCAAAGTGATCTCTCCAGCTCGACTGGGGCCATTTCCCTTTCTGCTTCTTCATTTTAGAACTCTTTTCAATTCCAACTGTTTCCTCTTGATCCTTGGACATCCCATTCCTTTCCTGCCTACACATGCTCTCACCTCCTTTTGGAGCATCCACCTTTCTCACGCTGTGTACCCCTGTTCACCCTGAGCCTCCCCGTTTCCCTGCTCCTCTTGCACACCCATTCTGTCATTTTCTATACTCATGCCACTCACTTCTCCATTCATATCCACCTTTTCAATCTCTCCCATCTTAATCTCCTACTCTTCCATATCACTCCCCTCTCGATCTGATTCATTCTCTCTATTTACTTACTTCTCTACCTTCCAGCAGCAGTCTCTCCAAGCGACTCACACCATAACCACTCAAATGCAGTCCATCGCTCCCATACATCTCACTTCGTCCCTCAAACTCATTCCACACATTAACAAACTGTACTCCCATCTCCTCACACATTTCAGCCAGGATAGCATTCATAATCCTTGCTCTCCGCCTCATTTCACTACAGTCATACCTAGGCAACACACTGACTACCCTTCCTGTCACACTATTCTATTTTATCTTTCCAAGCAGCCTCCTGATATCCATTCTGACATGCTCTTTGTCCTTTCTCAAATCATTTGTACCAATTAATACTATTAACTATTTTGCTCGCTCCCGCCTCATATCCAATGCCTCGATCACTCTACTCATTTTACTGCCTGGAAAACATACCTTATGCATTCTATCCTCTAGCACACCTTTAATAATGGAATCTCCATACAACGCCACTTGCTCATCTATCGTTAACGCTTTCATGCCATCACGATTTATTTTAATAGTTTTGACCTGAATTCTCTTAATTTCATTCCTCATCCAATCTAATTCAACTTCCGAATCTTGCGACACATTCTCTCTATCATTCAATCTTTATAACTTTCTAACTCTCGACCCCCCCCCTTCTCACTTTCACTCTCATTCATCCTTTTTTGTTTCCGTACTTTCGGTCTAACATGCGTCCAACTTTTACTATCATTCTTCTCACTTTCACTCTCATTTTGGAATAAAGAAAAGTAATTTGAGTTCTTAAGAGATATCTTAGGGAGTATGTAAAGGAGTGTACACGAGAATTTAGAGTTTGAGATATGATCATTTTCAGAGGATGTAATTGTGAGAAGGGTTCTGCACTTTCAAGTTGGTGAGAGTGATCATGAAGTAATCACCTGGATTGTGGCAGGCCATATGAAGATTTCTGTGAGGAAAGGGTATATGCAGAATAGAAAGCTGGTGATTATGAAAAGCTTAGGAGACAGCTTGGCATGGAATGAGGTGTTAAGTGAGAGGGAGATAAATACTGCATTGGAACTAACCAAAAGATATTTAACGACATCGATGTTTGAATGTATTGTGAAGGTAAAAAAATAAATAAATAAAGTAAGTGTCAAATGAATGAATAAAGGGATTAGGCATGAAATTTGGAAGAGGACACTGTGAAGGTAGCACAAGATGAATAAAGGTAGCAATCAATTGCATTAGGAGTATAAAGAGCAGGCAAGGAGGTGAGTTAGTTGGTAAGAACAGCAAAACTACAGTATGAGCAGATATTAGCAAATCAGGCCAAGAAAACAGATGGCAGTAGATAATAGACTAGAGAGTTGGATTAATGACTAGTCGAGATAGGTATGAAAAAGTTGCATATGGGGATGTAGTACCTTGAAAAGGGAAAGTCACAAGTGGTGTGCCACAGGGGGGAGGGTTGTATTAGAGCCATTGTTGATCAGTTTGCATATTAATGGTATTTGGGATGAGGATTAACTGGTTATATACACCTGTTTGTAGACAATGCAAACTGTGGAGAGCAATGCAGAGTCAAGCAGATGTTATTGCTTTACAAGAGGACCTTAATAGACTGTATGAATGGGCAGGTAAGTTGAACTATCAGTTCAATGTTGCATGGTATAGGGCAGTGTTTCTCAACCTGCAGTCCGCAACTTAAATTAATTAAATAAATATATATATTTTTAGTTATCCAAACAAATTAAAATTGAATAAGTAAAAATTATTGAAATCAAATGGAGACTTAAAAAGAAACAGCATCAGAATGTTCAGACAAAAGCAATAAAACTATTATTATTATTCAGGCCTCCATGGAGTCAAAGACTCATCGTGGGGGGGTCCTTCCTAAGGAACACAAAGTCCATCAAGACTCATCGAGGGGAGGTCCCCCCCCCTAAGAAACACAAAGTCTATCATACCACTCCTTAAACTCATTGACCGTTCTCGTTCTCACCACTCCATCAGGCAATGCATTCCATGGTTCAACCACCCTCCATGCAAAGAAATCACTCCTCACTCTCTTGCTTACAGTTTCCTTTCGCAACTTCCAGGAATGGCCTCCTGTCATCACTCCTTTTCGCTGTTCAACCAAGCGAAAGAACTCTCTAGTGTCAACCCTGTAGCCACCTCTTAACAGTTTAAAAGTCTCAATCATATCACCTCTCCTTCTATCCACCAAACTCTGCAGTCCACATTCCCTCAGCCGATCCTCATAACTAACATTGTACAGTCCTGAAACCATCTTTGTTATCCGCCTTTGTACCCTTTCCACAGTTAATTTATCCCCTTAAAATCCTGGGGACCAAATCTGAGAACAATAGTCCAAGTGTGGTCTGATCAGAGACTTATACAATGAAATGATAACCCTTTTATCTCTGCAGATCAGTGTCCTTCTCATTATTGCAGCAATCCTCTGTGTTACCTTCATCACCTTTGCAATATGTCCCCTAAATTTTAGGTTTCTATCAATCATCAACCCCAGATCTCTTGTATCCCCTACTTCCTCCAGTATAACTCCTCCCGCAGAGTACGCAGCGTCCCATCAATGTTTCCCAAACCTCAAGACCTTACACTTTGCTGCATTAAACCGACACCCCCATTCATTTGCCCATCTATCTAGCTTATTCAAATCCTCTTGCAGGGCTACCACATCTGCACTATTACTAATAATCCTTCCCAGCTTCGCATCATCCGCAAACAATTGAATATCCCCTTGCAATCCACTGACAATGTCATTGATATAAAGGTTAAAACAATATAGGTCCCAGTACTGAGTCCTGTGGGACCCCACTTATTGTTGTTCACTTCACCCCTCTTTTATTATTCATCATTCTGGCACTACAATAATTTTTAGCAGCAGAATGACAAATAATAAGAGGGGGTGATGTGAACAACAATATAGTTTTAGTGCTTCTTCCTTCCCTTGCTGTTTTGTCAGATTTGAAGTGAACATGTGTTATTCACATTTCAACCAATTGCTTGTTGTTTATTGATTTTTATTACTGAAGGTTTTCCCCCTTCAACCAAGGCTCAGTATACCTTCTGAAGTACTAAATGATACTTGGGAAATGTTTTTTTTGTAATAATGGAAAAGTAGCTTAGAACTAGGACTTTGAAAAGAAGAGAAAATGAAACAGGTGATGCTAACCCTAATTGTGATACAGTGTTGTAACGGCAAGTAAATCTCATACTATTAAAACAGAAGAAACAAGCAGTTCAAATAAAAAATACAGTATGAAATATAACGGTTCATATTTGGAATTCAGGTTTACTTGGTGTGGAGATGAAAGTGAATAGAAACCTCAATGTGTGTTTTGTGTTATGAAGCGTTGTCAAACGAGTGCATGAAACCTGCGAAACTCCGACATTTAGAAACTAGACATTGTGATGTGAAAAATAAGCAAATTGAAAAAAAAAAGAAGAAAAAAATTTCAGCAATGCTTAGTGACATTAAATCATGGGAAAGATGTACTTTCGGCCATGGGTTCGATTAATAGCAAGGCACTGGAACCATCTATCTCTTAGGTTTGCGCATAGCAAAAATAGGGAACCTCATTCTATTGGGGAAAATTTACTACTTCCAGCTATATAAGATGTAAAACCTATGTTTGGCAACAAGTTACTGAAGGATGTTGATTTGACTCCTCTTTCAATGAGGCTGTAGGTCGCAGAATTAATGATACGGTAGGTGACGCATAGAATCTCAGTTAATCAAAAGAGTTAAGAGCCCAAAACAGAATATTATGATGATATTAATAAGGTTTGCTGCCCGCGTTTCGTTTAGCGAAGTTCGGTATCTCGTACGGTTGCTTGCAGGAATATGTGGCCGAGCATACAGAATCCATCACATGCAGACAACAACATCTGTATGGTCATGGATTATACAGAAACACACATCACAATGTAAAGAATACAAGCAGCACATAGGACAGATATAAATAAAACTACCAAACGATTAATAAATCTGCCAGATTTTCGATGACTGTTGTGACTCTGGATAAAACAGGACGGATATAATTAAAACCACCATCATAACACGATTAGTACAAATCACATGCGTATGGTATATATGACATATGGTCGCTGGCAGGAAAATGAGCCCGACCACATGGATGCCACTTTGTAACTGACATCGTGGGTTGGACTGTTTATAGATATTCAGAAGGACAGATATAAATAAAACTACCACATAATTAATGAATCTGCCAGATTTACAATGACGACTGTTGTGACTGGATAAAACAGGATGGATATATTTTTGTTGTTTATTTTTTAATGGTATATATTAGAACACAGAAACTAACTAAATAATTAATTTATTAACTTATTGCTGATGGATATAATTAAAGCCACCATCATAACATGATTAGTACAAAGTAATGCAGTTTTCCTCACATAACAGGATGTCTGAAATTTTTTTTTGCTGGTTATGGAAAATTTATCAGGGAAATAAGGCGATTCATATCAGTCAGAAGTGTGTGTGTGTGTAGATTGGGGGGGGGGCATTAATGGCTTTGGGATGTTCTGAGTGAAATGTTTGGGTATATATAGGGAATGGTTTGGACAGGACAAGGGATGTCATCCATGATGGAATCCATGGATGTCAAAAGTTCGTATTCAGTATTATGATGAATGAAGTAAGATAAGAACAACATTTTTTCCTCATCTCACAATGCACTTAGCGAATGGAACAGTTTACATGTCGAATTAGAGAGTGCATGAAGATAAAAGTTGTGGGCTAGCTTAATGAGCATGGGTAGATGAATGGGGATAACATATAAAAGTTGTGGGTAGATGAATGTAGATTAAAGATAATTGTTGTGGGCAGATGAATGAAGGTTTCAGCAGGACGGCGCCGACATTCCCCATTTATTTTCCCATGGTACCAACAGTGCTAAAAAAGTTGTTGTGGGGTGAGCTTAATGAGTTGGGATAACATAAAATATAAAAGTTGCTGTGGGCAGATGAATGGGGGATCTCAGCGGGATGGCACTGACATACCCATTCCTTTGCCCACAGCAAATCGGAAACTGATACCTTTTATTTGTTTGATAAAAATTAAGACTTCAGTGATGATACACTTTTAATCTTTTACTTCCAACTTAATTATGTTGGAAGTAAAATTTTATACTTCCAACATTCAAAACATGCTTTTAGATTCATTATGTTATAAAAGGCACAGTTTTTCCAAAATGTTGGAAATTCCCACATACATTTTTTAAAAAAAATTACATAACTGTAGAACTGTTTTAGGCATATTACTGGTCTTTGGGCTTAGAAAGGTTGAGAAACGCTGGTGTAGGGTTTTGAAATTCAGTAAGCAACAATATGATGCTAAGTATACACTTTACCACTTGGTGGGGAAACTTTAAAGGAAGTAGAGGAGATGAGAGATCTGGGAGTGGTGGTGGTAGACAAGGACCTGATTCAGAGGTCACATTGCATAAGTTGTGAAGTCATCACGTCAGATAATGGCAATGATGTAAAGGACCTTGACGTGCAGAAATAAACAGGTTATGATTCCATTGTATAAGGCCTTGATTAGGCCTCATATGGATTATTGTGCACAGATTTGATCAGCAGGTTTCATGGTGATAAGGATATGTTAGAAAGAGTCCAGATTCACAAAAGTGGTCAGTGGTCTTTGTAATGTGAAGTATGAAGACAGATTGAAAGAATGTAAATTGCAAAGCCTTGTGAACAGGAGGAGGGATATGATACATAAGTTGGGGTTGTTATCAGGTCGAAATGGAAATTTTTCATAGAATAGGAGGTGGAGTAGAACAAGAGGCCATCCCTAGAAACTGTATAAGGAGGGTGCGAACAGAGAAGCAAGGAGAAGGTTTTTTGAATGGAGTGCAGTTGGTGAGGGGGTATGCATTACCTGAGAGTTGTGAATGTGGACACATTGAATCAGTTCAAGATGCCATTGGATAAGCTTTGTGTGTAATAGCGTGCACCTTCCATGATGAGTTTGACTCCATGGAGACCAGATGTTAATAATAATAATCTCTCATGCATATAAATCAGAAGTGTTTGTAATTTATTCACAGAAGTGTTCATATCTTTTGGGTGTATACCAATTTGATTTTCAATGTGATTGATTTGAAGAGATCAACATGTAATTAATATAGCACACACATACACAATGTAAATATTTTAAAAAATATGTAGATAATCAAGACATGAAGTAAAATTCTGTACTAGTTACAAAAAAAGTAGTCTTTGATCTGTTTATTATATAATTAACCTATTTTGAATAAATTTCAATTCACACACAAGCACACACACATATAGATATATATTACCCTTCATATGAAAGAATTCCAGAATCTGGAGAATCTCTTGATTTACATTTATCCGAAGTGTCTGTTTTAATCTTAGATTTCTTAACAGTGTTGGTATCAGTAATGTCCCATATAGGAAAGTCAGCAAGTAAGTCATGATCTTTTCTATTTCCTGGAAGTAAAAAAAGTTCTTATATTGATGTGATCAACAAATAAGTTAATGAAATAAATCTCTAACATAATAATAGCATTTACTATTTACAAATTATACTTGTTTTTCTACTTTAGAGAAACAACTGTTATAACAGTAGATCTATTAGGCCAGACAGATCAGGAGAGACTATGCAGCTCTCACTATCCTTCCATATTCTCTTTTTGAGCATTATTTTGCTTCAGAGAAGAGGAAATATCAGCAACATACAGTAACTGTCAATCATAGTTACAGAGTCTGTAATCTGTCCATGACAGGTTACAGAACTATTGACATAACTAGTGTTACCAAAACATGATATGAACAGGTGAGATACTTCTAGCTACTTAGATGTAGTTACATTCTGACAACAAAAATAAGTAGCTACATAATTCAACATAAAATACAAATAAAAACTTCATGAACAGCCAACAGTTTCACACTTCACAAGTGGTGAAATTTCATAATACGAAGTGGTACAATAAGACTTATTTGCGTCTATGGTTGCAGAGAAGATTCACAGAACTGACATGTAAGAAGTAGATGACAGAAGGATATTGCAAAATCGGAATATGGCTATAGGATTAGATAAGATATCAGATCACATATTATGAGAATATGCAAGGGAATTGGCAGTGTTTCTAACCATGATGATTAAGTATCAGCTCTGGTATGGTCTCAGAGCAGAAAGAGGACAAAATAGTTATACCTTCATAGTTATAGCTATGAAGAGAAGTAGCAAATTATTAAGCAATAAGTATGTTAGGGGAGAAAGAAGTGGTAAAGGTATTGAAATATGGAGGAATATAAGACTATGGAGGGGGGGGGAGAAGGAAAGCTTAATTCAGCAAAGTGTGTGTGCGCGCGTGTGCACGTGAAATCTTCTATCGAATCGTTTTTGACTTCTGGTGATCCCACGAACATACACTCTCCATTCAGATCTGTCCCTGACCATGTCTTTCAGAATTTCCAAGCACACTCCAGTTGATTCTTTAACTCCATCCACCCATCTAATTCTTGGTTTTCCTCTTCTCCTGCTTCCATCAACTTTAGCAAGCATCATCTCCTCCAGACTCTCATTTGCACGAATAATATGTCCAAAGTATAACAATTTTTGCTTGAATCATAGCTTCGAGAGAGCAATCTGGCTTTATTCTGTCTATCCCCGATTTATTGGTTTGCTTTGCAGTCCATGGTATTCTTAGTAAGCATCTCCAAACCCATAATTCAAATGCATCTTTCTTCCTTTTTTCACTCTTTCTCAGGGTCCAACTTTCGCATCCATACAGTACCACAGGGAATACCATTGCTTTCACGATTCTGATTTTTGTTGTGAGGCTAATATTTTTATCTTTAAAGATCTTGCTTAAATTTCTCATTGCTTTCTTTCCAAGTAATAATCTTCTAACTTCTTCAGTACAATAACCATCCTTATCAATTCGGGATCCTAGGAGCACAAAATTGTTAACTGCTTCCATTTTCTCCCCATCTACTTCAAAATCATTAAGTTCACATGTTGCCATAACTTTTGTCTTTTTTGAGGTTAAGTTTAAGACCATATTTAGCACTTTCTTCTTTAATTTTCATAAGTTCCTCCAAATCTTCTTTGCATTCTGCTAGCATGGTGGTATCATTTGCATACCTTAAATTATTAATATTTTTCCAACCAATTTTAATTCCAACTGAAGATTCCTCCAGCCCTACCATTCTTAAAATGCATTCGCTGTATAAGTTAAACAGGTACAGAGATAAAATATATCCTTGTTGCAGCCCTTTACTTATTGTGAAATACTCAATTTCTTCAAGATCTGTTCGGACAGTAGCTTCTTGTTCATAATAAAGATTCCTCAGAAGGATAATGAAATGCTCTGGGACTCCCATTGTTCTTAACACATTCCACAGTTTCACATGATCTACAGAGTCAAAAGCCTTACTATAGTCAAGGAAATAAAGAGTATTTTACCTTAATTTACTCATTTTTAATAAAAAAGGAAACAACTATATGATGATAATGGTGGACTTCACTAAAGGCATTCAGCAGGATATCACATGGAACCATTACATAAATTGGAGTCAATGGGGACAGATATGAATCTGTTGATATCTGCGTGGGCAGCTAAGGGACAGAAAGTGGTACATGGGTCAGGGGTTGAATTCAGGAGAAAGCACTTGACTAGAGGAATGATAGTACACTGTGCTTGAATTCTATTTTTATTAGGATATCAGTGATATAGGAAATGATTTGGAAAATATCCAATTGTTTACTGATAAAAATCAAAGGAAAACAGTTGTTAAAGGTAATATGATACATTAGCATTTACATGACCCGAGGCAAGAATACAAATGGAGGCTGGTGTACCATACGTCTAAATATTTAAAAGTTATAAGTCAATATTCTCTCTTCCTAACTTTAACAAATATTCCTTCATAATGACCAAATTGAAAAATATTTAAAGAATGGTTTTTTTTATGATAAAGTAAGCAAAAAATATAAAAGACGACTGAATTTAATTATGATTGTATATGCCCTGGTATTCTGTTGATATCTGGATGAGTAATAAAACAGATGTATACATAAGTTTCTTGTCTTCATTTCAGCAAAATCATTGATTATGTTATTAAGATATTCACATATTTTGTGTTCTGCTGACTGTGATGCTGAATTAGATAACCTTTCAAGATAAGAAATATACAAGATAAGGTGATATTTACTTGGTTGTGTACATTGTTCTTAACAATTATTTTATGTGATTTCACTGAATATTTTCTTTATCTCTAATTTTTATATATATATGAGGGTGGTCTGAGAAGTTCTTGGCCTCGACCATAGATGGCAACACTACCAGCAAGATTTTTTTTTTCCAAGTTGGTACATCTGTTATACACATCCATGTGAAATTGCAAGTCATTCTATCAAGTAGTTAGGATATTTTATAGTTAGGATATATCATGTAGGATATTTATACAGCAGTCTGAAGCTAAAGTGTTGTCTGTATCTGTTGAAATGGATAAAATTGAGTATCGTGCAGTTATAAAATTCTTTGTAAAAGAAGGTTTAATGCCAAAAGAAATTCATTCGAAGTTCATAAAAGTTTATGGGCACTTTTCTCCTTTGTTTTTGATAATTAAGAAATGGGCTGCCGAGTTTAAACATGTCCGTATCAGCCTTGAAGAGGATCCACGTGAAGGACGTCCAAAAAGCATAACACCAGAAATCATTGATTAAGTGCATGATATGGTATTGGATGACTGGCGAGTCAAATTGTGTGAAATTGCCGAGACTATAGGCATTTCAAAAGAACGTGTAGGATATATTTTGCACAAAGAATTGCAAATGAAAAAGCTTTGCGCAAGATGGGTGCCGTGCTTGCTCACAGCAGATCAAAAATGCACTTGCTTGAAAATCTCTGAACAGTGCTTAGAGCATTTTTACAAGAATAAAACTGATTTTGTGCATCAATTTATTACTATGGATGAGACTTGGATTAACCATTACACACCAGAATCCAAACAGCAATCAAAACAGTGGACAGAAGCCAGCTATTCAGCACCAAAGAAGACAAAGTCTGTTCCATCAGCAGGAAAGGTCATGGCATTGGTGGTTTGGAATGCTAAAGGCATTTTGTTTATTAATTATCTTGAAAAGGGTAAAATGAAAACCGGGGAATATTATTTCAATCTTTTAACCATAGAAAAAATTCTTGAGAAAAGACACAGTTTGCAGAAGGAAAAAAAGAACATCTTTCATCAGGACAATGCACCCACCCACAAAAGGTGTTTTGAAATGGGAAAATTAAAGGATCTGCACTATGAATTGTTGGAACATCCACCCTATTCCTCAGATTTGGCTCCCTCTGACTTCTATCTCATCCCAAAACTTAAAAAAAAAAAACTCGCTTTTCTTTGAATCAAGAGGTGATTGCAGCTGTAGAGGGATACTTTGCAGATCTTACTGAGAACCACTGCAGGGACAGGATAATGGTGCTGAAACATCTCTGGAATAAACATATTAGTCTTAAGTGAGATTATGTTTAAAAATAAAAATAATTTTGAAATTATAAATTCGTGTTTTTCATTGTTAGGCTGAGAACTTTTCAGACCTGCCCTCGTGTGTGTGTGTGTGTGTATGTGTGTGTGTATATATATATATATATAATTATTTTTATTATTATTTATGTTTGTAACATGTGGATCATCTAAAGCGCAGGGGTCCAGGGCAACCCTGGAAATACACGTAGCATGGGCAAAGATAAATGGTCACCAGTTTAATGAAGCAAAGTGAGGTTATATACTGTGATGAAAAGAATAATTATGTAGCATGTTTATGGACCTGAAATGCAGGATGACGTGATGGAAAGGATTCAGAAAAGTGTTACAAAATAGTGATAGGACTGTGGATTGCTAGTCTATGAAATGACTGATTGAATAAAGATCATGCAAAGTTAGTGTCATCACTGTGGACAGTATTAGCAACTAGAATGAAGAGAAAAATCCCATTTCCATCCTTTTAAATCCTCTTGATATCTGCCGCGTTGGGTGATATGGAAATTGCATTGGTGTTCACAATGCTCCTGGTGGTGAAATTTGGAACTACTTCTCCCCCCCCCCCCTCAGTATCTTTTCCATATTACATACAATGTATTCCTCCAAAGTTTCATAGCATTTGATTCACTGGATGGCACTTCACAAGACATTAAACAGGGATACTTTAATTTTGATTACTCTGTAGTTACAGAGATAGAATGTGAAGGGTTTAGCATTTTCAGGGAGGCTAGAGAAGATAAGGTGGGAAAGGGAGGGATACTGCTGATGACAGCAGATGAATTGCAGCCAAAAAAGAACGGGAGATAGGTGGGAGGGAGGTTTTTGTTTGGTGGAACAAGGGGAAGGAGTGAGGACGAAGTGTGAGGACTTCCATCCCTGAAAGTCACGAAAGGAAGTTGTCAGCAAGAAAGTAAGCAGTGGTTTCTTTGCAAGGGGTTGGTTGAACCGTGAAATGCATTGCCTGATAGAGTGGTGAGAGTATGAACAGTCAATGGGTTCAAGGCATGGTATCATACTGTTTTCTTGGGTGGGCCTCCCATTATGAGTCTAGGGTTCCATGGAGATCAGAATTAATAATAATAAAAACTGCAGATTTAGTATCTCTTATGGGATTGGTAAGAACTGATTTATGACAATCTAAATAACAGTCTTAGATTTTAATGTTTCTCTATAATAAAAGGGTTTTTCTCTAATGAATATGATAATCCAAATCATGTAAACCATGAACAGCTATATTGTAGATATTAGATTTTTTTTTATGTTCATCCAAGCAGATTGACAGTTCTGCCAGTCAAGTGAAATGAGAAAATCTGCAAGAGCAGGTGATCCCTGTAGATGCTAAATAATACTCAAAAAGAAATTATGTCCTTATGAGCAAAAAAAAAAAAAGATAGCACTTGAGATACCTTCATCACTAGTATACTCATATAGATACTATTTTGACTTCATATCATAGTATCTCAATAATGCACACCCCAATTTGTGTACATTCTCATGCATTATGGGAATGGGAGTGTGCTCTGCATTACGGGATACTTAAGCCATCTGATGTGAAATCAACGGCACTATATACAAGTAATCTAGTCATGAAGTTACTTCATGTGCAAACTTTTGTTTGGTCACACTTGAATAAAGGATTAAAAGAATAACAATTTGTTAAATATAATTTACTTTGACCAAGAAAAAAAAAAGTACTACTGTACATGCTATAATCTCAGCTTTTCTGGTGAGAAGGTAAGGGCAGTTAATGACTAGTAAACCTTAGGAGGTTTGCATGTTATTTTTTTTTTTTTAAGCCTGTGTAACTTTTTCCACAGGAACCAAAATTCAAGGGATTTTTTTTTTTTTTTTTTTAGTGATCTAGTTGTTTAGGTGAAGGGAGAATGGGTTTGAGAAAAAAAGTAGATTTCTGTTAAGGTGATAGTTGCTTTGGCTATAATTAAAAAAGCTATGATGAAAACAGTATATCTGCAGTCTTAACTACAAACGTTCTGGGCAGTTTTTATATATTTTGTGGGATGGAAAACCTTGGCACCACCATATGAGGCATTTTAGGAGGGAACCGTCTGTTAAAAAAATGTCATGGATGGTAGTGATTTCAGTGGTGAGGCTGACATGGTCTGAAAAGACAGTTCAGTTTATTTACTTATATTTTAGCAATGCCATACTATTAGTGGAGGTGGTATGAAAGATGAATCACAAATTTAGTGATAATCAGCTAAATATTCACCTTATGCTAACACACTGTCTAATCAACTCAATTATACACATTAGATCATGTTGAACCCAGGTTAGCAAGCAATGAGTTTGATTCATGACAAGGAGATATGTGAATATCTTTAGGCATAAGGTGATTTGCATCACCTAGTGTAAGACCACCATGCTTCCTGGAGACCTGAAGTGGCTTGAAAACAGCTCTGATTGATGTACAGAGTAGATCTTTAGAGCAGCTTCTAGATGGCCTGAAACTTATTAACCCACCCAAATGAACCTTTTATGAGGTGGAAATACAAGAAAAGGCATTGAACTTTTTTAACATTGCTTATGCCATGACATATTTGGTTAAAGAATGTGGTGAGAACAAAGCAGTTGTTTAGTGTGTTTATTATACTCATAAGGTAGGAACCAGATATTTTATATAGCTACTGATCATGCATTTTTATATTTTGTTGAACATTATGTTCTTACTCTAATTTATTCTTTACGATACAGTAGACAAACTTTTCGCAGAAGAACCACAATATCAGTTTGAACTTTAAAAGATCCTTCTGCAGATGTGGCAAATTCTACCTTAGTTTTCCATGACTGTTTACAAAATAATGTCAAACTGACCATATCTATAGTTTATGATGCAGACTATTAAGTTGCACTTAAAGGATTTTAGCAAACTCACAGTAATTAAGTTCTAATACATACTAGGGATTTTAAGTACATTATTTCTGTTTGAAAGAATGTTAAGAACTGAACAGAGGATTAATGAGCTTTCTCTTTTTTTTTTAAAAAAAGAGAGATAATTTCTAATGCTTCACTTTGTTCATATTTAATATGAAATGTGTTACCTGATTCAGCTTGGAGAATACCACTATTGTTCCACAAATAATGAGGAGCCATGTTTTCCTTAAAAATTTGTTTGTTGTTGTCTTGCTTTGGTGAAAAAGTGGCTGGCACATGATTGGAATGAGCAAAAAAGATTGGAGTTACTGCTGGCTTGATTACAGGTAATATTTCATTCGATTCAGTTGATAATGCTAATTGACACTGCTGAGAAATCCATCCAGTGAGCAAAGGCAAATAGTCTTGGCTGAATAATCTTGAACTTCCAATTGGTCCTATAACAAAATGATATTTTTATTTTTGGTAAAAGAAATATTCAGTCATAATTTCTCTATACACAATAACACAGTTTAAGAATATGTTTTTATGGCTACGATAAGTTCTACTTGTGAATATACTAGGTGGGCAAATATAGTATGCAGAGAGCATTTTAAAATCTTAAACTGAATCTTAAAATCCTTAACACTCTTTGAATTAACAAAACATTCTGGTAATGCATTCCATTCACTGACAGTTCTCCATGTAAAAAATCTACTTTTCACCATTCTTACATGAATTCCAGAGGTGGCCTCTGGTTTTTCCTCTCTCACCTTCTACTCTTTTTTTTTTTGTAATCCCACATGGATTAATCCGATAAAATCCTTTAACTAAATTAAACGTTTATCACATCCTCTTATCCACCAAACTCTGCAATCCACATTTCTTCAACCTCTCCATAGCCAGCATTCCAAAGTCCTGATATTGTCTTGGTCACTAATCTCTGGACACTCTCCAATGTTTGAGCCCAACAGTCCAAGTGTGGTCTGACCAGTGCTTTATACAGTGGCATAAATACTTCCTTATCCCTACCTGTTAGTACTTATAGCAGCATTACAATGTTCAGTCTTTGCAACATTTGCAATATAACCTTTAAACTTCAGCCTGTCACATCACTAAAATCTCTAATCTCATCCACTTCCTGCAGTACAGCACCCTCAACATAGTGCACAGCCTTATACTTCAGCACTCCAAAATAACTTGAATTTGAACTTTGGATTTGGTGATAACTTGAAGTTATCACCAAATCCAAAACATTAAAGTCTCTAGTTACTTCAGTCACATGCTGCTACATGCTTCATATTTCTAATATTCCTCCAAGTTTCCTTCACTTCATCCAGTATGGTTCCATGAATAGAGTATGCAGCCTAATAATCTGTGAATTTCACATTCACAAATGTTACATTCAGCTGTATGAAACTAATATCCCCAATTATTTTCTCACCATTACAACTCATTCAAATTCTCCTGAAGAGCCATAACATCAGCACTATTACTAATAAACCCTTTCAGGCTTCACATCAGCTGTAAACAACTAAATATCTCCCTGTGGTCAGTAACAATATAATTGACAAAGGCTGAACAGTAACATTCCTGGTACTGAACTTTGTGAACCCCCCCCCCTTCCCCTTCCATAACCTTTCCACTCCTTGATATCTAAACATTGAAACAAATATCAGCATATTATTACCAAAGACTTATCTAGGAGGTCCTTTTATCAAACACAGCTCATCATACCGTGCTTTAAACATACTCAAATTCTCTGCAGACCACACACTCTCAGGCAAGGCATTCCAATCATTCACAACTCTGCAGGGGGGGGGGGGGTTGAGACAGCCTTCCCATGACAACACAGATTGCAGCAGGCTTCCAGAAGAAACTTAAATCTGGAGCCACTTTCATTGACCTAACATCAGCTTATGACACAGTCTAGATCAGGGGGCTCCTCCTAAAGCTAGGAAATATTATAAGGTGCAAAAAAACTTTCCAGCTTTTTGAATCCATTCTCTCCAACAGAAAGATCCGGATCGATATTGGCAGAAAAAAAAGAGCAGGCCCAGATTTCTTCACAATGGTCTCCCTAGGGTTCTGTGTTATCCTCTTTACTTTTTAACACCTACGTGTACGACTTACCACATACCAGCTCAAGCAAGTATATGCATGCTGATGACCTAGCAATCCTACATCAATCTACCTCTGTTGGATCGTAACTTCTTCTCAATCGTGTTTTATCATCTTATAACTCTCTCCCGTTGGTATTTATTGGTTGTAGGCTGATGTATCAATCGAATATGAAGAAAATTTATATTATACTGCACCACTCAATATTCAGAAATTGCAAGAGCAACTTAGATAAATCAACCTTCAACTGTATCAGGTTATCATAAGTTGATTTAAGCAGAGGTTTTTATTACATAGGGTTCCCGCTAAGATTCAAATTATTTTAATGAGTGGTGCAATGAAACAATCAGGCAAATACAAGATTCAATTCAAACAAAATTATTTAATGGAGAGTCACATAAATTACATTATAACACAATATTTCAACAGGGACATTACAATTAAACGAATACAAAGCTCTCATTAAGATTCTAGTGTACTACTCAGCTGAGCTTAAACTTTATAATTAAATATTATATTTAACAGATCTTATCCTTCTTGTTACAAAGGACTACTATCATAACTTTACTCTGATCAAGGTTACATTTCAAAACATTTTAAATATCAAATCAGTTCAAAATATTCACAAAGAATACACCTCATGAACTATCAGACATTCATTTGTAATTCCCTAAGCTCAGTCAATCAATTTTAGTTCTTGTAAGTTTGAGATTCCTAAATTACATCAAATAGGCTTCACAGTATTCTCATTCAGTCAATGAACACTTAATTCAATAATATAGCATTTATCACTTGAAGAGGTAAAAGTCTTAGCACATCACACATTAAATCTCGACTCATTGAATACAACAACTAGGAATAATTTACTTTCGGCGGAATTAATTTTTGTTATAGTAAAAGGTAATCTTACCAGGATATAGCTTGGCCACATCATAAGGAGATCGAACAATAATTTTAAAGTCCTTGCTGACTTTTACTTTGTAGTAACACAAACTTTGTCTTTGGTTTGAATGAAGTCCCCTGTTCTTACTGATCTCTTTAATTTTGTCAAGAATTTGGGCTAGTTCTTCCTTGTCATTATGGAGTCAGCATACCTCAGACTACTGATCAATCTACAACCTATCCTAATTCGTGTCTTGAGCTCATCCAATGATACGCATGACGTCCTCAGCATAGATACTAAACAAGCAACAAAAAAGTAGGCATCCTTGCCTACTTCCCTTTCCAACCTGAAGACAATTACTCTAACATGGCTTCTTGCTCACTGTACATGTTAGCTATCAACCTAGTAATGTTGAGGGAAAACCCATTTTTTTCATTGCTTCCCACAGTTTCACATGCTGAACAGAGTCAAAAGCTTCAGAGTAGTCTATGAAAC
The DNA here is from genome assembly GCF_054136105.1 of Typopeltis vanoorti. Classification (NCBI taxonomy): domain Eukaryota; kingdom Metazoa; phylum Arthropoda; class Arachnida; order Uropygi; family Thelyphonidae; genus Typopeltis; species Typopeltis vanoorti. Next base: position 61,245,542 of record NC_143550.1, on the reverse strand, counting down.
ATTACCATAGGGAGTCTAAATTCTTTATACCTTTCTATGATCTGTCTAAGACAAAGGATTTGATCTCTGTTTGTTACATTTTCTTTTCCTAAAACCTGCTTGTTCCTCAGGCCTATTTGCCTCAACTTAGTTAGAATGATCCTTAATAAAATATTGCGTGTAGTTCTTGCAATCCTTCGTATCTCCCTTCTTATTCAGTGGTATGAAAACAGACTTCTTCCAGTCTCTAGGCCATGATTTTGTCTCCCATACCCTAGGAAGTTTTTTCACTTTGTTATATTATAAATTAAAGATACCAAGAAATTATTTACTTGTTTTAATCCTTTATCCAAGTGTAAGCATACAAAGTTTGCACCTGAAGTATTTTCAGGACTGGGGCAAGTCATATAAGGAAGCTAAGACTTCAACATCACTTCCCTTAGTATCCCATAATGCAAAGCACATCTCCTTGCGAACATGTATAATGTGATGCATCATGGGAAGGGTCACTACCCAGACTGGTTTTGACCTTTAATAAATTTAGTTTAATCCTTTATCCCAGTGAGAGCAAACAAAGTTTGCACCTGAAGATATTTTCAGGTGCAAACTTTGTTTGCTCTCACTGGGATAAAGGATTAAACTAAATTTATTATAGTCTAACCTAGTGAAAAATAAACTTTCAACTGGTTTTGACCTTTATTGAGGTCTCTTCAGTGGGAGCCAGACCCAGAGATGATACTAAAGTAATGCAGAATTCATATTTTCAATACATGAGTTGCCAAAATGTCACACCTTATTATTAAATTACTCTGGATTAGAGAAAAGTTGTTGGAAGTTTTTTTACTTGGTTATACTATAAATTAGATACCAAGAAATTATATACTTGGTTTAATCCTTTATCTAAGTGTAAGCAAACAAACTTTGCATTTTCAGGACTAGGACTTTCAATATACAGTTCTGAAGTATTTTCAGAACTCGGATATTGAAAATATGACTTCTGCATCAACAACTTTTGCTAATCCAGAGTAATTTAATAATAAGGTGTGACAGCTTTTGGCACATATATTGAAAATATGACTTCTGCATTACTTCAACCTTAGTATCATCTCTGGGTTTGGCTCCCACTGAAGAGGCTTCAATAAAGTTCGAAACCAGTCTGGGGTGACCCTTACCATAATGCATATTATTATTATTCAGGCTTCCGTGAAGTCAAAAGACTCATCATGGGAGGTCCCTCCTAGGAAACACAAAATCTATCATACCACTCCTTGAACTCATTGACCGTTCTCACCACTATCAGGCAATGCATTCCACGGTTCAACCGCCCTCCATGCAAAGAAACCACTCCTCACCCTCTTGCTCACAGCTTCCTTTCATAACTTCCAGGGATGGCCCCTTGTCATCACTCCTTCCTGCTGTTCAACCAAGAGAAAAAACTCCTCAGTGTCAACCCTGCACAGCATTATAAATGTTCACAAGGAGATGTGCTTTGCATTATGGGATACTAAAGGCAAGTGATGTGAAGTCTTAGCTTCCTTATACAAGTTTCCCCAGTCCTGAAAATACTTCAGGTGCAAACTTTGTTTGCTTACACTTGGATAAAGGATTAAACCAAGTATATAATTTCTTAGTATCTTTAATTTATATTATATTCCCATACCTTAGTAATCAATCTATGAAACACTCTTATCCTTCCATCCCCTGTAGGCTTAATTGTGCTGGGATTCCATCTGCACCCAGAGCCTCTAAGCTGTTTAACTGCTCTTTCAAAGTTCTGCCCAAGTGGAGATGGTTCCAAATCAAAATTTTCCTCTTGAGAGGGTAACTCCAAATTTTCTTTATCCTCTCTATTGTACAGTTCCTCACAATATTCTTTCAATGTTTTTTATTTCCTGTTATTACTGCTCCATTCTCATCTTTCTGACATTCAATTTGGTTTAAAACTTGCTTAAGGTCACAAACTAAATAAAACATCTGTTTATAATTGTGCTTCCTCATCTAGAACTCTCTCTTCAAATTTATTATTATTATTCAGGCCTCCATGAAGTCAAAAGACTCATCGTGGGAGGTCCTTCCTTCCTAGGAAACACAAAGTCTATCATACCACTCCTTGAATTCATCGACCATTCTTGCTCTCACCACTGTATCAGGAAATGCATTCCATGTTTCAGCCACCCTCCATGCAAAGAAACCACTCCTCACTCTCTTGCTCACAGCTTCCTTTTGAAACTTCCAGGGATGGCTCCTTGTCATTGCTCCTTCCTGCTGTTCTACAAGTGAAAGAACTCCCCAGTGTCAAACCCTGTTACTATCTCTCAACAGCTGGAAAGTCTCAATCATATCACCTATCTACTGAACTCTGCAGTTCCTCATAACATTCCCTCAGCCGATCCTCATAACTAACATTGTACAGTCCTGAAAATCTTTATCTGCCTCTGTACCCTTTCCAGTTAATTTATTCCCCTTCAAATCCTGGGGGACAATTCAGAATAATTTAAGTTTGGTCTGATCAGGGTCTTACTCAATGGGATGATAACTCTTATCTCTGCAGGTCAGCATCCTTCTCGGTATTGCAGCAATCCTGTGGGTTACCTTCAGGACCTATACAATACGTTCCATGAACTTCAGTTTTCTATCAATCACCACCTCCCGATTTCGTCTCCCCTACTTCCTCCAGTACAGCTCCTCCAATCATGTATGTAGCCTCTCATCGATGTATCCCAAACTTCAAGAATTTACATTTTGCTGCATTAAACCGATACCCCCATCCATTTGCCCATCTGCCTAATTTATTCAAATCCTCTTGCAGGGCTGCTGCATCTGCATCATTACTAATAACCTTTACCAGTTTTACATCATCTGAAAACAACTGAATATTCCCCTGCAATCCATTGACAATGTCATTGATATAAAAATTAAAATTTATTAGTATAAAACTTTTCTTTGTTCTGCCTGATGGCTGACTTATCTAGGAATCTCTTATTCTTCAGTCACTGTGTCTCAGTTTCTCCAGTCACCTTCTTTTGATTAGATCCCATGTTGAATCTAATATCCATGGGTCTCTTGGTCTTCTAACTGGGCTGAGATACTTTTTGGTTGTATCCTGTATTATAACCTTGATTGCTTCCCAAAGCATTTCAGCTGCATTTTGCTTGCTAGTCTCCAAAAGATCATCCAACCAATTTTGTTTGTTCTGTGAACCCATCATCATCATCAAATTCCTGCCATGTACCCTCAAGGGGTGTACAGGATATGACGGTACTACATGAAAAAATTACATCATTACTAACTTCCTATCTACAATTTTCCTCCAAATCAGTCTGTTACTTGTCAAGACTCCAACATTATCAGATCTTATATTTCTATCGTCTAAGGTACTTTGTACCGCATCAATCCACCTATATCTTGGTCTTCCTCTGGGTTGTTTACCTGCCAACCTGGCAGAGAACACTTGTTTTGCTAATCTTTCCTCTCCCATTCTATTTAAGTAACCATACCACCTGAGATTAGCCCTGCTAATGCATTCCTGGATGCTGACAATGTCAAGTTCTTTCCTAATATCCTCATTTTAAATATGATATTGCCATTGATGCCATCTGTTCACGCCTCTAATCTTTCTCAGGACTCTCATATCTGCGGTCTCTAGTCTTTGGTCAAGTGTTTTACTTCTGACCCAGCTCTCAGATCCATAAGTGAAAACTAGTTTGAACACTGTCTTGTATACAGCTAATTTAGTGTTCCGACCAATTTCTCTTTTATTCCATATGAATTTATTCAATTGACTTCCCACCATACCAGCTTTGCTGATTCTGTTGTCTATTTCTATATTTAATTTACCATCTTCAGTAAAAATCGTGCCTAAGTAGCTGAAATGTTTTACTTGTTCCACAGGTTCTCCATTCACAATACAGTTGACATTTTCAATGATTCTGCCTATTTTCATTGTCTTTGCATTGCTGACCTTCATACCATATCTATTACAACAGCTATTCAATTTAGTCAGAGAATCTTGCAGACTTATAGCAGATTTATTTAGAAGTATAACATCTTCTGCATAAAACAAAGAGCTGACATTAACATCTCCAATTTTGATATCAGGTTTAATACCACTTTCCTTCATAATGTGATCCATATAGATAATGAATAAAAGAGGGGATAATGTACATCCTTGTCTCACACCAGATTTAACATTAAACCATCTTCCTGTACTTCCTTCAATTCTAACTGCTGAACTGCCACTAGCAATTATTCTGACATCCAGTCTGGTGGGAGGTGCCTGACTCAGAAGGTTTTAGTCTTAGGCTTACTTTGGCTCTTGCTAACTTAGTGTCTGTACTGCAGTCTGCTCCAGGACAAGTATACACATCACAGATGCTTGTCCTGGTGCCTTAACATCTAGCATTGACTAAGTATAGGAACATTGTGGGTGTTTCTGAAAGGTATTGGCAATAACTAACCTGAAACATGCCACACTCAGAACTAACTCTCATACTCTTTTCCAAGTCCTCAGATGTAAAGTACATCTCTCTCCTTGGTAGGCAGTCCAAAAAATCTAAGTTTTCATAGAATTGCGCACTTTTATCGGGCCTATCTGTGTGGGGTGCATAAACTATCACAATTGATATATTGGTAGGATGAGCCTTAAGTCTAATACAAAGTATCCTGTAATTAATGGGATTATAAGCAAGAAGGGTTCTTGCCTGAACTGTCTTAAGTATCACAGATACACCCCCCCCCCCCATGATGCTTTGAGTCACCTCCCGAAAAAACAACTACCTTACCATTCTGTCTTTTGAAGTGACATTCTCCATTCCATCCGGTCCCTGAAATTCCCATGATGTCAATTTTATACCTCACCATCTCTTTAAAAACAATATCAAGAGTACCCATCTGTATACCCCTGCACATTCCATGTGCCTACATAAAATTCCCCTCAAAGATTAATCCTATACCTTCTGTATTCCTCGTTCAGAATATCAATGAACTTAATTTCAATGAAAGAATATTTATGATTTTACAAAGCAAATGGACATTAGCTTTTTTAGATTTGTGAACAGTAATCTAAGGTGATATGACTTAAACAAAATGGGAAATGAAAGATAAAGATACCCACAACAAAAATTACAGGGTAAAGGCCAAAGAAAGTTTGACCTGGACTGGTTGATGCAGTAAGGATTATCACAGAAGATAGCATATCTGGTCTTTTCCAAAAAATTCATAATGGAAATCAGATAACCCAATTAATAAGAAACAAATAACAAAATGTTAATTGTGCTAGACCGTCATAATATCCTAAACACAGGAAATGATTCATATTAAACAGGAGATAAGTATAAATGTACAGCTTAATAAGGATTAACATACACATAAGTGTAGTGGAAACATATTTTAGGACTGTTGTCAAAATCAAGTACTTATCACAGGTCAGTTTTATTTTTAAGGCATCTCTGTATATAAATACATAATATACAGTTAAAAAATTTACCTGAGTAGGATTTCATAACTGTCATAGGAAATGTGCTCAAGCTATTCATAGTTTCATTTTGGAGAACTGCTGTCATCAGTATATCAGATGTCAGTGATGCAGTATGCTTTTCACAACAGAGTGGAACTTCACTTTGGTCAAGTCCTAAAATTTGTCTCCTTGCTTCAAATAATGATCTTGAATCTTTTTCTGCACCTCGCAGAAGTGCTGACTAAAACAAACAAGCAGGAATCTTATGAAATTTTCAAAGAGAACAAAGCAGTTTCATAAAAATTGTTTAATAGAAGTAAAATTATCATTAATTTCATTGCTATCTTTCACTGCAAACTAAGAGTCACAGTCTAATACCTATCAAGGAAGGCTTGATAGGTATTAGACTACAAACAATCAATCAAGTTACTATAACTGCTATAAGGAATAAAGCAAATTACTGCAATGAGCAAGTTATGAAGCCTTTCTCATTCTATTACCATTTATTTCAGTTTCAAGACCTACATGGAATTACTAGACTCATTTTACTTTCCTGCTGTTCTCCATAAAGAGGATGTACTTCATTCATTGCTCACAGAATCCATACAGACAGGACCACTTTTTCATTCACTGCCTTGGCAACAGCTCTCTCCATCTGATAAGCTTCTCTCCAGCTTATAAATCTCATTTCCCTATGTTTTCTCTCACTGCCAAGCTCTGCAAACTACTCCCTCTATATATTTCCGATGTCACTACCACACGAGGCTGCAAACCCTATAGAAAAACAATGATGTGCGATTAGGTGTCAAGAAAAAAAAGTAACCTATTGATACTCTTTGAAGAGCTAGAGGTTGTCTTTGAAGGATAATTCCCAAGAAAGGCTGTTCCAGAGAACAGAGATAGGTGGAATGAAAGATGAATGGAAGTAGAAGTTTCAGTGCATTAGCAATCCAATCATAAATGGATGTTGGTCAGCTACTGCCTATGTTATTGTACGTTTAAAAGAAATGGGAGAGAGGGATGCCAGTTCTGACCAATACCCATGGAAACATCAATTAACTGAACTGCCATCTTCTAGAAAGCATCAGGGTACATCACTGCAAATGTCAGAGAAGGTTCTGCAGATTTCGGATATGTACAGAGTATACCTGGATAGATGAAAAGTAGTCTTCTGCAAAAAATTACAATTTTTTTGAAGCTGAAGATTCCACAGAAATGGTTTTTGTGCCAGAAAGACTAGGAGATAAATGATGCATTCCAAGAAGTGAGATCTGGAAACCGGTGAGCTGAGCTAAATAAATTATCAAAGGTAGAGAAGAACTATGGTATTTTTTGTAAGCAAAAAAGGAAACTTTTGTAAGCATTGAAGGAAACAAGTTTGTCATCATCCCATTGAAGGATGAAATGGAGCTGCTGGCTGCAGAAATTCTTAAGATATTTGAGTACTAGAAAGTTTATCATAGGATGAAGAGGAATTGAGTGCTACCATCAGCAGAACCACAGGTAGTCAAGATATGAGAAAATGTCATTTATGTATATGAAGAAGAGAAGACAAAATAAGAGCTGTGAAAAATGCCTGCATTTAGTGAGAAAATCTAAAGAGAACACTTTCCACTATCACATACACCAGAGTGAATGACTTTAGAGAAAATATGATTGTCCTTGGTAAATGTGGCGGTCGAGTTTAGCTAGTCTAGAAAACGTGTTTAAAGTTAAATATAGTGTGGCTTTTTGTCACAAATTGTGCTGCAATTGTGTATCGGTTAGAAACAAGTGTCCTTCAGTGGTACTATTGTTTAGAACTGTGTTGTATATATTGTGTTTTCACTGCCGTTTGTTTCACTATATCAACGTGTAAAGATGGCGTCCAACAAGAAACGTACGTCAGCGGCGCGCAGGACTTCTACTACTACAAGAAAGGCCGGCTCAGCGTTGGATTTTTCGCAATGGATGCGTTGCGGAAACTGCTATATGTATGCACCGAAAAATGTGAAGGATCTGTGGTCGGTCTGGCAAAATGAAAAGAACGAAAATGTCGACGTATGTGAGAAGTGTCGGGATAGGCTGGAGCGTTTAGGAATGGAAGCTGACATCGGGACCGTAGCGGAAGAACTTCGGCGGGAGTTTATGAAAATGAAAAATGACCTTCATCTTCTTCATGAGGAAGTGGAAGTGATCGGTAAGGAGATACTGGAAGTTAAAGCGGAGTTTAATGTGTTAAACAGAGAAATTAGGACTATAGAGATTACTTTAGCTGAAGTAACTAGAACAGGATTACATATGGGTGAGTCTTTGGTGAATGATTCAGTAATAAATAGTATGGGAGTGATTGTGAGTCAATATAATAAAACCACAAGTGGCCTAGAAGAAATGAGATGTAGTGAGAGTGGGGGGGGTAAGTAATAGAGAGTTGAGTAATGAAGCTGGGAGAGTCATGCTGAATAGTGTAGAGAATGAGTCCATGAGTGTGGACTTGAATGAAGTTAAGAGTAGTAAAATATATGGTGATTCTATGATTAAGGGTATGGAGAGTGGTATGCATGAGGAGTGCTTGGCTGATGGGACAATAGAAAGAGTGGCTTTAGCAATAAAGAGAGGGCATGAAGCAGACAAGATGATAGTTATGGTGGGTACGAATGACCTGAGAGGTAGTATAAATCGGGTAGGAAAAGATTTAAGAACATTATTAGATATTGTGAAGAGGAAAAGTGTCAATGGGAGAATAGTGTGTGTGCTGCCTCGTTTTGACAATTACGAGTTAAGTAGACGAGCAATGATAATGAATGATATGATTGCAAGAATGTGCAGAAAAAGAGGTCTGGAGTTTGTTGATGTTTGGAGTGTGTTTGAAGGAAAAAGGCAGTTGTATGCTAGAGATGGACTGCATCTTAACATGGAAGGACATAAGCGATTGAAGAAGTTATTGTTTTCTGAACAGGTTGAAGTTATTGGGCAGGGAAACTAATATTGAAAAGGTTGAGTGTAAGAGAGAGAAACTTTAGCACTGATTGTGTATTTATTGATCCTTATAGGCTGAATAAATTGCAGAAGAGAGGGGATAAAAATCGGCATAGGACTACGGTAGTTAATGACTTATATATCAGTTCTAAAGCCGGTACAAGATCTAGAGGGAATCTGCAATTTTTGTATACCAATGCTAGAAGCATTCGAAATAAGAGAGAAGAATTTTTGGCATTAGTCAGTGAAATCTCACCAAAAGTTGTAGGCATTAGTGAAACTTGGCTGTCAGCAGAAGATGTGGTCACTGGAATTGAATGTGATGGGTACACTATTTTCAGGGAGGATAGAGAAGATAGAACAGGGGGAGGAGTACTGTTGATGATAGCTGATGTGTTGCAGCCAAAGAAAGTAGTATATCATGATGATAGACATGTGAATAAGAGTTCATTTGAGGCAGTCTGGTGCAAAATAGCGACCAAAGCAACCAAATATACAGTTGGATGCTGCTATAGGCCAGGGAGTACGGGGGGAGATATTGAATTCATGCATCAGCAACTTAGTGCAATGAGTGAAGGCTTGGTGATTATTATGGGGGATTTTAATTACGGTGATATCAATTGGAAGGAGGAAATATCACGTAGCAAAAAGGAAATGGAATTCATACATCTTCTACGAGATAATTACTTGAAAAGCACGTAACTGAAGGGACACGTGGTGTGAGAGTGTTGGACCTGGTTATTGGTTCAGAGGTTATATGCATAAGTAAGGTGTCCTCGTTACCTCCAGTTGGTGAAAGCGATCATGTGGTATTGACTTGGGAGGTTGCAAAATCTGTGGATTTTTCTATTAAGAAGGGGTATGTACGGAACTACAGGTTAGGCAATTATAACAAGCTTCGGAGTGAGCTTGCAGCCATCCCATGGCAGAACATATTGCAAGGGAAAGATGTTAGCAGTGCTTGGGATAAAATCAGCGGGTATCTGAGGAAAGCAATATCAGATTGTGTCCCCATGGTTAGGAGGTCAAACAAGGCAGGCATTAGATGGATGAGCAGTAGTATCAAGCTTGAACTGCAAAAAAAGAAAATGTTATGGAGAATTTACAAGGAGAAAGGCGATCAGGACACCCATGAGCAGTACAAGGCTCAAGCTAGGAAAGTTACCAGCATAGTAAGACAAGCTAAATCAGATTATGAGAAGACCTTAGCCAAAGAGATCAAGGGTAATCCCAAAGAGTTCTTCCGCTATGTGGCAAGTAAGAGGAAGAATGACTTCGGAAGGATAACCTTAGTGGGTGCTGATGGTATTGAGGTGACAAAATCAGATGTAATAGTCGAGTTACTGAGTGATCACTTTTCAAAAGTCTATCACCCAAGTGAGGATATCTCTATACCTACAGCAATACCTAATGTGAGAATTGAAGCTAAAGAATCAGAGGTATTAAATATATTGCAAAACTTAAATGCAAACACTGCGGTAGGCTTAGATGGAATATCAGCTCGGGTGTTGCGTGAATGTGCAAATGAATTGTCAACCCCTCTCACCTGGATATTTAACTTAAGTTTGAACTCTGGTATGGTCCCTAGGGAGTGGAAGTTAGGCAAAGTGGTTCCTTTGCATAAGGGTGGCTCTAAAACTGCGGTATTGAATTACAGACCAATCACCATCTCAGGAGTAGTGGTAAAAGTATTGGAAAAGTTGGTTAAAGACAAAATTCAAGAATGGGTGGATCAGGATATGATACTCTATAGAGGCCAACATGGTTTTGTTAAAGGTAGATCCTGCCTTAGCAATCTATTAACTATTCATAATAGAATAACGTCTGAGTTGGACAAAGGAACTGGCTACACAGTGGTACTTCTGGATTTTGCTAAGGCTTTTGACAGGATACCCCATAGAACACTGTTACGCAAATTGGAGCAGATGGGAATGGATATTAAATTGGTGATATGGATAGGAGAATGGCTCAGGGAGAGATACCATAAGGTGGTGTATGGAGGAGCCGAGTCCAGAATGAGGCAGGTGACCAGTGGTGTGCCTCAGGGCTCTGTGCTTGGGCCAATGTTGTTTAATTTGTATATAAATGATATAGGAAACGGCTTAAAGGGAGATATTCAGTTGTTTGCTGATGATGCAAAGTTGTGTAGTGCAATAAAAAATCAAGCTGATGTTGAAAGTTTGCAGGAGGATTTAAATAAGCTGGTAAAATGGGCAAAAGAAAATGGATGTCAGTTCAATGTGGAAAAGTGTAAAGTCATGCATTTTGGGATTAAAAGATTACCAGCTGTGTACTACATCGATGGAAAGGTACTCCAAGAGATTGATGAGGCTAGGGACTTAGGGGTATTGGTAGATAGGGAGATGAAGTTCAGAGGACACATTGCTAAGGTGTCCAAGATTGCACATAGGATTACTTGGTTGTTGAGGAACACACTGACATCCAGAGATAAAGAGGTTATTATTCCCCTTTATAAAGCATTGATACTTCCACATTTGGATTACTGTGCTCAGGTCTGGTCACCTGGATTCCTTGGAGATGAGGAGGCTGTGGAGAGGGTTCAGAGAAGAGTGACCAAGTTGGTGAGCGATATAAAAAATGCTCCCTACATTGATAGATTGAGAGCTTGTGGATTGCAGAGATTGGTTGATAGGCAAAGAAGAGGGGATATGATAGAAACATTCAAATTACTAAAAGGTTTTTATAGGATTGATGCAGGGGAAATGTTTCAGCTGTGTGAAAGTGATGGAAGAACAAGAGGTCATCTCTGGAAATTAAAGAAGAGTGTGGTTAACAAAGGTGTCAGAACAAGGTTTTTTGCCTGGAGGGTGGTGAATGAATGGAATTCATTGCCTGACTTAGTTGTGAGCTCTTCGTCTGTAAATGAATTCAAGAAGAGATATGTCAGATATTGTTTTGCTAGTTTGGGTCTCCCGCGATGAGTCTACTGACTCCATGGAGATACCCGTAATAATAATAATAATAATAATGAAGGGTGGACAGGCAGATCACAAGATGGCAATTTTCTGATATGAAGCAGCAAGACCTATATCAAATGCCCTGGAAATTTGAAGTGTCCAGAGGTAGGTGATGTAGGCAAGAAGATCTGGATATGCTGTGGATCTTGACAGAATCCACACCAGCGGCCACTGATTAGTTGAAAGTTCTCCTAGTGTTTTAAAGTTGACTGCCAACTCCTGTTACCTTTAAGATAGCATTGAAGTAAAAACAATACGATGGGAAACACAAACTGATTTTTTTTTTTTTTTTGAATCACTGAATAAAGGCTCATCTCCATGCCATGGGGAAAGTGGATGTCAGCTGAGTATAATAGAGTATAGAGATTAAGATAAGATGATAAAGAGCAGGTGTTAATTCAGGAGCACATCTCCTGGGCAAATTGGTGAGACACCATTAGGACTAGGAGCCCTTTTGGTATCCAAAACAGTTCAAAATTCCTTTGATGTTATTTTAGCAAAAGGCATGTGGTGCAATGTTTCAGGTATAGTCAGAGATTATCTACCCCCATCATCCATGCAGTAGTCAGACAGGAATGGGTATCCTTACTCAACATTCCATGTTCCCGATACATTCTTACTTTGCCACTAGATACTTTACAGTTTCCGTATTAGGAGATATTCAGAAGACTAGATAGGTGCCAAGTAGTCCAGGTGAAGCCTAATCAATACTTTATATTCCAGTGGTGCAACTGCATTGTTATCACTGCTTATATTATTACATCCTCCATAGCTCAGTTGATATAGACAAAGCCCTTTGGTTGGAAAGACCTGGGTTCGATTCCCATCAGTGACATGAGGAACCTTTATCTGGTCTCTTCTTTTGACAAACGGTGAGTTAGCCAGTCTCATACAGAGGAAAGGGGTTTTTTCACCTGGAAACTGGTTTTTCATCCCCCAGAACAGGCAAACCGGCCCCCATGAACACACGCAGCTACAGACGTAGGACATACCAGGAAGCATAGGGCTGACCACCTCATCCTTGGGACGGGTACAGTTTGGAAGGGCCAAGGACAGCTCCATGAAGGCCACTAGGTCTAATACACAAAAAGGAAAGATATCCTCCATGGAGTTGGCAGACTCATCGTGGGAGGTTCATTCAACTGACAACATATTTATCATAGAGAATATCATATATTCTTCTCCGTCTAGCAGTAATCCTCTAGGTACTTTCAATAATCACTGAAATGTCCCCTCCACCCTTTATCTGCCATTACTCCCCAAGAACAGTCACCAATATAGTATGCTATATTCCATTTCATCTGAACAAAATGCATTAACATTACAATTAATATTAAATCAACATTCTTAATTCTCATTTTCCAATTGCACCAGCTTGTTCGTTATTCTGAAATGATACCATATCCAAAGTGTCATTAACCTCTCCAATTTTGCATTATGTGCAGATAACTGAATATCTCCCTTTCAGACCTTGGAATAAATAAATATAAATTAAATAAATACAGCACTAAAAGAAAACCCACTGGCTCAATACTTACTGCCTACTTTACTGAAACCAAAATAGTTTTATGTGTTACTGTTTTTCAGAAGAAAATACCAGAAAAACATTCAAACACATGAAAATCAGTGTTAGCTCCTTTTATTTTTTATAACCCCACACACAAGAGGTCAAAATATAATAGTACCATGCATAGGCAAGTGCTTAAGGAAAAAGCAGTCTATTAACAAGCTTTTTTGAAAAGTTTGGGAGTTGCACTCATTAGGGAAAAAAAGTAGTATAGGGAAGGCTGTTCCACAGAGAGGGTAGATGGAATGAAGAAAGAAGATAAGCTAGTTCAATAATTGCAGCTCATATTCTTAGAGACCAATTCAGTGGATAAAAGTACCTATAAAAATGCATAATGCAGAAACAGACCACTTACAAGAAAGCGACTGGCGTGAACCTATATAGGTGTGTGTGAATGTGTGTGTAGGGGGGGGGGATGGGTCACCTGTCAGGCAGACTGTTCTCCTCTGCCTATAATTAAGAATTCATAGGGAGGTTTGGGTGCAATGTCCCAAAAGTGAGAACTGTAATGTAAAGCCAGTCAGATTTAAAATTTATAAAGTATTAGGAGCTGAATAGGAGAGAACATTTTGAATGAAAATGTACACAAAGATTTTCATAGGCTGAAGAGGCTATGGATGTAATAGTTAATTTCAGTATAATCTGGATTTGAAAGCTAGTCCAAGAAGGGAAACCATGATGTAATAAGACTATTTTGATAGCATTGTTTATGGCAAGGTTTCCCAAACTGTGTTCTGCAGAACACTGGTGTTCTGCAGAAAGTGAATAAGTGTTCCATAAAAAATTATCAAAATTAATGAGCCTGGAATGGTTTTAAATGCGGCGAAAGTTTTAAAGTTCAAACATGTTTGAAAATTAGGCGCTCCTCATTTTGCGTGTGGATTGTACTATCAAGGTCAGCGTGCACACTGGCCTTGAATCAGCCACCTGTGCTTGTCGACACCTCAGAGCGCGAGTGAAGTATGGAGGTATTTATTCTAGGAAACGTGTGGTCACGAGCAAGGTCAATGCACTGCTGTGCGCTGTTGTATTTTTGTGAAGCGATACAGCCTGCTTTGGCGATAGTGTGCGCTTAGCTTTACATTGAATATGAGACCAATGATACTCGACTGCAATCAAGGTGTTCCATTAAAATTTCAGGATTTGTGAAGTGTTCAGTTATAGGAAAAATTTGGGAAAACACTGGTCTACGAACAATCTTGAAGCTTGAATCATTTGAGCTCTGCAAATTTTTTTTAAATGAAGAGGAATGGCGAGCACTGCCAGAAAACCAATGAATAAGATATGAAGTTAGGTCACTGGAGGCAATCCAATCATAATAAGGAGAGAGAGAGACACTAATTTGGTTGCTTGATAAGAAGACTGATGGCAAATATTATATCAAGAACAACCAAATGGTCTATATATCTTTCCATGGGTGTCCAAAAGGTGGACAAAGTGAGGTCTGCTTTAGAACGAGAATGACAGACTGGCTCGGAATGACTAACTAATAGATCCTCAAGTAGTGAGAAAGCTGGTCGATAACTTTGTCACTTTCAAGTACTGAGGGGAGAGAGAGAGAGCAATAAGATAACAGTTTCACGACAGACTTATCACCCTTTCTAGAGATAGGAAGGATGTGATACAGGATTGGTATTGATTCTAGGACACAAGCTTTTGGCACAACTAGAGGGATGCCCTCTGTATCAGGGGGGGGGGTCATTAGTATCAAGAGCATTGAATAATTCAAAATTCGTAAATTGAATAACTGAAATGCATCACTGACATAGCAACAGCACACATTTCTTTCAGTTCTTAAGCTCAGGGAAGAGGGGGGGGTAATGAAAGTAGTCTTCCTACATTAAAATTAAAAAAAATTGAATATAACCTATAAATTGATTTGCTAATTAAATGGGATGTAGGTACAAACAGCTTTAAGTTTTAACAGCAAACAAACTGAAAATAGTTGGTTAGATTAAATTAGGCTAACAATTTTGCACATACATTTTTGCAGAGTACTTCATGACAGTATTTCTGAAATATTTACTACTAATACATAGCTTTATATTAAAAAATTTTGCATATGCATTAAAATTGGCATAAAAATGTCAATGGCAATACTGGCTAACGGCAGGTATAATGGATTGTTATATCTTATCTAGGTGCAATATACAGTATAGCAGAACAAGAATTTCTTATCACTGGACAATACTATTATAACAAGCATTCAAGGAGTCTAGACTCACTGAATTAAAAATCTAGATGTTACCAAGTATCGGACAAACCATTCACCACCTGTAGTCCTTCCCAAAAGGTATACATTTGTACACTCATAACTCACCATGCAAAAATTCTATCACTCCTAGCAATTCCTCCTGTCCTTTTCTCTTGTTCTGCACTTTGGAAAATTTCATGTGTATTTGGTAAATACTTCATCTTACATGGTTTAATCATACTCCTATCTACCAAACTCTACAGATTAGTTTCTTCTTCATCTAAAAATTCAGGCAACTAGAGTGGTGCCCAGTAATATTCATTAGATCTCATTAATGACCTACGTACAATGGAACAACTGTATTGTAATCTCGTAGACAGGCTTATACGTTGGTTATGCATTACTAAATCACTTAATTGAACAACGTAGCTACGAATATAAATTAAATTATATTATTAAAGTGTAATTTAATTTATATTCGTAGCTACGTTGTTCAATTCCTTAAGTGATTTAGTAATGTATTGTAATCTATGCTGATCACTACTGCAAGAATCCAACAAGTTTGTCCTTGCTACTTTATGTTCCCTAAACTTCAACTTGCATATTCTATACATCTACATCCTCCAGTCAACAGAATACACTTCCATCTCTGAATCCCCTAGCTCAAAACCTACATTCAATTGCATTAAGCTGCCAACCCTACTTATGTGGCAAACACCATTCAATCTTATTCAAATCATACAAGAACCACTGCATCAACATCATTCCTAATAGTTCTTGCTAGCTCTGGAGTGAACAACTGAATAACTTCTGAAATCCATTTAACTATATATCATCAGCATCAACGAATAGAAGTCCTAGTACTGTCCCCTACAAAACACTTCTCACATTTCCCCTTGATAAAACTCCTCTTATACATAACTGATATGTTAGAGCCAAGTACCAACCCATTCCTAGTTTTTTTTTTTTTTTCTGAATCCATTCATTGGCAACTTCAGTATCAAGTTGCCATGGGCCACCTCAGCAAATGTCTGCAAAATCTAGAAATATAGACTCCCCTCAAACTGTGTGTTACTATATTGTGAATGGGACCAGATTACTCAAAAAGTTTGATTCTTCAGGTCTTTAGATTCTTCATTTTAAAGAATCTAACTCAATCTGTCCAATTCCATATGTACCGGTATGCACGCTTTTTAAATGTAGATCCATTCACGAAAGGCACACATTTCGCATGTACTGGGATTAAATCGGATTTCTCTACTCTACAGAGAAGGGTACAATATTTTTATACATACAGGAAGAGCAAGAGGGGAGAGGAGTGCTGATGATAACAAGGAAATTTAAACAGCATAAGTCAGGACTCTAAAACAACAACTTAACTGCTAGCCATAAAAAAAAAGTTTACTTGCACAACATATCAATCCACTTTCTATATTGTTATAGGTGATGTTTTAAGAAAAGTAAATGTTATGATAAAACAGTAGTACTTCAATTCTCCTTACACATATGTAATTATACAGAAATATGCTTTCGTTTAATGTGGGTTTAAAATGTATGCTGCAATACAGCTCGTCATAATTTGGTTTTGTGTCTTTTGTTTACTGTTCATAGTGAAGGATGAATTTATATAAATTCTCCATAAAAAATAATTTAATAGGAAATGCAAATAATACAATTCAGGAAGACAGCAAGTACACACACAATTTACAGACAAAAAATACTAGTGGTGGGCAGCAGATGGCGCTGGTCTAGGTAAGGATGGCAATGGCGGTTCACTGTAGTTGACAGACTGGGTGGTGGAGACAGAGTTGGAGAGCAGGTGCCCTTTCTCAAAGAGTCCTTTGACTCTTGAGGCATCATGTAATAATAATAATAAAGTAGATAGCACTTGCTGTGGTGAAATACTTTTATGATGCAGTCAGTCACATGATCTGGTCTTTGAGTGATAATCATATTCTTTAAATAGTATTAAAAGAATTTTCATTATACAAAATGTTCAACTATTTAATTATACTAACCTAATTCATGTTGTGAGGTGTGAAAATAAGCTTAGAACAATACTGTATTACAATTGCATACCTACTTAATGGTTAAAGGTGATGGAAAAATAAGATGTACAAATGAATCATAGTACCAATTTTCATTTGTGTTTATAATTATCGGTTTCTTCTGTTAATGAAGTTATATTGCGAGAAATGCCCAATTAATGTGTGGTATGCTGCTGGCAGTCTGGTTGACCAAGTGGTTAGTTTACCTACTCTAACTAACAGGTTGTGGATTCGAATCTCGCCATGGATGCTTGTGAATGTCTTTAGGCTGAAGATGGATTTCATCATGAGATATGAGACCGCAAAACTGCTTATTGGAGCCCTGAAATGGCTGGAAAAAGTTGCATGTTAGGTCTCTAGAGCAGGATTTCTGGACCAAGTAAAAATAAATAATATATATATATATATATATAAATAATCAATCAAAATAGAAAAAAAAAATCCTTAATCCACTCACAGTATGAACGTACTATAGGTTTATAGAAGCCTTTTGTAAGAGTCACATACAAAAAAAATAGATTGGTTATTATATATATAGTATGTTGTGTGCACTGTTTATACTGTACATGTGAGGTCAATAATGAACTAAATAAATGCACTGATTTAGTTATAAAATTTATTTATTGGAATAATGACTGTTTAAATGTATTTATGATATGAAAAACTTGTTTTTGCCTGAAGTGTGCAAAGACTTATTGTTTAAGTACAACAGCATAACAATAACACACAATGGTAGCTGATTTTGTTCATTTCATGACCAAAATGAAAACCAAAAGTATGATTCATAGTGGAGGATGCATAGAGAGAAAAACACTGTATAATACTGTTCTGAGAGAAATTAGGGGATTTTTTAACTCAATAGTTATATCCCCTAATTGCTGATGTATTTCATAAAGAAAGAAAAAAGTTTAAAAGTTATCAATTATGTTACAGCAATGACAACATGACAGCTGTTGGGAAAAAAGATATGGTAGGTTGAGTTTTTAATGACTGTTTTTTTTTCGGTCTTTCCACACAGGAAGAAAAATAAAGTCCTGAACCTTAAAGGAGATAAGGACAGAAGTGGATCAATCAGAAGTGGAACAATTCAAACAATTTAAGAAATGGTAATTCATCAAAAAGATAATTCATCAAATAAACTATTTGTGGCCAGTCTGTATAACTGCGGTTGTGGTCAAGATTTTGGAGAGATTGGTAAGGAATAGAATACAGGACTTGGGTGAAGAACATGGTAGCAATCTTTATGATGGTCAGCATGGATCTGTAAAGGGCAGGTCCTGTTTTAGTAATTTACTTGCATTTTATGATAAGGTAACAACAAGCGTGTTAGATCAGGGAGAATCATATACAGTGATACTTGGACTTTGCAAAAGAATTTAATACATTACCACATAAGTTGGTGTGTGGTAATCTATGTGGTGCTGCAGAGGATGGGAATAGATGGTATACTGGTTAGAGATCAGACTGGCTCTCTGAAGATATCAGCAGGTTGTGTATGATTGAACAATGTCTCAAAAAAGGAGGATAACCAGTGGCATGCCCAAGGGTTCTGTTCTTGGGTCCCTGCTGTTTAACTTGTTTGTAAACGATATATCATGTAGACCGACTAGGGATCTTCAGTTATGTGCTGATGAGATAAAGTTCGGAAGAATTATAAGTAGCACTTCTAATGTTAATTCCCTTCAGGAAGATTTGAATACTTTTTACTTGGGCAAAAGAGTGATGTTATAGTTTTAATATCAATAAGTGAAAGGTGTTGCATTTTGGAGTGCAGAAATAAAGCTGTGTACTATATCGATGGTGCCATACTGCAGGAAGTGGATGAGATTAGAGATTTGGGAATGATGGTTGGCAGTACACTGAAGTTTAGAGGACATATTTCTAATGTTTCAAAGGTTGCACATTGTAGTGCTGCTATGATAAGAAGTATTCTAAGATGTATGGGATAAGGAAGTGGTTGTGCCACTGTACAAGGTAGTGGTCAGGCCACACTTGGACTATTGTGCTCAGATCTGGTCATCTGGTTTTCAATGTGAAGTGGAGACACTGGAGAGGGTCCAGAGAAAAGTAACTAATACAATGTCAGGACTTTGGAGTGCTGACTATGGAGTGAGAGAGGCTGAAGAAATGTGGATTACAGAGTTTGGTGGATAGGAGGAAAAGAGGTGATATGATAGAGACATTTAAGTTAGTGATAGGATTTTATCAGATTAATCCAGAGGGGATTATAAAAAGAGTAGAAGGTGACAAGGGAAAAACTACATTTCATCCCTGGAAGTTATGTAAAAGTGTGGTGAAGAAGTGGTGAGGAGTAGATTTTTTTTTTTTTTTTTTTTACACTGAGAATTGTAGAATTGTCAGTGAATGTTAATGGCAAGGCGTGTTAAGGATTTTAAGATTTTATATGATAAATATGTTGTCAGTTGAATGAATTTCCCATGATGAATGCTAACTTCATGGAGAGTAATAATAATTTTTCAATGAATTCCTTTTATAATTCATTGAAAGAGTAATTTTCTCTTGAAATATTACTTAATGTGTTCAGTAACAATATCTAAGATTACCCAAGATGTAGACAACATACATAGGTGGTCATTGAGACAATTATGTTTGCATTTTTTAGGATAACATTCTGCAAGTGTACAGGCATGGTGATTTATCTCTAGACAAAATATTTCATTCTACCTAATTTTTTGCACAACAATAACAATGGTCAGATTGAAATCAAAACTGTCAAATTCTAACACAGCTCTTAACTATAAAATTTCATTAAATTTCACTCAGCCAGAGAAGAATTATTAATGCTATTTCAAAACTTCTTAAAAGTAAGCTGGTTGGAACTAAAACTGAACCATGCAGACAACTTCTTATACGTTTCACAAATCCCAAAGTTTTTTTTAATTCGATTAAGAGAGTTATTGCAATTATATAATTAATGTATTGTCCCTTTGTATCCCTGAATATGGTTGAACTGAAAACTGGACTGGTTAAAGTTTTTGTAAGTCTCAAATACCACATCTGAGGAAAATTCATCCCATAATACCTGGGTGTATGAATGTCACATACCAATACTACTGGAGCCTTTGAAGTTCAGTCAGTATTAACCTTTTGGTTAGAAAGACCTGGGTTTGATTCCTGTTTGACGTGAAGAGCCTTTATCAGTCTCTTCACGTCAGTCTTTTATTAGTCTCTTATAGGAATGCTTTTATCTGCAAACCAAAGGATTTTATGGCAGTCTCAAGTGTTGTAAAAATTCTCTCATTGTGGATGAAAGAGAGTTCACTAAGTGGGGATGATCTGGCAGTGATTATTTTTGTTGCATATAACAGACAGCTCTTGGCATCAAAGCAACAAAGGTGTTATGCTTGCTTGATGTACAGATTAGCAATAGATGAAATTTTTTGTTTGTTTTTTAATATCTGATCTGCTCATGAAAGGCCATAAGATCTATAGCACATTAGTGCAAGGTGGACAAGAGGAATAGAAGAAAGGACAAATCTGTTCACATTTGACTTGAACAGCTCAGGGTTGTAATCTTTGGCAGAATGGGGAGACTGTTCCAAAGGACAGAAGTAGATGGAATGAAAGAGGAGGCAGTGAAGTCAGTTTGGTGAGTTAAGATGGACTGTAAAAGGGTACTGGTTAGAAGTGGCTCTTGTTTTAATGATTTTGGAAGAAAGTGGAAGAATGATAGTTGCCAATTTAAGAGCACTGTCCATGAAAGTATCTGTAGAAAAGAGACAAGGCAGATACTGAACATCTGTGAGAGAGAGGGGGATTGAAGTGGATATGTGAAAGAGGGATCATTAATTTAATCCTCAATTTACCTCTTCTGAGGATTAAATTAATGATACCTCTTAGAGGATTTTGGTACCATCCCAAATATGGGAGCAATATTCCATTGCTAAGTTTGTGCGGCATGAAATTTACAAGGTTGTCCTCTCCCCACTTGGATACAGATATTGAGGATTATAATACTTGAGCACTACAAGGTTTGTTAAATGAAAAGGAGGAATATAGTGTATTATATAGAGAGTATATAGGAATATATACTCTCATCAGCAAAGCTATGGATAGGATTGGAAGACCTTTAAGAGCAAGTCATTTATATAAAAGACAAAGAGTGGGTAAAAGAACAGAACCCTAGGGTACTCCTGCAATGGTTGGGAAATATGAAGGAGAGGAGACTGTCCACCATGACACATAGTGAGCAACCCTGCAATCCAGTTTCAGAGCATGGAAGGCAGACTATAGGATAGCAGTTTGCTAAGTAGGCCCCTGCATGCCAAACTGATCAAATGCCTTTCAAATGCTGAGAGCAATCATGTGATTTTCTCCAAATTTTTCCATGGCTTGAGTCCAGAGGTAGATGGTGAAAGCAAGATTAGATGTAGATTGCTGATTAGTTGGTATGTCTCTAGGGTATTCAAGAATTGGTTGTCGATGACCTTCTCCATAATTTTTAGAAAGAACAGAAATGGGAGTAATTGGACGGTAATTTATTGGTTGATTTAACACCTTTCTTTGGGATGGGTTGGATGTGAACCTGTTTCTATGTTGTAGGATAGATGCTAGTTGAATGGGATAGACTGAAGAGGAAATACAGGATACATGTTAGTTCTGAGGGACAATTTTTTTTTTTTTTTTTTAAAACACAATAGGTGGAATACTATCGGGACCAAATGCTTTGTGTTCAGGTTAAGGATTCTTCGATTTCTTTTTGTTGGAAGACTATAGGAGACATGAAGGGAGCCATTCTTGGTGGAGTGGAAGAAACTTTGCCCAGGTCATCAATGCAAGACTTAGAAGAGAAGGTGCCAATAAGTTGGCCTTGTCTTCAGGTAAAGTAACTACAGTACGATGGTCTGGATGTGACAGTAGTTGAAATCTGTGTAGGAACTGGTGGAAACCACAGTCTCTTGCCAAGACCATTGGCAATGGATCAGAAGGAGTGACTGTCATTTGGAAAGGAAGCGAGTTTACAGCATTTGGCACTTTCAAAGTCTGACTTGGACTTGCCGATAATTCTTTTACAACTGTTGCAAGCTGAAGTATAGCCAAAGGGCAGCTGAAGTTTTTGGTCTTGAACCAACTGTGGTAAGCAGAGGTTTTTTCTATTTACAGCATCGGCACACTTTTTTTTTGAGAACCAAGGCTTGGATGGTGGCTGAAAATTGGGAGTGGAATAAGGGATGAGAGCCTTCAATTCCTGTGAGGATGTCTGTTATTTGGTTTGAGCAGGTGTTTGGATAAGGAGAACTGAAGCAGTAGTTGGACCATGGGAAAGAGGAAAAGAAGTCATGTAAGCCCTCCCAGTTGGCATCCTCATAGTACCAAAGGACACGAGACTGACCTGGTAGGTGTAGGTTGTTCTACAGCAAAGAGACTTGTATGAAGTTGTGATCTGAGTTAACAAGAGGAGAACTGACAACCACAGTATATCCAGAAGAGGGAGCTTGTCAGGAAGAGGTCAAGTGTGTTGGCAAATTGGAGAAGGTTGTCTGATATTCTGGTGGGAAGATTGATGATCTGAGATAGGTCATTGCTGATGGCAACACCTCAGCCCTCAGCATCCCTGCCTTCTTGATCAGTGAAACTAGAGAAGGGGAGCCAATATGGGTTGTGGACATTGAAATCCCCAAGAAGGATGACCTCACTATTAGGGTACTTACACTGCAGAAAGTCAAGCTTTAGAGAGAGAAAGTTGAAGTGGTCAGAGTGGTTAATGGAGTTTGGAGAGTGATAGAGCATATGAAAAGGGAAGGGTGATTTGGTAGAGAAATTTTAAGCCAAAGCTGATCAAACAGTGGGGGGATTCAAGGATTTGTAGTCTCTGGCACGGTATGTCAGTTCTGATGAATGCACAAGTGCCTCCCTTGTGGTGGAAAGAGCTGTGTAATATATAGTTTTGGGCAGTTGAAGAGATCAATGGCTATTGAGGTTACCAGTTGGGTTTCTGATAGGAATAGTGATTCTGGTTTAGATGACTGTAGGTGGTGGTACACGTTTATATTGCTGTTTAGGCCATGGATGTTGATGAAATGGATGTGGAAATTTTTTTTGTTGTTGTTGTAAGAATTAAATGTTAGTGTGTTGTTTGGTTGGATTTCTGTTGTTTTTTTATGATTTTTTTTTAGTTGGATTTTTTTTTGTTTTTTATGGGTTTAACTATTTTTTGTGAGAGAATTTTTGCAATCCATAGTAAAATCTAATTTCTTTGGGTTGTGGCCCATTGTATTTGGTGAAGAAAAGATAAAAAAAAAAAAGGAAATGGGGCATGCAGTGAGATGTTATTGACTTGCAAACATACCATCCAAACAGGGGGGGAAACTGTTTCCTGTCCATACATAGCCTTAACAGTTCCCCCTGCAGCTACAGTATTTGGTCTCCTGCCAGTCATGCACTGGCAAAATACAGGGTTGTAGGACTGGATGCTAGATGATTGGGAAGCTTCCAGATTTGTTACTAACTGGTTTGGTCCTGTGTACTAACCATCAGGTGGCCTGCAGAACAGTTTTGCTTCTGTAACCTGAATGTGGAAGGTCCAGGCCTCCTGCAGTGAGATTGGTATGTCATTGAGGGTATCACTCACTGCATGTGGGAAGAGTGTGTGTGTGTGGGGGGGGGGGGAACAAATTGGAACCCTTGCTAAGCAAACAAACATGGCTATAGCCACTTCAGGTTTTTAATAAGCAAGGTGGTGGTATTTCACTGGGTGGGTGATGAAAAACGTCTTCCACCAAGTGTGAAATGCTCTGCAATTCTGATGGTTTGACAATGAATAGGGTCCAGCAATTGCAGTGTACTCTCCCTGTCAGAGGCACAGACACGGGATCCATAGGCAAGTTTTGATCTTATCAATGCTCTCTACAAAAGAAGCAAAGAACATCTGTCAGAACCCCACAAGTGGAATACAGGATGAACAGAATGTTCATCGCTTTATGGCACTAGTCTCATAATAGACATATGTGAGGGAGGAAACCAAGTCTGCTGTCAATATCAGTCCAAAGAGTTTAGCATCTGGTGCAACTGGGATTGGTAATTGTCCTAGTCAGAGTTCTGGGTCAGGATGAAGACCATGTCTGTGGCAAAACTTCATATAAACTATTGCTGTGAGACTGAATCCTTATATACACTCATATTTTTAAGAATGTACACTCTTATTTTTTCAACTTCCTGATTCCAATCAACTTTTTGAATTTAGATTTTTTTTTTTTTTTTGTTTGTTTTCAGTTAGAGAAAAAGAACAAATCGAATTTTTCATCTTATATGAGACAGCAAGATGAACCAAAGTGAAAAAACAGATGCAAAAAAATATTTTATGGTCATGTGTCTCACATGACAAGAGATTTCATTCATATATATGAATATGCATGCTTTCCCTTCTTTGGGATTTCACATTATCAAAATTAAATTAATTTACTGATTCAATATAACTTTATTATTATTCAGGCCTCCATGGAGTCAAAAGACTCATCGTGGGAGGTCCTTCCTAAGAAACACAAAGTCTATCAAGATTCGTCGAGGGGAGGTCCCCCCCCCTAAGAAACACAAAGTCTATCATACCCCTCCTTAAACTCATTGACCGTTCTTGCGCTCACCACTCCATCAGGCAATGCATTCCATGGTTCAACCACCCTCCATGCAAAGAAACCACTCCTCACCCTCTTGCTCACAGATTCCTTTCTTAACTTCCAGGGATGGCCTCTTGTTATCACTCCAACCAAGCGAAAGAACTCTTCAGTGTCAGCCCTGTAACCACCTCTCAACAGTTTAAAAGTCTCAATCATATCACCTCCTCCTTAGCTATTTTAATCTTAATGAGGGACCATCATCCCTCATTAAGATTAACCTTAATGAGGGATGATGGTCACAAGGAGACAGAAGCAGATAAAACAGTTGAGTTACTGAGTGATCACTTTGCAAGGATATATCATGCTAGTGAGGTTACTGCTTTAACATGTGACAGACTGATGTGGTAACAGAGGTAGATGAATTGGAGGTTCTTAGGATATTGCAGAATCTCAAATGTAAATGCGACTGTGAGATTAGATGGGATATCTGCTAGAGTTTTGCGAGAATGTGCAAGGGAACTGGCAATGCCTCTGATTAAGTTCCTTTAGTCTCAACTCTAGTAGAGTGCTAAAGAAGTGGAAAGAGCAAAATAATTACCTTGCATAAGTGAGCTTCTATGACTGGAGTAGCAAATTATAAATCAATCAGTACCTCAAATGTGGTGGTTCAAGTACTGAAAAAAAAATGATAAAATAGTCAGAAAGGGAACACAAAATTGGGCAGATAAAAATATGATACTGTATGAGGAGCAACATGTCTTTGTGAAGGGTTGTTGTCATGCCTTAGTAATTTACTTTTTATAATAGAGAAGCAGCAAAGGATAAAGGAAATCACTACATGATGATTCTGCTGGATTTTGTAAAGGTATCTGAAAGAATACCACATGGAGCTCTATTACACAAATTAGATCAAATGGGAATGGATATGACACTGGTTTAGTGGACAAGAGGGTGGCTGCTGGACAGATATCAAACAAAAAAGTGGTAAATGGAGGGACAGAATCAAGACAAAAACAGGTGACTAGTGATGTGCCACAAGGTTCAGTGTTAGGACTACTATTGTTTAATTTGTACATAAATGATATAGGAAATAACTTGAAAGAAAATACACAGTTGTTTGCTAGTGATGCAAAATTAGGTAGAGTAATAGTTAATCAAAGCAATGTGGAGAGCTTGCAGGATGATTTAAATAGGTTGTCAGTATGGCAAAAGATAGTGGCTATAGTTTAATGTGGAGAAATATAAAGTCATGCATAAATATAGGTATAATTTCTGGGAAAACTCCCATGTTACTCTTCTTAAAAACTATTATTTTTATGGCTATTCTGCCTGCTTTTGTTTTAAGAGTGCCCTTTTTTTTTTTTTAATGTCATTGGCGTTTTACTCAAGAATTCTCTAAAATAGATCTGCAATGTATTTTAGAGACAAATATATGTAGCATAATAGAAGAAAATTTGCACATACCTTTTCTTGGATGTTGTTGCCTGTCTTCTTTCTGCAGTGTGCATACTTCTGCTGTTATGGTGTTGAAAAGGGAGTGGGGGATGGCTTAGGCAATGTGGGAGAATTAATTTGAAAAAAACCCAGTTTTTTTAATATAATATATACATATATTATTTTCAAGGGTGGGAGGAGAGCTTTTTTTTGTAGGGTGGGAAAAAGATGAAAAAGGGAGCTAAAAATAGAAACTATTTTTTAGAGGAAGGGTTTTATTGGAAAAGGGGGCCAGGGAGAGGATTGACAAGGGTGTGAGCTGTTTTGACCATGTGGGTCGTTGTCATCTGAACTCATGGAGGAAGCGGATGCTATGTCGTGTTGGCTTGGTGTTTCTCTTCCTACATGAGTTCAGGCGACGACCCACACGGTCGAAACTACTCACACCCCATCAACCCTCCCCCCCCGACCACCTTTTCCCATAAAACCCTTCCCCTTCCTCTAAAAAACAGTTTCTATTTTCAGACCCTTTTTTCATCTTTTTCCCAAAAAAAGTGCTCAGCCCATGCTTAAAAATAATATATATTATACTAATTACTAATTATATGAAGAGCCAAAAGCTTCAATTCGGCGACATGAAATAATATCCCTTAACTTAAATAAGTTCATGTCGCTGAATTGAAGCCTTTGGCTCTTCATATAATTAGTAATTTATTAGGACACCTTCTTGGCAATTCTCATAGAAGGGATGCAAGTTCTGTTCGCTACAAACTTGGTATTAACTAGGTCTACCTACTCACTGATGAGACCTTAATAAAGGTTGAAACCAGTCTGGGTAGTGATCTTCTCTCATAATGTAGAACAGTAATACAGCTCCTAGGAGCTAAGTTCACATTATGGGTAAATACCGAGAATAGTGATCAGAGCTTGCTCCACCTTACTATGAATTGCCTGTTTGCACTACCAAATGGGTCAGGTGTTGCACTATCCAGGTACTTGCTTACGCCTGGAAGCGCCGAACTTTATATAGTTTTTATATTCGGCATGAAACTCCGAGTTTCTTATTCAGCTAAGAAACAATATGGGATGTGATATCCCTTAACTTAAATATATAGTATATAAAAAAACAGGTTTTTCAAATTAATTCTCCCACATTGCCTAAGCTCCCCCCACTCCCCCCTTTCAATACCATAACAGCAGAAGTATGCACACCGCAGAAAGAAGACAGGCAACAACATACAAGAAAAGGTATTTGCGAATTTTCTTCTATTATGCTACATATATTTGTCTCTAAAATACATCTGCAATGCCCTAAGAATTCTTGAGTAAAAAGCCAATGACAATAAAAAAAAAAGGGTCACTCCTAAACAAAAGCAAGCAGAATAGCCGTAAAAATAAAGTCATGCATTTTGGGATAAGTAGATTATAAGCTGTGTACCACATTGATGGAACTGTACTCCAGAAAACAGATGAAGCTAGAGATTTAAAAGTGATAGTTGTAGACAGAACCAAAAATTTAGATGAAGTAGCCCATAAGATTACTTGGCTATTGAAGAACACACTAACAAGTAGAGTTAAGGACATTGTTATTCCACTTTATAAGACGTTAACATGTCCATAACTGGACATATTACTGTGCTCAGGTCTAGTTTCTTAGGGATGAAGAAGCAGTGGAGAGGATTCAGAGGCAAGCGACCAAGATGGAGAGTGGTCTGTAGAATGATCCCTATGAGGATAGATTGAGGATGTACAGATTGCAGAAGTTGGATGATAAGAGAAAAAGAGGAAATATGACAAACATTTAAGTTGCTTAAAAGATTTTACAGGATTAATGCAGGGGGAAAAATATTTCAGCACTTAGCTAGAGGAGTCAAAACAAGAGATCATCCCTGGGAGTTGAATAAAGGTGTGGTAAGTAAAGGTGAGAGTTCTAGAATTTTTGGTGCGAGACCCTTCAACACTTCTACACATGTCAGAAGGAGAATCCATTCTGATAATAGGGTAATCAATCTGTATTGAAGGATAAGTTGTTTATTATTACACATCAGAAAATTAACTTCTCTTTTATGAATATTGTATTATAAAGTGTAACTATTTTGCTTGTATAACAGTTGGAAAATAAAACAATGATTTTGTGTGTTGGTGACCAATTCGTACATCGCCTTATTTCTTTCTCCCCTTCAACATGAACTGACGCTTCATGACACATGAAGTCACATGAAGAGAAGAGTCACAGTTTCTGTGGTTGAATCACTGTTCGACCACAGAAACTTCTATCTGTGGTCGGACAGTAGATGGATTGATACACTAAAAAGTGCCTTAAAAGACAGAAATATAAGATCTGATAATATTGTAGTCTTAACAGATTAATTTGGAGGAAAATTGTTCATCAGAAGTTAGTAATGGTGTAACTTTTTCACACAGTACTATCAATCATTCAGTACATCCCTTGAGGATACATATCAGGAATATGATGAGGATGAATTTTTTTTTTTTTCAATGCATGGGGAGTAGGGAAAAAACAAGGGGTTACACTTTAAAGTTGTCTAAGAGAGTGGAGTTAGTAAGGGTGTCCATACTAGGTTCTTTATTTGGAGAGTGGTAAATGAGTGGAATGATTGCCAGAGGGAGCTGTTAGTGCGAATAAGCTTAAAGAGATGTATGATAGGTATTGTGTTAATGGATAGTGTGGGTCTCTTGGAATGAGTCTTAACTCCATAGAGTACCCATATAATTAATAACATTAGTGCTAATATACACTAATACATCAGTGTAAGTACTGTGTAAAGACCATAATTCAGAAATGCTCTTGAAACCAAATAAGTTCCACATTCATTTTTAAATGAATATGTATATAGTCCATTTAATTAATATGTAGCCCATTTCATGGACTACATATTTCTAAAATTGAATAAAATACAATTCCTAACTATTTTTCCTACTTTCCAACATGAAACTATTTCTATAGACTTTATTAATCTTATCTGGGCAATATACGTTTAATATAGTCATCTAAAAGTTCATCTTTGACATTGCTTTCTAGTAATCAAGTTAAAATAAGACTTCCTTATGAACATTTAATTTAACCAATGTCATGCTCACAGCAGTTCTGCTCAAATGCAGAATGTCTCCAAAGTTAAATGCTTTTAGCATATCTTCTAAAGAAAGTATCTAAACTACCAAGAATTCCTTTCAAATCAGCTGCTAACAGCATCATATAAATTAAAAAAAAAAATATTACAATAACCTCCATGGAGTCAGTTGACTCATCATGGGAGGCCCATTCAACCAACAACATGAACAGCATACTGAACCTTAAAATAATTTATGCTCCCTGCATCTGTAATGCACTCCACTCACTAATCACTCTTCATGTAAAGAATCTATCCTTCTCATCTTACACAACTTCCAGAGATGGCCTCTTGTTCTTCCCATCTTAAAGCATAATGTATGATTAAAGAATAAATTATTCAGAATTAATTCTAAATTAGTAAAGGGTGAATGCTTAGCTATTCTGTTAGGATGATCCAACTTGTTAAGAGAAGCCTCCTTCCCTCTGTCCCACTTCTGTGGTTACTTAATTCATTATTAGCTGAGGTCTAGGAGATTTTTCTTACATTTTCACATGATTTTGAATAAGTCTCTCCAACAAAAGGATTACATTTCTAGAGTACACACTACACTCATGATTAAGATGCATAAATTTTAATGAATGAAAACTTTGTTGAGCATATATATTTTACTTTGTTTATAAATATGTTACAAGGTTGTTTAATATTGAAACCAACAATCTGGGTCATATCAAACACTAAAAAAAAATCAGCTATGTCTTCAAACAAACTGGTCCTAGGATTATAATAAGGAACTTACCATGTTACTGCTTGGCTTTGGCTTGATTGTGATGTTAATATTCAACAGTTCTGATAGTGATCTAATCAAAACTAGAAAAAAAATTCAATTACTACTCATTTATTTAAAAACAAACTTGCAATTACTCACTGTAGTTTCCTCTTGCATAAATTTCCTACTTCTGTTTATGAACATTATTACAAAGAACCTCCATGAAGTTCCAAAAAACCTCAATGAGGCCTACATTTGCCATTATTCATACAATACCAATCATATCTCCCGAATTCATTCATTCATTCACTTACAGCCATTATAACTGACTCAGGCAACTCACTCCTGATTCTTCATTAAAAAAAGGAAAAAAATTCTCGCTCTCTACCTAATAACATTCTTACATAATTTAAGTGGTGACCCCTTGTTCTCTTGCTTTGTATTGTGCATTTAAAAACTTCTTCTGCATCAAATCCTGTAAAATTCATTTCGAAACTTTTTTACCCTTTTCTACCTATCTACCAATTTCTGTAATCCACAACCCTTTGGTCTATCTCTATCCTCATAGGGAGTGTTCCACAGACCTTACCCATTTAGTCATTTGCCTCTGGATCTTCTGTCCCATATCCTCATTTCCAATGAACCTGTAATAGTTCATATGTAGCTGTACCAAACCCCTATAAAGGAGAATAACGTTATCTCCTTGTGTTTCTTTGCTGTCTGTAGGTAATTTAATTATCTATTTTTGGAAATATTTTAGAATATGTTCTTTGAACAACTCACCATCACCTAAATCCCTAGCTTCATCATGCAGTTTACTCTAATATAGTACAGATGTCGTAATTTTTCATCTTCTTGAAGTGTATAACATCACACTTTGTTAGATTAAACTGGCAGCCATTATCCTTAGCCCATGCTGCTAAGTCTATTTAAGTATTAGTAAGAGATCTTATAGGATCTCTACACCACATTTATTAGCTACTGTTCGACCCAGTTTTGTATCAAACTGGCTCATATTTCCCCTCAAATGATTTTTATAATTTATGTAAAAATACAATGCTGCTCATCTTCCCCTAAATTCAACACTTCTGTATTCTACTCTGATATCAATTACCCAACACCAGCTTCACATCCATTCTCATTTGTTCTGATTTATGTATCAGAGTTCCAGGTAATATCCTATAAAATGCATTCTTATGATACAGCCTAGAAGTATCACCATAAAATCACTTCCTTGATCCAACACGACTGTCACTTTATTTGTAAAAGGTGAGTAAATCACTAAGGCAAGCCTTACCCTTCACAAAAATCTTGCTACTCTTCATATTCCCATCCATTCATTCCTAAATTCTACCTTGATCAACTTCTCCCAATACTCTAAGCACCACTTGTGAGAAACTGATCAGTATAATTTGCTATCTACATCTTGGAGTCCCTTTATATAATTCTAGTTAGCAACCAAAGGAGCAGAAAGAGGACACCATTTTGTCCTCTTTCCACTACACCTTGGAATCCTAGTCAAGACTTAAGCAGCTTAACCAAAGGGTCTGCCAATTTTGTACATCCTTGTAATACAGGGGACTGATATTCCATCTAAGCACAGAGCCTTAAGTTCTAACATCCCAACTACTGCCAATTCTATCTATTTATATTCTCACATTAGTCTGCAATATCTACACCTGGAAGATATATCCTTGCAAAGTGAACACTTTGTAAGTCAAGCATTTCCAGTTTTGTCTCCTCCAAACCCACCATCATCAGCACTTAAAGATATCCATCCTTAGTCATTCCTCCTATTACTTGCCACATAGCAAAAGAAGTCTTTGGGTTCTCCTTTGAGAAGAAATTAGTTGAGCAGGATAATTTGATTTTGCTTTTCTTATGATGTATGTCACTAACCCTGCCTTTGTATTACTGAAAAGCTTGTTCAATCACCTTTCTCAATATAACCCCCCCCCTACACCCCTACATCCCCCCCCAGCTTCTGCTTAAGGATACCACTACTTGGCTGTTTATCTCCTAGTTTATTTTCCTGAGTGTAGATATATAGCTTAGCATACACTGCTTAAAAAAGAAGTCAGCAGTTAGTGTGAGAAACAAACAGCCAAGCTGCCCACATTAAGATGTATGACATCCTTTTGTTGTGACTGCAGCAATCCTATAGGATACAATTTTGCTCAGAGTACAATAGCGATCAATGGGAATTTTGGACCATTTTTCCGGTAGGCACGTAATGAGGTCCTGGACTGCTGTGGGGCAGATGTCCCTTGACCTCACCCGATGTTCAATAGGGTTGAGATCAGAGCTCTGTGGAGGCCAATCAAGCGTGATGATATTCATGTCCACAAACCATACAGCTACAACAGTAGTAGTCTTATGACATATTGCACTGTCTTGCTGAAAGAGACAATAGTCAGTTCTGCAGAAATGCCACAAAGTAAGAAGCACTGCATTATCCCATACGTTCAGATACCTCTCTAAGTTCAATGTTCATGGCACCACAAACAGAGGTCCAAGGCTAAATAAAAAAATAGGACTATATCACTCAAGCACCTCTTCAGTAGTAACATCAACTATGAAATTGGGGTTAACACATGCACACTGCTTGAAAAGAAGTCAGTGAAATTGGGGTTACACAGTCTGGTAAGAGACATTCACAGGGCCATCACACCCATCTGCTCAGTATAAGGTGTAACATGATTTACACTCCATAACATAGCTTTCCAAACTTCATGTCCCACTGTACATGCTCTTTGCACTACTGAAGATGACACTGCATGTTGGGCTTGCATATTGCAGTCCTACCATGGAAATGTTGTGGGTTGGTTCCAAATGTTTTTGTACAGATCCTACGGTCATGTTTGGTGAGTGTGGTGGATCATCAACTGTGGACAGCACTTGCAGTTGACTCCTTGTGCATCCATCTCAGTATGGTATCACTGATTGTTGACTTGGGATGGCCCAATTTTTAATTTGCTGAACAGACAGGCCTGCAACATGGCAATCCTATCACAATGCCTCTTTCAAACTCGATCAGTTCCATTTCACCTGGACACCATTCACTTTCATATTCCTCTAATTTATACCGCTAGAAATATGAGACTCATTGCATGGCACGATGCACCTTGCCCATGGGGGATGTCGATTGACTTCTTACCAAGCAGTGTACACCTCTTTCTTCAAACACCTCCATGATCATGACCATCTTATATACTAAGATCTTTCCCTCACAGATTCTTATGCCATGACACTGCTCCAACTCAAATCTTCTTCCTAAGCTTGTCAATCATGTGTTACATAGTTCCACATGTATTCCTTCTTAACTGAAATTACACGTTTGACACCCTCCCAGATCAATATTGCATGATCATACTCCCAAGTGTACAAATGTAGTTACCTCTGATTCCATCACCAGATCCAGCACTCTTATATACCAAGTCCTCATAATCACATTGTTTTAGATACTTATTTTTAGAAGCTGTAAAAATTCCATTTCTTTCCTTCCATGTGATCTTTCCTATTACTCTACATCCCAATATTTGAGGTCTCTCATAAGTTACTTGTACTGTACTTATTTGTACTAATTTGTTAATGCATGCCATTTGTATTTTTCCATGCACCAACTAGCCTATGCCAGTAACTGAATTCTATTCTTTTTGTCTGCACATCTGATAACCTCAGAAACTCTGCTGAACTCAACTCTTTTGGCTGTTGATCTTCTGCTTTCATTAACAATATCCCTCTTCTATCCTCTCTGAAAATACTATACCACTTAGTCTATCACTACATCATCTTCTATCAATTAAGTCTCACATGCCTATTACTATTTTAGCCAAGTTGAACTTGCCAATAACTCCTTCCCTTCTTATGCTAGATGCTTCTGGCATAAGTATGCAAACTGCAATATCTCCTGAGGCCCACAAACATCCTTGAATATGTACCGGAGGTCTTGTAATGATTATTCCATCAAATATGTGGTCCGAGAAACTACGTTCAGCATTTTTTTTTTTATCATATTCACAGACTTATCTTGATTGGTAAGAGAAATGTCAGGAAAAACTGAAGTAATGTTGTTTTAGGAGAATTTGAATAGTTTAATGCTCTGAGAAAATAAATGGAGATGCAAGTTAAATGATGCAAAGTCGCAATCATGTACTTTGGCCAAAGATGTATCATATTAAAGCTATACTCGAGGAGGTGTAAGAGACAATTTGGGAATGTTGCTGAACAGTGAACTGATTTAGGGGAAAATTGTAAAAAGATATTAATAGACCAGAAATGGAGAACCTTAGTTCAACAGTGTAGATCATTCCAAGGAGCTGATATTGATTCGGACCATAGTTTAGTGATTGCAAATATAAAACTAAAACAGAAACAGAAGTACAAAGGAAAGTTCCAAAAAGCTAGAGACATCTCAAAACTAAATGAAGACAGGCTAAGAACAGAATATCAGAACATATTGGAAACTAAGCTTAAGACCACAAGTGAAAAACAAAATATAAATATAAGAGCAGAACGACTGCTACAGTGCTAAAAAAAAAGCAGTAGAGGAAGTAATTCCTGAAAGAGAAGAGATCAACAAGAAATGGATAACTCAGGAAACCCTAAAATTGGTACAAGAGAAAAGAGAACTGAAACTTAAAAAGAGATAATTCAGGAGGCAGCAGATGAGTTATGCCATCAAAAATGCAATGAAGTATGGAAAGCAGCAAGATCTGATAAAGCTAAATGGTTGCAGGACCAGTGCAAAAACATTGAACAGTACTATAGAGAACACAAAACTAGAGAGGTCTACAAACTTATAAGAAATGTCAATAGGAAGTGGCAAACAAGATCAGTAGCAGTCAAAGATGAAAATGGTAAAGTATTGATGGATAAGACAGAAATCATACATAGTTGGACAAGATATTGCAGCAAACTATATAAAAATCAACTAAATGATACTGCAACAGAAGTAATCAAAGAACTAAAAGCAATCTCTTCACCAGCAGAGATCTTTGAAAATGACATCTTGGAAGAGGAGGTGAATAAGGCTATAAAACATCTCAAGAACAACAAGAGTCCTGGAAATGACAACATAATAGGCGAGATGCTAAAATATGGGGGAGAATCAGTTGTAAAAGAAATACATGAGCTATGTAATGAAATATGGAGATCAGGATATGCCCCCGAAGAGTGGAAAAAATTGGTCTTGGTTGTTCTTCATAAGAAAGGCAGTGCTTTAGAATGCACCAATTACAGAACTATTGCATTAATGAGTCATCTTGGCAAAGTGCTAATGAAAATACTAACAGAGTGCCTGAAGGGGCATATGGAGGCACATCTTCCGGATGAGCGAGCCGGATTTCGACAAGATCGAAGTATGCAACAAACACTCGCACTAAGACTAATAGCAGAGAAAGCTCGAAGAAAGAACAAAACGATATATTGCTGTTTTGTGGACTTCCAAAAAGCATTTGATAATTTTGATCAAAATATAACATGGGCTGTCTTGGAATCCTATGGTGTGGACAATAAATTAATCCACCTGCTGAAAGATATAAACAGCCAGGCACAAGCAAAAATCAGGATAGCAG
The DNA here is from genome assembly GCF_054136105.1 of Typopeltis vanoorti. Classification (NCBI taxonomy): domain Eukaryota; kingdom Metazoa; phylum Arthropoda; class Arachnida; order Uropygi; family Thelyphonidae; genus Typopeltis; species Typopeltis vanoorti. The sequence goes on along the minus strand of NC_143550.1, from coordinate 61,209,939 downwards.
GTGAGATTGGAGATTGGTTTGCCACTAGTCAAGGCACAAGACAAGGGGAGCCAATATCACCAATCATCTTCATCACACATCTGGGAAGAACACTAGATAAGATTAAAGAAGGTGGAAGCATTTCAATAAATGGCATGAGAATAAACTACCTCTGCTTTGCAGATGACATTGTCCTGATTCAAGAAGACGCAGCAAGGCTGGAACAGACATTGCAAACACTATACACAGAAGGAAAAAGATATGGACTAAATGTCAACTTTGAAAAAACTAAAACAATGATATTCGGACAACAGGAGTTACTGAACAGAGTTACGATAGATAGATTTCAACTGGAAAATGTGGAACACTTCACATATCTTGGATGCCATATGACGCATGACTTGGATCCCAAAAAAAGAGATAAAAATTAGAATAGCCAGAGCAACAACTATTTTAAAAGCCATGGACAAAATATGGAAGAGCCGAGCTATAAAGATGCGAACTAAACTGCACATTGTAGAAACCTGTACCTTCAGCAACATGCTCTATGGATGCGAGGCCTGGGTACTCCTGACAGAATCTGAAAGGAGGATATTGGCATTTGAGAGTAAGTGCTATAGAAAGATCTTGAGAATAAGCTGGATACAGAAAATGAACAATGAGGAAATCTACAGACGGATACAACCAAAAGAAAACCTGATCCAGAAAATAATCAAAAGGAAACTACATCTATTTGGCCATATATGTAGAATGAATGATGAGAGAAAACTAAAAATGTTGCTGTTTGGAATAACTGAAAGAAAGAACAAAAGAGGAAGACCAAACAGAGAATGGGGTGGTGACATTGTCAAATGGTGTGGAAACTCTATACACAAACTGAGTCATCTTGCACAAAATAGAATGCAATGGAAGAATCATATCAAGATGGCAGCAGACACTACGGGCATTGGACCCATGGTTGTTGTTGATGATATTCAGTACAGACCAGTCATATGTCTGTCATCAAGTTCACTTTACACATCCACAAATGGCATAAAATTCCTCTTGCACAACTTGTGCATTGACATATTTTTAATAAGTCAATACACAAGTTGTGCAAGAAGAATAATTTGTATCTATCATATGACTATATGAGACAAGTTTTCACTTATTCCAGCAACTCATGCTTCTTGCGATATTATCCATTCCTGCCAAAACAAGCATTTTTCATTTACCCATCTTTTGCATCCTTAATCTTCACCTGGGAAATGATTTCATTATTAGAATCAGTAGTGTAGAATACTCTCCCTTAATGAATCCGATTCCTTGGATGCGTGACGTGATAGTAATAATACTTATGCTCTTATTGAGCACTACTCTTCCGTTATATCTCTTCTTTTGCTTATCCGTTGTAACTACTCAACATTTCTCCAGTCATGATCCTCTGCCAAAATGAAGATTTTTGCAGAGGATTCCAGAGGTTACTTGTGTGGTTCCAATACCAAGGTCTTCCCTAGGACTCTGTTCAGAGATTTCTGCTTAATCTATAGGTAGATGATATAGTTCATTTAAGAAAATATCTGACTGTTTGCAGATGATGCTAAATTGGTAAGAGAAATGTCAGGAAAAACTGAAGTAATGTTGTTTTAGGAGAATTTGAATAATTTAATGCTCTGAGAAAATAAATGGAGATGCAAGTTAAATGATGCAAAGTCACAGTCATGTACTTTGGCCAAAGATGAAGCAAGATGTATCATATTAGAGCTATACTCAAGTAGGTGTAAGAGACAATATGGAAATGTTGGTGAACAGTGAGCTGATTTATGGGAAAATTGTAAAAAGTCTGTACCCAGAAAACTGCTGCCTGAAGAGGACAATTACTTAGTTTCACTGGGCACAGTACTAATCAGAAGATGGATGCATTTCTGTACATAGAATGTGATGTGGCCACCTGGACATTGTGTTATAAGGATATATTGGAATAAAAAATAAATACAGAGGAATGCAACTGTCTTGTCTTAGGACCACAATATGAAGTACAAAGAGAATGCATTCTGAGGAGCTTGTAAGATCCTCAGGAAAAAAGGTAACATCAAGACACAGAAGTTGATAAAAGAAGTTCACTGATATACAGCAGAGATATTATATAAGATAAGACTGAAGAATGAGAGGCCATCCCTGCAAATTGTACTAGGGTCACGTAAGGAAGAGCAAGGGAGATTTGTTACATGGCAAGTAGTGAATGAGTAGAATGGCCAGGGATGCATGATCAATATATCCTATTATGATTAGTCTCGACTCCATAGAGGCCCAGAAACAGTACAAAAAAAACTTATTTTATACTGTACCAACTTGTCTGTTGGTAAACCTAGAAGTGCTACTAAAATATTTTCATCTATCAATTTTTTTAACCTGCACTGTACAATTTATATTTCTATAACTACATCAAAAATGAAATACTGTAAGACAAACATTTTAATTAAGAAATTACAGTTTATCATTTGTCCCCTTTTTTGTGTGTGTGCATGCACACTTCCCATCCACTAAAGGCAGGGAAATTATAGTATACAAGTATACCATATGCAGGTTAAGAATGAATTGTAATTTTATTTTTTATACTCTGGAAACCCTGCTCCAGAGATACATAACATGGAACTTTATATATAAATGTTGTAGTATGACCAGTAAGGGAAGGTTGGAGAGACAAGAGATTTTGCTAACGTTTTGGATAATTTATAGTAGGAAGAGTCAATGATATCTACTGTAGGTATTGGGGGGGGGCAGCAACTGAAGGGCTTGAGTTTTTTGTGATATCAGGAGGCCAGGAAGAAACTGAATAGGCTTTCTTCCTACCCTCTTGATATCACAACAAAACCTCAAAACTCCTCAAATAAAGGATTAAATAAGAATATAATTTTAGAATATAAGAATTAAATAAGAATATAATATAAGATTAAAATAATGAGGGATTTATTATCCCCTTAACTTAAGAATATAATTTCTTGGCATTTTTAATTTGATATAGACTGTTGTACTACTTGTATACTGAAAAATAATTTTTGTCATTGAAATAACTGAGCAGCACCACCACAGTCTACTGATGAACTCAAGAACAAAACTGATCAACTTCTGATCAATCATAGAGCTTAGTGGATAGAAGGAAGAGGGAAGACATAAATTGGTAAGGGGTAATCACCAGATTAGTGTGGATGAGATTTTTTTTTATATAGAATATCTAGAGAGGGGAGAATGAGAGACCATCCCTGGAAGCTGTAGGTGGGTATGAGAAAATGTTTTGCATGGAGACTGGTAGGTGATTGGGAATGTATTGCCTGAGAGTGTGGTGAGTGTAGGGACAGTGAATGCATTTAAGTCAATGTACAATGAGATGTGCATGTGAGAGTGGGACCTCCCACAATGAGTCTCTTGACTCCATGGAGGTCTGTTAACCTCCATGTTAACCTTCAACCTAGTGCAGAAACTTGTTACAATATAATTATTTAAACGTCTCCATAGACCCAAGACAACTCACTGTATGAGGACCACACTATTATTCATTCAATATTTATTACACTTGGTCATTTAATGAAAACATACTCATCTTCAGCAATCCATCTTATTCCACTCATTTGCTATTTTCCAAGCAAAAAAGTAATATCTTCACTAGTCACACTTATTTCTAGGATTAGCCTTAGTTCCATCTCCCCACACTCTCCTGTAATGTTTTTCTTTTACATCTATATTTACAAAAAAAAAAAAAAAAAATTCCATTTAGCAACTTATGCTTCTATCATAGTCTCACCTTCCCACCTATCAAACCAAATTTTGTAACTCAAACTAGAAATATATTTTCATAGGAAGCACTCCTCAGTTCTGTCACCAGCTTGGCTCCTTGCCTCTCAAATTACCTTCCCATCTCCAAAATCTGAGCAATAACCTATGTATGATCACATCAAAACTTCACTCAGAGGAGTGAAACTGCCTTATAGAGGTTCTTAACACCTAAAAACTCAGGTGTTCCCAATCAGAGTACCACTGATACTGAATGGGCTACAGAAGTTCTCCACATTTACATGCAATAGAAGCTGTGTGTAACAATAGCAGAAGCAGGGACTTCTATTTTCTCATATAATGTAATCCTGTGGCTTCCTCTTTCAGAGGGTTGCAGCTGATGAACAGTCTGCTTCCATGCCTCTATCTCTTGCTTCTGTAAGAGTCTTGCTTGTCCAATCTTTGATGTTGTCTTTCCATTGCAGTCCGGGTCTTCCTCTCCTTCCCTTCACCATCCCCTGCAATACTATTCTGGGAAGCTCTCTAGAAAAACTCATCAAATGTCCTGCAAATGTTATTTTTCTTCTTTGGATAATAGCCATATAGTCTCTTTTCATTGTGAATCTAAAGAGCCTCTTCATTGCTCACTCTTTCAGTCCAGCTGATATGATCCATTTTTCTCAAGCACCACATTTCAAATGCATTCAATCAGTCACTCATCTCCTTATTGATCATCCAGGACTCTCATCTATACGTCCTCATGCTCCAGATCATTGTCTTGAGAATTCTTACATTTCAACTGTTTGTTCAGATTTCTGTTTCCTAATATGTGATATATTTGGAAAAATGCTGCTTTTGCTTTTTTAATTCTGTTTTAATTTCATAATTAGATCTATTGTCTTCTGTTATCCAACTCCCAAGGTATTCAAAACTTTTTCACATTTTCTATTCTTTATCTGTTCAAAATGATTTCCATCCTATCATTTCCTTTCTTTGAAATCATCATCACTTTTGTTTTCTGAATGTTTTATTTTCATTTTATCTCTCTCATTTCCAACCCTGTTCAGTCTGTTCAAAATTCTTTGCAAGCCTTCCTCTGTTTCACTCATAAGTACAATGTCATCTGCATATCTTATATTATTTATCAGATGTCCATTTATCTTTATTCCATCCTTCAGATCTTCCAAGGTCTCCCTTATCATCCATTCAGTATAGACATTAAAAAAGAGTGGGGACATCTCACACCCTTTCTTATGGGGATCCATTCAGTATCCTCTCCTTCAAATCTGACCCTGGCTTCTTGAGTTTTGTATATTCTGAACAGAATTCTCATAATATTTTTATCTATTCCTATGTTATGCAAAATATCAAATAAAACAGAGTGATTTACATTATCGAAAGCTGTCTCATAATCCACAAAGCATAGATATATTATTATTATTATTATTAAACAAGACCTCATGGAGTCAAAGACTCATCTAGGAGGTCCTTTTATCTCACACACATCTCATCATACCGGGTCTTAAACACATTCAAACTCCTTGCAGACACCACACTCTCAGGCAAGGCATTCCAATCATTCACAACTCTGCACGAAAAAAACCTGCCTCTCACTCCCCTACTCACACCCTCTTTATACAGTTTCCAGGGATGACCTCTGGTTCTCCCCTGATCTCCCACTATTCGCTGTAGAACTTCTCCACCATTGATCCTATAGCAACCCCTTACCAACTTGTAGGTCTCTATCATATCTCCCCTCTTCCTTCTCTCCACTAGTCTCTGCAAATTACATCTTTTCAATCTTTCCTCATACTCGACATTCCAGAGGTCAGAAACTACCTTAGTCAGTCGCCTTTGGACCCTTTCCAACATCTCTTCATCCTTCTGAAAACCAGGTGACCAAATCTGGGCACAACAGTCCATGTGTGGCCTAATCAAAGCCTTATACAATGGAACAAGAATCTCCCTACTTCTACACGTCAGTGTCCTCCTCATCATTCCCAGAAGTCTTTGTGTTGTCTTCACAATTTTGGCGATGTGACCCCTAAATTTTAGATTCTTATCCACTATCACTCCCAGATCTCTTATTTCCTCTACTTCCAACAATATATTCTTACCAAGCATAAATTCTGCATCCCATCTTTGTTTTCCAAATTTTAAAACCTTACATTTTGCAACATTGAACTCACATCCCCATTTGCTTGCCCAATCACTCAATTTATTCAAGTCTTCTTGCAAGGCCACAACATCTTCACTACTCTTTATGGTTCGTCCCAACTTTGCATCATCTGCAAACAACTGAATATCTCCATCCAAATCTTCGCCAATATCATTAATAATTAATATAAACCTGGTTCCACTGTTTCTCCTGAAACCAAACTGTGCTTCATTTAATTCCCTCTCTATCGCCTGTTCCATTCTTTTATATATTATGTTGATTAGGACTTTTGCAACGTGGCTAATCAAGAGCTGATAGTTCTGTGCTTGATGCAATCCATCGTTCCAGTACTCTTGGGAATAGGAATAAAAATAGATATTACGAAGTCTTTAGGTATTCTATCCTCCTCCAGACTTCTATTAAAGATGATGGGTAGAAGTTTTATTCCTTCCTTTCTCAATGGCTTCAGCAGCTCCTTGAATATCATCCACTCCTGGAACTTTCCTATCCTTTATTCTTTTAATGGCTGCTTCGGTTTCCCATTCCTTAATTTCTGGAGCATCATTATTTTCTGTCTGATCACATTCCAGATTATCTTCATCTCCATAAAGTTCTGTAACATACTTCTTCCATCTTATCATTTTTTTCCAACAAAATCTTTTCTCTTTCATCCTTCAAAGCACTGCTTTTTTTCCTTCTCTTCTTCCCTGAAATCAAGTTCAAGCCTTTATAGATCTTTCTCATATCCTTTGCTGTATCATTTTCCTCTATTTCCTTGCAGACCTGATTGTGCCAGTCTTCCTTTGCCTTTTTAGCCAGAATTTTTACTTGTTTATTGATCTCTTTATACCTGACTTGGGCTTCATTGCTGTTCTCATTCTTCCATTTTCTTCTTTTGTCCATTTTTTTCTATCACTTCCTCACTAATCCAGGGCTTCCTTCCTCTCCTCTCTGCCTCACCTAGCAGACCTTTAGCACATCCCTTAATTTTCTCTCTTAGATCAGTCCAGATTACTTCTAGGGGTCTATCAGTATCAATACTGCTGATCTTATTTTCTAGTTCAGCTTGATATTTCTCTCTGATATCTTTTCTTTTTAGTCCATCAATTCTTATTTTTTCTACTTGCAATTTCTTTATTTATTCATTTTAAACTGATTTTTACTTCAATTGTGAGCAGGTTATGGTCACTATTGCAGTCTGTTCCAGGATATGTTTTTGTATTTTTTTTATTACATTTCTATATCTTGAGTTAATATATAATCAATCTGATTTCTTCACCTCTCTGTCCAGGTGCTCTCCAAGTATACAGTCTTCTCTCATGTTGTTGAAAAACCAGGTGTTGGTCACTATCAATTCGTGTTTTCTGCAAAACTCCACCAGTTTATCTCCCCTTTCACTTTTTTCTCCTAAGCCCCAAGGGCCCACCAGACCATCCTTGCTTCCTTTCCTTATCTTTGCATTCACATCTCCCATTACTATCACTATATCTGTTATTTTTCAAATGTAAACATTCCTCTATTTGTTGATAGATCTCTTCAACTTCTTCATCTGTATAATCTATTGTTGTTAAGTATACTTGAATTATGAGGATATTTCTAGATTTGGCCTTAATTTTCAAAGCAATCACTCTTTCAGATCTCTGCCAATATCCCTCCACCATATCGGCTATCCTTTTATCCAACATTATTCCAACATCCCTTTGATGTTCTTCTCCTCCTGAGTAAATAAATCTAAATCCATCATCTGTTCTTATATCTCCTTTCCATCTAACCTCTGACAGTCCAAGAACTGATATCTTCATTATTTTCATTTCTCTGATCACATTGGCCATCTTCCCTGCTTGATACATTGAATTAACATTCAAGGTGCCCATATTTGTATTTTATTTGAGGTTCATTTTCTTATGTTGCATCCTTACATTAGCTCTAGAACTTCCAGGAGGCTTTGATCCTGCAGCATCATTTGAGGTCTTATCCACCTGGGACTCCAACATAGATCTACAAACCCCCTCCCTGGTAGCATACTGCACAAGATCAGACCCAGGGATCCTATCTGTTCTTGTGCATAATTCATTCTTCCATATAGACTTGTTCATCATTACTTGGAGAAAGAGAAAAAGTATGCATGGTGGTTTTCCATTGCCTTCCATACAGCTTGGACATTTCCTTTCAACCAGATATAATGGTTATACTGCCATGACTCTGTATCTTCAGCTCGGGTACCCTGGGATCGCCAGTTCCTGTGCACACCTAGATGTGCCCCTGGGGGACTATTTTCTCATAATGATTGAGATTTAATGTAAGACTGAATGAGTTTCCCATTTTTTAATATGCAAATGCTAACATGGATTTTTTTTACTATTGTTAAAAATGCTATAGAGTCAAAGACTGTATGGGAACTAATGAAAGAAATTAATCTAAACTGATTTAGATCTTTCAAATGGTTTTTATTGTAGGCACAAGCAATGCTAAGTAAGAAGCAGTTCCCATACAGTCTTTGACTATGAGAACTGGTTGTGAAACATGTTTATGATTGTCTATAATTATTTCCTTACTTCTTTATAGACAATCATAAAGATGTTTCACAAGTGCATTAGTTAACACTATCTGTTGTTATAACAATTATATTTTATAATAATGTGATGGTCGAGTTAGACAAGGGGAATGGACACATCATGATACTTTTGAACTTTACTCAAGCTTTTTTGACAGGATTCAGCATGGAGGGCTGTTGCATAAGTTGAAGATATGGGATTGGATTATGAATTACTAGTATATGGATAAGAGGATGGCTGGCTGACACATGTGATGCATGAAAGGTGTGAGTTTGCAGGATTTAAAGTGATCAGTTGTGTACTCCAAGGATCAGTCCTTTGTCTATTGTTATTCAATCTTAAACAATAATGACATTGGGAAGGATTTAAAAGGGGGATGCATCATCAGCAAATCACTTACCAGTGATTTGCTGATGATGCAAAAGATAAACAGGGTCACTTAAGGATCAAAGCCAAATAACTGGGAGATCTCCACATTGCCTTTTCAGGAATGCAGAGAACCGACTAGGGCTTCTTACCTAATGTCAATCTTCATCTTCATGTGGTGTACCCCATTAGTAGGTATCTACTGGTTACTGAACAAACAAGGATGGGCCGACAACTTTGGACTTAGCCAAGCAATTTGCACTGTCTAACTTAAATCACAAATGCATATGATAGTACAACAAGATTTCATGCTGACTGGAGTGTTGCTTGGTGACAAAACAAGCAGAGAATAACAGTGGTATTTCCCTACTGAGTGTTACTGGTAAGATTTATGTAAGCATACTCGAAAAAAAAGATTGAGAAAGATTGTGGAAAAGAAATTTGAAGAACAAGCTGGATTTATACCAAATAGACATTGTCAAGATCATAGTCTCACTTTAAGACAAATAGATGAGAAATCGTGGGAAATATGACAAGAATCTATACTTGAGTTTTGTAGATCTGGAAAAGGCACATGACAAGGTGCTCAGAGAAAAGCTTTACAAAACACTAAAATTACATGGAGTAAATGGAACATTATACACAGCAAACAGTCTATATTTAAGTTGTAAGCCATCAGTTAGAATTAAAGGAAATACAGGAAGACAGTTCAATATAAAATCAGGGGTAAGACAAGGATGCACATTACCTCCACTCTTAATCATCTATATTGCATAATATGGATCACATTATGAAAGAAAGGCATTAAGTCTGATATTAGAACTGGAGATGTCAAACTTAGCTCTACTTTATGCAGATGATGCTGTACTTCTAAATACATCTAATGCAAATCTAAAGAATTATTTAATTAAATTGAATAAATAAAGCTGTAACAAATATGGCATGAAATCAGCAGTAAAAAAACCAAAACTATGAAAATAGGCAGGAGCATAGAAAACTTCAGCTACGTTATGAATAAAAATCCTATAGAACAAGTAAAATATTTCAGCTATTTAGGTGCAGTTTTTGTTAAAGATGGTAAGTTAAATCTGGAAATAGACAACAGAATAAGCAAAGCTGGTATGGCAGGCAGTCAGCTGAATAAATTTTATGGAGTAAGAGAGAAATTAGCCAAAACCTAGCAGTGTACAAGTTATTGTTCAAACCAGTTTTAAGTTGTGGATCTGAAAGTTGGGTTAGAAATAAAGCACTTAATCAAAGGACTAGAGACCACAGATATGAGGATTCTGAGAAAAATTAGGAGAGTGGACCGATGGCATCAATGGCAGAATCATATTAAAAATGAAGACATTAGAAAGGAACTTTACATGTGTCAGCAAAGGTTAGCAAAACAGGTGTTTGATGCCAAGATGGTAAAAAGAGACCCAGAAGAAGACCAAGATCTAGGTGGATTGATTCAGTCAGAAGTGCTTTAGAAGCATGAATTGTTATATGTGACAATATGGGAGTTCTTAGAAGTAACAGACCGATTTGGAGGAAAATTGTTGATAGATTAATAAAGTAAAGTGAATCGTGTAGTGCTATCATAATAACCTGAACACCCCCCCCCCACCTTGAGGATACAATATCAGGAAATTGATGATGATGCAAAGACAGACAGGGTAATCAGGAATGCAACCGACTTACAAAATGATTTGAATAAGCTGGAATTGTGGGCACATAAAATGGATATCATTAAAATGTTAATATATGTACATTTATGCACTTGTTTGTATTTAGATATCCATCCAATGCATATTATAACAATGGACATATCCCAGTTCTCATGGTTGTTCACTGCAGCTCTTGAAGCAATTTTGGTTTTTCTTGTGTATCATAAAAGAAAAAAAATTGGTGATACATATTTTTGCCATAAATACGTACATATACAGTATATATTTATGCATCTAATCATATTATTCTATATATTCTGTTCTTCGTAATAGATGTATTATATTTAATTTTTAATAAATGAATTTTTCAGAAGATATCGTGCAGCTTGTAACTATCTGAAAAACTTGTGGCTCTTGGGACTAGGAAACTTGGCCCTTCCTGGCATATTATATAGCTATATAGCAAAGACTGCTGATACAACTCAGCAGATAACTGTAATAGTGAAATGAATACTGATATATAAAGATAAGGAAGCCATTTTGTCTCTTTACAAGGCCTCACCTGGATTGTATGTAGATATGGTCTCCAAAAATGATGCAGGTACAGTGGAGAGGAGTGTTAAAGATAATATTGAATGTGAAATGTAGATTATGAAAAGTTGAGAACTGGTGGACTGCAGGCTAGAAAACAAGAGAAAGAGGTTATATGACATACCTATAAATTTCTTAAAAGGTCATGTACCCTCTCACCTCTGCTTTTTGTTATATATATATATATAAATAAAATTATAATCTGGAAACAGTATAACTCATTTGGTATACAAATAATCTCACAAATGAAGATACACTACTATTTGCAGATGATCAAATAGTATTAGCTACATCAGAAAATGATTTACCAAAGATCATTAAAATCATTAAATGATATCTCAAAACAATATAATATGACAATATCTAAAGAAAAAACAAAAATAATGGCATTTAAAGGAGAAAACCCAATAAGAAGTAAAATAGTGATAGATAATAAAACACTAGAACAAGTAAATACTTTCAGATACTTGGGATGTGATTTATCATATGAAGAAGAAAAAGACATGAACACCAAAATATCAAACTTTGTCAAAGTAAATGGCATAATGAATAATATATTTAAGCCATCCCTAGTACAAAAACACACTAGAATCAAGACTATATAATGTCTTATCAAAACCAACTACTATATGGAAGTGAAACATAGACCATAAAAAGGAAAGATGAAAAACGAATTCAAACAGCAGAAATGAAGTTTCTCAGAAAAACAGCTGGATATACCAAGTGGGACTATAAAACAAATGAAGAAATTTTACAATCCCTGAATATAAACCCAATTAATTACTACATAAGACAATATAAACAAAAATGGATAGAACATTTAAATCGAATGGACAACAACAGACTACCAAAAATACTATACCAATACAAAATAAGTGGAAAAAGAAGAATCGGAAGACAAAGAAAGAGACACAATGAGACCGGAACAGGCCACTTGGGCTAAAATCCGTGTTAGGAAGAAGATGGAGGGTGGGGAAAGAATGAGAGGGCATCCATGGAAACTGAGAATGAATGCAATCAAGGAAGAGATCAGGAGCTAAACTTTTTTTCTTAGAACAGTGCATGGCTTGCCTTTGGGAGTTGTGAGTTCAAGAGGAGTTGAATAAACTAGGTGAGTGGGCAAGTGAGTGCATTGACACTAAGGTTTTAAAAATTTGGGAAGCAAAGACAGGATGCAATATATACAATTAGTGCGGATATCTTAGAGGAAATAGAGGAGATGAGGGATCTGGAGGTGATGGTGGATCAGGACCTAAACCTTCACGGACACATTGTTGAAATTATGAAGCAGTTTATGATGTGGAAGACACTGATGTATAGAAGTAAAGATGCTATGGTTTCACTGCACAAGGCTTTGATCAAGCTACATATGAATTACTGCACACAGATTTGATCTCCTGATTTTTAAAACCAGACCTGATTGACTACGGTTGTTTATGGTCTCCCAAATATCAAAAATGAAGACAGATGGAAGAAATGCAATTGGCAGAGTCAAGTGGATAAGGGAGGAGGAGGAGAGATAATACACATAAGTTGGTGAAGAGTTATGGGATTAATGTGGGTGAAGATTTCCATAGAATGGGATAGACAAGGGGAAGCCATCCCTGGAAGCTGTATAAGAAGGATGTGTGTGTGTGAGACGAAAGTGAGGTGGTTTGAATGGAGAGTAGTAAGGTGATTGGAATGCACTGCCTGAGAATGTTGAGTGCAGAGATAGCAAATGCATTTAAGGGAAGACTGTATGACACTGGGACCTCTCATGATGAGTCTTGACTATGGAGGTCTGATGATGAGGATCAATTACATAAACAGGAATCAGAGCTATGGAACTGAAAATATTAGGGTTATTTAGAATTAACACTGAGGCAGATATATTATATTTAACACATCTTCTTCACTCTATAGCTAATATTTACATTTTGCTCACATTCTTGTCAAGATTTAACTCCATGTCTTGACTAAAGCACATGTTTTGACAAGGCTGCAGATAATATTCAAATTATTCATTTCACAAGTTAATCTTATTTCTTTTAAACTGGATTCTTATATATAGTACATACTTTCATCCAAACTTTGCTACAAATTAATGTTCAACATTCATGAACAATGAAACTTACTTGGATTATACTGATCCACATCTTTGAGCTCAAATATTAATGCCAATGGAAGATGTTTCTGCAAATGTGAGTTTCAACATAAAAATTATTTAAGTTACATATATATTAACATCAATTCAACAATCTTAGTACAATTGTAAAAATGTCAATTAGCATCATTAATACAGAAATTTTGCTGAAACTTCATTAATTTTCTTTCAAAATCTATACTACTATTGATTCATCTTCATTTACTGGTTTTATGGTTTATTTATTGCTATTAAATATACATATTTATACCATAATTGCACTTCATTCTCAACACCTCTCTCTTATACATTTTGGCTCAATCAAGTTCAGTCCCAAAGACCATGTCAGCATGAACTAAAAAAGGTAGTTATTTTTTGTGGATCATAAGAACAAAGCCCCCCCCCCACACACACACACCTACAATAAGCATTTTTCTTCTTTTCTCATTTTTGTTATGTTAGCTAGAGGATCACTACATACCAGGCAGCTGGGAAACAGCTCTGGAAAAGATAAGTGCTATTTTGCATAGCATTCATTTTGAGTAGAATCTTGCTAATTTTTGATAGCTTAGTGCAGTGTTTCTCAAACTTCGGATATCCATGTACTCCTTAAATTTTCATTATTACCAAGTACCCCTAATTAATTAATTAAAAAAAATAAATTAATTAAAATTTATTAATTTATAAATTAATTAACTTTAAAATTTTTAAATAAAAATGGATATCAGTTGGTGAGGAGTTATCAATCAAAAATGGACAAGGAAATAGTAAGGGATCAGGGTGGAGAGGGAGACAAGTATAAGGAGATTGGATGGAAGCAGTATTGAATGAATGTCTGAGGATGATCAATACAGGAATGAGATGGCCTGGGATATTGGGTAAGTGGTGATAAAGGAGACTAGATATGGGCAGGTGTGGAGAAATCACAACAAGCAGGTGGCATGGATAGGACTGGCTATAAGCCTAAAGTGAATTGTTTCATTTATTTATGAATGCCAGGATCATCAGAAATAAAGAGACAAATTTGTTTCACTGAGTATATTCAGCACAAATTGTTAGAATAAGGGAAATATGACATCCTGATGGAAATAGAAATGGAAGGGTATGATGTTTTTTGTGAAGATGAAAGAACAGAAAGGAAAGGATAGTGCTGTTGATGATAGCATAGGAATTATGTCCACATAAGGTGGAGATGCAAGACAAAGTTAATCACTGTTTTTTTGGAGAGAGGGGGCAGTATGGTGTGAGGTGTTGTGGATTAGGATGATGTGGCTGTTATTTTAGAGATCTGTTAAATAAAGATGGAAATTGTGTAATAAATGCAAAAGAATACAGTGAAGAGAGATAATATGGAAGTAAATCTGGCAGAGGATGAAATATTAAAGATGAAAAATGGAATATCCCCTGGAAGATGGTTTGCCTGTTGAACTGATCAGAGTTTCTGCTAGTACAGGATTGAAAATGTTACGTGACATCTTTAGACTGATTTGGAGATAGAAGGTGACACCTAATGATCAAACAAAGGAGATTCATAATCATCATGTAGCTTCATCAGTGAGAGGATGCAGTACCATGTCCTTGCAGTTCTCTCTGTTGGTGGCTTTCCTTTCTGTTTGTGCATAGCCATGTGATCCTGTCCATGTTCTTATATCTTCAAACCATGTCCTTTATTTTTTACCTCTTGATCCTTTTCCAATAATTTTTCCTTCTAAGACTGTTAGTACCCTCTGTCCTGCTGAACCTCTCAGTATATGTCCTGTCAATCTCATCTTTCTCTGGATCATTTCCTGTAATAAAGATATGTGTTCTCATTCTCTGTAGGACATATGTATTTGTCACGTAATCTGTCCATAAGATTTTCAGAGCTCTCCTATAGCACCACATTTCAAAATCTGTTGCCTTACTCTCTTCTTGAATACCCAGGTCTTGCTTCCATATGTAAAAACGCCACAGTAATGTTCTTATCATTACTTGTTTCGATACCCACAGAACTTATGAGCAGATGTTTATTTTTCCAGAAGGCTATTTTAGTTATGGCTATTCTTATTTTTATTTTTTTATCTTGCTTTCCATATTCAGCAAAGTAGGTGTCTAAATATTTGTATTCTGTTGTATATTCAATTTTAATATTGTTTATGAATATTTCTGGTTCGGATCTATTTTCACTGCTGAAATTTATGAAATCTTCATAAATTTGGTCTTTTTTGCATTTATATTTAATCCAAACTCTTTACGTTCTTCAATTTGTAGCTTCAGTAATTTGATTAATTTGTTTGTTTTATGCTATTAGAACGGTATCATCAGCATATCTAAGACTGTTGTATTTTATACCATTGATACCAATTCCTATTTTTTGTTTTAAAATCTATTTCATCACGGTCTCACTATAGATATTAAATAAATTTGGTGAAAGGATACAACTTTGTCTAACTACTCTTTTTATTTTCACTTCAGAAATTTCAGAGTTAAACAGCTGAATTTTCTGTTCGGCATAAATCATTTTTATAATCTTAAGTACATTATCTTCTAGGTCTAATTTATCTAATATATTGAACATTGTTATGTTTTACCCAGTCAAAGGCCTTCTGAAAGTGTATGAAGCATATATCACGATGGTCTGAAAATTTCTCGGCCTTCATCATAGATGGCAACACTATTGGCACCATTTTTGTTTTTCTATGTTGGTACATCTGTCATAAGCATCCATGGAAAATTGCAAATCACACAAAGCAAAAGTGTTGTCTGTATCCCTTGAAATGGATAAAATTGAGTATCGTGCAGTTATAAAATTCTTTGTAAAAGAAGGCTTGATGCCAAAAGATATTCATTCGAAGTTCATAAAAGTTTATGGGCATTCTTCTCCTTTGTTTTTGACAATTAAGAAATGGGCTGCCGAGTTTAAACATGGCCATTACCACCCTTAAAAATGAACTATGTGAAGGATGTCCAAGAAGTGTAACAACACCAGAAATCATTGATCAAGTGCACAATATGGTATTGGATGACTGGCAAGTCAAAGTGCATGAAATTTCTGAGACTATGTATTTCAAGAGAATGTGCTTTTGAAATGCCAAAGAAGACAAAATCGGTTCCATCAGCAGGAAAGGTCATGGCAGAAGCGTTTTGGGATGCTAAATGCATTTTGTTTATTAATTATTTTGAAAAGGGTAAAACAATAACTGGGGAATATTAATCCAATCTTTTAACCAGACTAGACGAAAAAATTCATTAGAAATTCATTATAATATATTTTGCATGAAGAATTGCAAATGAAAAAGATTTGTGCAAGAAGGGTGCCGTGCTTGCTCACAGCAGATCAAAAATGCACTCGAATAAAAATCTCTGAACAGTGCTTGGAGCATTTTAACAAGAATAAAACTGATTTTTTTTTTTTTTTGGGTGCTTAAGGGTCAAAGCTGTATAACTGAGAGGAGACCTCCACATAGTCTTTAAAGGAATGCAAAGAACCGACCAGGGCTTCTGACCAATGTTCAATCCTCACCTCGTGGTGCACTCTGTTGGGTATCGACCTGGAAACTGAACGAACGAGGATGGGCTGGCAATTTGGGATTTAGCCGAACAAATTGTAATTCTTATTGGCTTAAACTAAAATATACAAAATGATGGTACAACATGACAGAATTCCACGCTGGCTGGGGTGTCGCCCCGTTGTTTTTGCCAGGGAACCAGGACAAACAGCAAAAAGTCAGCTACTGGAACAAATCTGAAAAAACACCGCAACTCAATATCACCAGAGTTAAAGATGGGTACTATCAACATAAGAAGTCTGAATGACAAAGAAATGGAGCTAGCTGAGGAATTAGATAAGTACCAGATCAATATAATAGGGGTGACTGAAACAAAAAAGACAAAAACTGGAGAGACCTTTCTGAGCAATAAATACAAAATGTTATATTCAGGCAATGACAATCAAGGAAAAGAAGGAGTAGCCATTGTATTCAACACTAAACACGAGGCTAATCTTCTTGAATGGAAGGCAGTCTCAAGTAGAGTAATGTGGGCAAATATCAGAATAGGGAACTGGACAATGAGACTTATGTGTGGCTATGGTCCCATAGAAGATTCTACTAGAAGTGGAGGAATTTTTTGAGGATTTAGAGAAAGCATCTGACACAATGAAAAAGGAAAAGTTGGCCCTTTTTGGGGATCTAAATAGCAGAGTAGGAAATGATTGTCAGACATACAAAAATATATTAGGAAAATTTGGAGGAGAAAAGATCAAAGCTAATAATAATAGCAAATATTTGTTGGATTTCTGCTCAGGACATGGACTGGTTATTACTAACACCATGTTCCAACATAAAAATGTGCACAAATTCACATGGAGAGAAGAGGCAAGGAATAAGAAAAGTCTCATTGACTATGTTATTGTTGATGGTGATGTTTTCTCCCTTGTGCAGGACATCGGAATGTACAGAGGATTTGAAATTGAAAGTGATCACTATTTAGTCTTGAGCAGGATAAATTTGAATTTCATATTGAAAAGAATAACATGCAAGAAAGTTTTAAAGCGAATAAAAGTTGAGCGGCTCTCAGATATGAACTGTAGACTAAAATACACAAAGGTTATTGAAGAAAAAATGAAAGAGTTTGAGAACAGGAACCAAACTTTAAAGATTCAGCAGCAAGCCTTGAAGAAAACCTTGATTGATTCAGCCAGAGAGGCATGTGGTGAAGTTGTCTGCAAGGATAGAAAAATCAGAACTCCATGGTGGACACAGGAGGTTAAAGAGACAGTGAAGGAAAAGAAGAAAGCATATCAAAAGTTCCTGGCAAATAAGTCAGCTTGTGCTCTTAGAGAATACAGAGACAAATGTAAGAAAGCTAAACACTGTGTAAAACTAGCTAAACAAAAGTCATGGGAGGACATTGGCAAGAACATAGAAAATAAATATCAAGAAGGTGGCAAAATATTTTGGAGGTTGTTGAAGAAGCTTAGAAATGGAAGAAAGAGTACTGTAAAAAAAGTTAGAGATGATAAAGGTGGCATGAAAACTGGAGAAAAAGATATCCTTGAAGTATGGAGTAATTACTTCGAGAAATTGCTAAATGAAACAAGCAGTGACAGCACAGTGGTAAAAAACACTCGACAGGCATACAGTCAGGAATACATATCCATACTTGAAGTAGAAAAAGCCATCAAAGGCTTAAAACGTGGAAAGGCAGCAGGAGTAGATGATGTTCGACCAGAAATACTGAAGTATGGTGGTATAAAAGTCTTGCAGTGGCTGCACTGCATAGTTCAGAAGGCCTGGACATTCTGAACTCTGCAGTGATTGGAGTAGAGCTCTCATTGTACCCATATATAAAAAGGGAAATAAAACTGAATGTGAGAATTACAGAGGTATTTCAATACTGAGTGTTCCTGGTAAGACATATGCAAGTATACTTGAGAAACGGTTGAGAAGAATTGTAGAAGAAAAGCTTGGTGAAGAACACGCTCGATTCAGGCCAAATAGAGGCTGTCAGGATCAGATCTTCACTTTACGACAAACAGTTCAGAAAACATGGGAATATAACAAAGATCTCTATTTGAGTTTTGTAGATCTGGAAAAGGCATATGATAAGGTGCCAAGAGAGAAGCTATTTAATACGCCACAGTTATATGGTGTCAATGAGGCATTATATCAAGCAATACTTAGTCTGTATTTGAGTTGTAAGTCAACAGTTAGAATTGAAGTACAGGAAGATGTTTAATGTTAAATCTGGTGTGAGACAAGGATGTACATTATCTATATGGATCACATTATGAAGGAAAGTGGTATTAAACATGATATCAAAATTGAGGTGTTAATGTAGCTCTTTGCTTTATGTGGACGATGTTATACTTATCAATAAATCTGCTACGAGTCTGAAAGATTCCTTGACTAAATTGAACAACTGTTGTAATAGATATGGTATGAAGGTCAGAAATAAAAAGACAAAGACAATGAAAATAGGCAAACTCGTTGAAAATGTCAACTGCATTGTGAATGAGAACCTGTGGAACAAGTAAAACACCTACTTAAGGAGAGAATGGAAACAGTAGGAGAGAGGGAAGGAGAGAGAGGTGTGGGAATGCTAGAAGAGATGGAATGAGAAAGATGTATAGGAATGATAGAAGAGGAGAGAATGGGAATAGTAGAAGAGAGAATGAGAGAGTTATGAGAATAATGCAAGAGGAGAGAATAGGATAAGTGGAAGAGAGGGAATGAGAGAGAGTTATGGGAGTGATGGAGGAGGAGAGAATGAAAACAGTAGGAGAGAGGGAATGATGAGAGGTGTAATGTATGGTGACTCAATGATCTGTGGTGTGCAAGATAGGATGCGTGAGGAGCGTTTGCCTGGAGGAACAACAAAGAATGTGGCTATGGCAATTAAGAGGGATGAAAGGATGGATGGGATGATTGTGATGGTGGGCACGAACGACTTGAGAGGCAGTGTAAATCGAGCAGCGAGAGATCTGAAATTCTTGCTTGAAGTTGTGCAAAAGAAAACACAGAGAGGGAAGATTGTGTGTGTGCTGCCCAGGTATGATAGTGACGAGCTGAGCAGAAGAGCAGCAATACTGAATCACATAATAGTCAGAATGTGTGAGAAGAGAGAGTTGGAATACACGGATGCTTGGAGGGTGTTTGAAGACAGAAGGGAACTGTATGCTAGGGACTGCTTGCATTTGAATGAGGAAGGACGAAGGTATCTGGAAAGATTGTTGTTTTCTGAACGATTCAGTGTGTCAATGCAGGGAAACTAGAATTCCCAGGGTGGATGGTAGCAGGGATGGCCTCTTCTGGGAATGGGTGCTTGGGGGTAGGGGGACGATGTCAGGAAACATTGAGCCCAGTGGGGTCGAGAGGGGACAATGATAGGTATAGAAGCAGTGACATTTTTATGCTTTATACCAGGGATCTCCAAACTATAGCCCACAATATGATTTTATCCTGCCTACCAATTGGACTAATTTTTCAATAAGAATCCACAAAAAAAACCAAAAAAAACAGGGTGTTGATAGATTTCAAATGCATTAATTAAAATTGTGTTCAAAATATATTCCCAAATAGCAAAAAGTAACCATAATCCAAGTTATGGTCTTTCTGACTGTAAAAGGTCTGTTAAAATGGACTAACGAAGAAAAAAAAATTTGAATTTTACAAAATTTTACAAGCAAATTTGAAGAAATTTGCTTGCAAATTTATCTCTAATTTTGGGACAATGTATCTTTGCAAACAAACTTTTTCCTGAATGAAATATATCAAGTCAAAATAGGGCAAATTTGTCTGATGAACATTTGAAATTGCTACTTGTAATTAGCACTTCAAAATTTGAACCCGAGTTTAATGAGATTTTAAAAACAAACACAGTTACATCATTCACATTAATGGTTTTATTATAATTTGTGATAAAAATATGAGAATTTGCTGATAGTGTTCGTTGTCATTAATATACGATAATTTAATCTCACATACTCTGTAATCAGTTTTTATCTACTTTCAATAAAACTCATATCTATTATTAGATATATGAAGAGCCAAAGGCTTCAATTTCGGCGACATATGACTTGTTTAAGTTAAGGGATATTACATCCTATATCGTTTCTTAGCCGAATCCAGGTATTTGCTTACACTTGGAATCGTCGAACTTTATATAGTTTCTACTATATTCGGCATAAAACTCTGAGTTTCTTATTCGGCTAAGAAACGATATGGGATGTAATATTCCTTAACTTAAACAACTCATATATCTAGTTCTAGAGTTTTTTTTTTTTTTTTTTTTTTTTTTTACTAACGGCCCGTTGAAAAGTGCTGAAGTACCCAATGCGGCCCTCACAGCAAAAAGTTTGCAGACCACTGCTCTCTACTAATGCCAAGAGTATCTGAAATAAAGGAAATGAATTGCTGGCGCTGATAGCATCAACCTGGCCAACGATTATTGGGATCTCTGAGACATGGTTGACGGAGGATGATATAATAACTGGAATTGAAGTGGCAGGGTACAGCATTTTTCGGCAGGATAGGAAAGGAAAATGTAGTGGTGGAGTACTGCTTATGATAAGTGATGACTTATGTCCTCTTAGAGTAGAGGCTTTGGAAGGAAGTGACACAAATGGTTTTGAAAGCATATAGTGTGAGGTAGAAATGGCCAAGACAGGATATTTATTGGGGTGTTGCTATAAACGAGGGAGCACAGAGGGTGGGGACTAGGAGATGTTTAGGCAGTTGAGCTTGGCAAGTGCCTGAGGAAGCCTTTCTGTTGTTCACTCAATTCACTGATTAAGACTCTTTCAATTTCTTTGTTAACAATTGTTAAAATAATTTTAGATGCATGGGATATTAGGCTCACAGTTCTGTAATCTTTGCAATTTTGTGCATTATTTTACTCTGGAATTGGTATGCAGATAGATGTAAAAACTTCAAGTAATTCTATTGTTTTATGGATGTCCTGAACGAATTCCATTAAATAGTTATTATAGCCAGTCAAAGCTTTCAGCAGCTCAGCCGAAATATTATCGCACCCATGAGTGCGATAATGCTTCAGCACCACTATCCCATCCCTGTAGTAGTTCTCAGTAAGATCTGCAAAATACCCCTCTATAGCTGCAATCATCTCTTGATTCGAAGAAAAACACTGACCAGTGAGGAAGAGTTTTAGTTTTGGGAAGAGACAGAAGTCAGAGGGACTCAAATCTGGGAAACAGGGTGGCTGTTTCAACAATTCATATTATTAGGAAGATTCTTAATGTGTTGTATCTCCTTTCTTGTCGGTAGAGTGATATCTGTTGCTACATTTAACTTAAGGTGTCGTGAATCATCTATCGTGTTACCACTATCATCATAGAGATCTGATAAGTACTCCACCCATCTTCTATTTATCTTTTCCTTATCAATGATTATGTTCTCATCTTTGTCCTTGATGTTATTAGACTGTTCGTTTTCTTTTCCATTAAGTTCTTTCACCTTCAAGAATGCTTCTCTGGTTTTGTTCTTATTTTATAATTCTTCTATCTCAGTGCACTGCCTATTTATCCAGTTATTTTTCAATATCCTGCATAACTATTTGATTCTTTTATCTAATGTTTTATATCTTAATCTTTCTTCTTTTGCTCCTCTTTTCCATGATAAGGTCATGGAAAAGAGGAGCAAAATTTTTCATCGATAAGGTCAATTACTTCTTGTGTTATCCATTGTTTTTTTCTTTCTTTCTTCCTTCATGTTTATTGATGTGGTTTTTAGCAGATGTTATAATAGCTTCTTTTAGTTTATTCCACTGTGAGTGGTTCATTTTGCAACTGTGCAAACAGCAATTCTGAAACATTTTCATTAAGTTTTGATTTTACTATTGGATTTTGTACCATCTGCAGATCCCATTTTAGGGGTTGTTTTCTTTTCATTTTTACTGTTTTCAGGTGAATATTTATCCTCATTAAGACTAGTCTATGATCAGATCCACAGTCTGCACTTGGCATCACCTTCGAGTTGCGTATTCCATTGAAGTAATGTTTACTGACCACGGTATAGTCTAATTGATTTTTGTATCTTCCGTCCGGACTTTCCCATGTGTATCATGCTGTTGGTTTTTGCTCAAAATAAGTGTTAGTTATTTATGATGAGATTGTGCTTGTTACAGAAATCAGTTTTCGTCCTCTCTCATTCTGAATTCCAAGTCCAAATGGACCGATGTGTGTAAATGTTCTCTCTGATCCAACTTTTGCACAAAATGAAGAGTTAAGCCTGAAGGAGATAAATGCAGCTTGGGCACTGACCAAGAGATATTTAACAGAATCAATGGTTGAATGTATTCTAAAGTTCAAAATTCTGAATAAGGTAGATGCAAAATGGATGAGTGAAAGGATTAAACATGAAATAAGGAAGGCACTGTGAAGGCAACACAAGATGAATAACAATCAGCTGCACAATGAGTATAAAAAGTAAGCCAGAAATGTGACTCAGTTGGTAAAGAGCAACACTGTATGAGTAGTTTATTCCACTGTGAGGGTTCATTTTCATTTTGCAACTGTGTAAACAGCAGTTCTGAAACATTTTCATTAAATTTTGATTTTACTATTGGATTTTGTACCATCTGCAGATCCCATTTTAGGGGTTGTTTTCTTTTCATTTTTATTGTTTTCAGGTGAATATTCATCCTCATTAAGACTAGTCTATGATCAGATCCACAGTCTGCACTTGGCATCACCTTTGAGTTGCATATTCCATCGAAGTAATGTTTACTGACCACGATATAGTCTGATTTTTGTATCTTCCATCCAGACTTTCCCATGTGTATCTATGTTCTCTAGAAATTAGCAAATCAACCCAAGAAATATCCTAGTTTTTCAGATAAACAGAATGTAGAAGGAAGAATAATTATGGTAAGATGATAAAAAGATGAAAATGGTAGACTGGTAATTGCTACAGAGAACAGCTCAGGTACTCAGTGAGCAATTCATCTAGGTGTTTTATTCCTATCAGTGTGATATCACGAGAACCCAAATGTAAATGAATGAGAAGATAGTGTACTGCTGAGCAAGCAAACAAGAGGTATATTAGGAGTTAAGTAAGCTTTATGTCAATAAGGCTATAGGACTTGACATATCACCACGTCTTAAGAGAATATTCCAGGGAGTTAGTGTCAGCCTTGTCTTACCTGTTTAATAAAGTCATGCAACAGCAAGAGTTGCTGAGTGGAGGGAATGTAAAACTGTTCCACTTCAAACGGTGGTGATAAGACTAAGGTACAAAATTATAAAATCTTGAGTTGTGGTTAAGGTATAGGAAAGGTTATTGGATTAGCAAGAGATAGAATACAAAATGGATTTGATAACAGTATTTTCTGTGATTGCTAGCATGGATTTAAAAGTAAGTCATGTTTTACCTACAGTATTTACTTGTGTACTACAAGATTTGGATAAAGGAATTGCATATACAGTGTTATATATTCAGATTTTGCACATGCTTTTCATAAATTGAACATAACTAGTTGGTAACACTCATAACTGATGGGATTAAATACTAGATTAGCTAGGTAATTGGCTTTGAAATAGGAATTAGCAAGTTCTGTATGGGAGTGCAGCATCCCAAAGAAGGAAAGATACTAGTGAAGGAATCAGTTTTGGGACCCACTGTTGTTTAACTTGTATATTAATGATACTGGGACAGATTAAATGGAGATATGCGACTTTACAGATGATGCATAATTAGGAAGAACAATGAGAAGTCAAGCAGATATGACTTTACACAGACAGCACTTGAATAGATTGTAACATTGAACTGAATTCCACTCGCACAAAGTATACAGTTCTGAAATTTGGCAAGCAACAATGGGATGCAAAGTATATACTTGGTAGAGAAATTTTAAAGTTAAAGAGACAAGAGATCTGGGAGTGGTGGCAAATACAGACCTGGTATTCAGGAATAACACTTCAGAAGTTGTGAAGCCATCAACATCAGATTATAGTAATGATGTAGAGGATAAGTGCAGAAATAAAGAGGTTATAATTCCACTGTAATGTGGAATCATAACCTTGATCAGGCCTTATATGAATTATGGACAAATTTGATCACCAGGTTTTCATGGTGATGAGCATATATTAGAAAGGTTTTGGAGAAGAATAAGTGATTGGCCTTAAGAATGAGGAGTATGAAGACAGATTGAGAGAATGAAATTTGCAAAGTCTCATGAAAAGGAAGAAAGTAGACAGAGTGAGTGTGTGTGGGGGAGGAACAAGAGACCATTCCTGGAAACCAAGGAAGGTGTCAGCAATGGAGTAAAGAACAGTTCTTTGCATGGAGAGTGAAAATGCCTGACAGTGTGGACATGCTGAATGAGCTTAAATCAAAATACTGGGTTTTGTGTGTTAGTGCATACGTGCACTAACACACTGCATGTGTTAATTTCTCTCTCATCATCTATGCTTTGCTCATTACTTTTGTCTTCCTGATATCACTGGTTCCACTTAGCACTCTTAATTTTAGGCTTATTTTAACTCTCCATTCCTTCTTCATGCTAAAATTCTCTTTCCTAGCAAGATATGTTTCTCTCATTCCCACTTTCACACCTAGCTAAACTTTTTAAACCTAAAAACCTTCAGCCTATCCTCACAGACAGCATTCCACAGATCTCTTTGCATCATATTTGCCTACCACTTCATCAAAAAGAAACCCTTCAGCATGTTTCTCAACATCCAAATAATTTTTAGCTACTTTGTCCACTTTTTGCAATATAAACTCAAACTCCCATCAACTTCCCAAAAATCCTTAAATTTTGTGTTATGTTGATGAGACTGGATTACAAGAAAAAAAGTTCTCAAAATGAGTCTTATACTTTGCCACAGTTATCTAAAAACCGTTATCTTTTGGCCACACCATTTTTATTTATTAATTTTTTAAATGAAAAATCACCCACAAATGACTCTTGACCTATTGTGGGTGATTGTTACATTTAATTTACCAGCTGAGCCTCCGTAGCTCAGCCAGTATAGATGAAGCCCTTTGGTCAGAAAGCCTTGGGGTTCGATTACCATCCGTGACGTGAGGAACCTTTATCTAGTCTCTTTCAATGAAAGGCGAGTTAGTCTGTCTCATATGGAGGTATGGGTTTTTTTTTCACCTGGAAACTCAGGTTTTTCGTCTCCCAGAACAGGCAAACCAGCCCTGTGAACACACATGGATTACAGTCAGTAATATTTAAGACCCAGCCATAGGCCTGATTCGTCAGCTATGCCGCTCCCAAGTCTAGATAAAAATGTGTGTGGGGGGGGGGAGGATTGAGATGGTGCCGTACTTCCCTATAAAAAGGACCTCACAGCCGTTGTATCATCCTACACTAAATAACTGGGTAATGCTCAGTGGAGGATATAGCGGCTTGTTGATTGAAAAGCAGATATACTATGCACTCATCCAACTAGGAAGCCAATCTAAATTTATCCTACACATCTCCAACATCACCTTCATTACAGACATCTCTAGCATAGCATCAGCAGAAACTGCACATTCTCCTCTGAAATAATTGATATCATTAATATAAAAATAAGTAGCAGTCCAAGTATGGAACTCTGCAATACATCACTTCCTTGTTTCTCTGCACCATATACTGCTTGTGTTTATTAGTAAACCTCTTCTACGTTAATCTGATAACAATCCCATATCAAGGTAAGTCTTAATCATATCTCACCAATTTACTCACTTTCATATAGGTATTCATATTCTGCTACTTGCCTCTTCTACAAATACTTCAAATGAATTGACATCAGTAATTCTCCCACTGTTAAATCTATTGAAATGCATGTAGTAGCTACTTGCTAGTTCAATTCCAAAGAATAAATCTCTAATTTTCATTCATCCAATGTATTACTGCCCTATCTAACAGATTATCATATGGATTTTTCAAGGAATACAATCCACAGCTGTTCAAATAAAATGCAAACAAGTTCCTTCCTGCCCATCCCTGCTACCAATTATAGGTTCTCCAACCTCTTGTGTATCACCTTAACTGCTATTTCCTAGACCTTTTCCTGTGTATCTGCAATCCCATTAAAATCAAGCAATCCAATCTGTGCACAATATACCATGTTGTTGTTATGTTCCATCGAGTCATTTTTGACTCATGGTGATCCTGTGAACATACATTCTCCATTCAGATCTGTCTCTGACCATGTCTTTCAGAATTTCTGATTCTTGGTCTTCTCTCCTGCTTCCATCAACTTTAGCAAGCATCATCATCATCTTCTCCAGATTGTAATTTGCTCGCATAATATGTCTGAATTATGACAATTTTTGCTTGATGATCATAGCTTCAAGGGAGCAATCTGGCTTTATTCTATCACTGATTTATTGATTTGCTTTGCAGTCCATGGTATTTTTAGTAAGCGTCTCCAAACCCATAATTCAAATGCATCTATCTTCCTTCTTTCACTCTTTCTCAGGGTCCAACTTTCACATCCATACAGTACCACAGGGAATACCATTGCTTTCACGATTCTGATTTTTGTTGAAAGGCTAATATCTTTAAAGATCTTGCTTAAATTTGTCATTGCTTTCTTTCCAAGTAATAATCTTCCATACAATAACCATCTTGATCAATTCGCGATCCTAGGAGTATAAAATTGTTAACTGCTTCCATTTTCTTCCCATCTACTTCAAAATCATTAAGTTCACATGTTTCCATAACTTTTGTCTTTTTGAGGTTAAGTTTAAAATTATAATTAGCACTTTCTTCTTTAACTTTCAAATAAGTTCCTCCAAATCTTCTTTGCATTCTGCTAGCAAGTGGCATCATCTGCATATCTCAAATTATTAATATTTCTTCCACCAATTTTAATTCCAACTGAATTAAAGTTGTATTCGCTGTACAAGTTAAACAGGTACGGAGATAAAATACATCCTTGTCGCACCCCTTTACCTATTGTGAAATACTCAGTTTCTCCAAGATCTGTTCGGACAGTAGCTTCTTGTTCATAATAAAGATTCCTCAGAAGGATAATGAAATGCTCTGATACTCCCATTGTTCTTAGCACATTCCACAGTTTCACATAATCTACAGAGTCAAAAGCATTGCTATAGTCAAGGAAACAAAGGAAGACATTCTTTTGATATTCCTGTGCTCTTTCTATTATTCATCTCACATTGACATTTATGGCATTTCTCTCTTCATGAATGGTTCCAGTCTTTTCTGAATGATCTTAAGACTTTACTTGCATGAGAAATCAGTGCTATAGTTCTGTAATTTTTGCACTCTCTTGCATCGCCTTTCATCAATAAAGGTATATAGACTAATTTTTTCCATTCCCTAGGCCATGTAGTTGTAATCCAAATTTGCTGACAGAGCTGTTAAAATTTTAACTGCCTCTTCTCCCAAGGCTTTGAGTAGCTCAATGGGTATTCCATCTCCTCCTGGTGCTTTCTTACTGGATAGCTGTTGCAGTACCCACTTCACTCTCCAGTGGTACTGGCTCCTGTGTATAATCCTGCTCTTCAAATTTCTCAGTAATTTTGAAGTCCTTTCTGTAAAGGGCTTCTGTATACTCTTTCCATCTTTCTTTGATGTCTGCAGCTTCTGCAAGATATTCTTTGTGTTTACTTTTCAATACTGTCACCTTGGCACTAAACTTCCCTGTTAGTTCTCTGATCTTTTTGAAAATATTCGTTTTTCCTTTCTTGTTTTGGTCTTCTATTTGTTGGCATACCTGGTTAAAGTATTTTTCCTCATCTCTTCTGACTTTTCGTTGAAATTCTTCATTCAAATGAGGTACAGGAAGTACAGCAGAATTTCATTGAAATTCTGCTGTACTTCCTGCAAATTTCTTGTGGCCTTCATTTTCTTCCTTTCCTGAGCAGTTTTGATGGTATCGTCTGACAGTCGTTTGGACTTCTTCTTACAAACTGTTGGAAGTTAATTATATCTTTAATCTCTTCTCATAGTCCATCTGGTTCTCTTTCACACAAATTGAGTGTGTTGAATCTGTTCTGTATGCTAATATTGTATTCAGCTGGTATGTTTCCAAGATCATATTTGATTGACATTCGTGTTGTTTTGTTTAACAATAAACCATACACAGTTCTAATTATGGCCTTATACAGAGAAACCATTATCTGTTTGCTGTATATGTTAATGTCTACCACATCACTGCAATAATTGGGTTTGTTATTTTCACGATTCCAGAATTGTAGTCCCTAAGTTTAAGGTCTTTATACACCCACCATACCTTTATTCTCTCTAAGATATTCCCACAAATTGTATACTCTATAGCATGCACATTCTAAACCTTACTTCATAACACTAAACTATTAGTTCATTCACTTGCCTACTCAGTCTATTCAAATTCTCTGGTAAAGAACATTTGATCTACTTTGAATGTTTTCACTTGGTTATAATTGAAGTTATACTTGACACAAAATTATGTTCTTGTATAATCCATTACCCAAGTATAAGCAAAGTTTGCATAAAGTATCTTTGACTAGGCTACTTGTATATAGAGGCTGTTGACTTCGCATCAACTTCCTTAATACCCCCCCCCCCCCTATTAAACAAAGCATATTTCCTTTCAGACATGTATATTATTATGCATGGAGTACATACTTAAAAGAGAAGCAAATGATTTATGCTACAAAGTAACACTTGAAATGATGGTTTTTGCATTAGTTATTTTACATTAATCAAAATACTAATCTAAATTACTTCCTTGATATATTAAAGTTCATTTAAAGTTCTGAATATGTAGTGTTTTGTATCTGTACAAGTAATATGAATTTTTGTATTTTATATAAGGAGGGCCATAATAACAAATGAGTCTATACATAGGTTATGAAGGAAGAATGTGGAATTTGTAGATGTATGGGGTGAGTTTAAATGGCTGAAGGGACTTGTATAACAAGGATGGTTTGCATCTGAATGGATTTGGTATTCAGTCTGAAAAAAAAAAGTTGAATATAGTGACAGTGGCTGTGCAAAATCAGGGAAACTAAAGCTTTTGAGGAGAAGTTGTTGAGCAGATACAGATATCAGCAAGGCAGCTGGATGTAAGAATGTGCATAAAATGCCCAAGTTAGTAGTGCCTGCCAATAAACAGAATGGGATAGTTAGTACAAAGTGTCAGGACACATAAGGGGCTTTTGTTCTTTATGTTCCTAAAGCCAGGGACATTCAGAGCAAGAGAGAATTGTTTTTGGTACCAGTTAGTTCATCTTGGTCAAAGGTTATTGGCATCAGTGAGACATGGCTGACAGAAAATGATATAGTTAGTAGGATAGAACGTGAAAGGTATAGTGTTTTCAGAGAGAATAGAGGGAAAAGAATGGGGAAGAAATATTATTGATGACAGCTGATGAACCAAGACATTGGGAATTCAATTGTAGCCCAGTGTAAATAACACATTTGAGGCCATCGGGTGTAAGATAGTGGCCAGCAGAACAAAATATACATTTGGATGATTCTATAGACCAGGGGATGTAAAAGATGGAGATAGTATGCATTGGCAAATAAGTTCAATGGATGGAAGGCAGGTAATTATTATGGGAGACTTCAACTATGAGAACACAGATTGAAAGGAAGAGAAGACACATGGAAGGAAATGGAATTTATGCACGCTTACTAAGGAATAATTACTTGGGGCAGCATGTGATGGAATGTACTAGGGGTTTGAGAGTGCTAACTTTAGTGATTGTATCAGAGAATTTGTTCATAACCAATATGACCACATTTGCCACCAACTGGTGTGAGTGATCATATGGTCTTGACCTAGGAGATGGCTAAATGTGTGGATTTTTCAGTTAAGGTGTATATGTGGAATTACAGGACTGATAGGTATGACAAGCTCAGGAGAGTGTTCGGATCAGTGCCTTGGCATGTGCAACTGCAAAGGCTGGATGTCGATAGTGCATAGAAAGGAGTAAAGGAGTGTTTGAGAGATGTATTAGCAGATTGCATACATAGTCGTAGGAATAAATCAAGCAGGAGTTATATGGTTGAATATTATCATTAAGCTAGAGCTGAAAAAAAAAAAAAAAAAATTGTGGAGGGAACTCAAGGAAAAAGGTAACCAGCAGTACAAAGCACAAGTCAGAAGGGTATAGTGTGGTAACAAATGCAAACACAAAGTATGAAAGGAAATTAGCAGTCCAGTCCAAAGATAATCTGAAGTAAATTAAAGATGCCATGAATTTTTATTCTTGGTTTCATCCTTTATCCAAGTGTAAGCAAACCAAGTTTGTACATGAAGTAACTTCATGACATGGCAACTTGTATATAAAGGTTAATGACATCACATTAATTGCCTTAGTATCCCATAATGCAAAGCCATATCCTTCCAGACATGTATGATGCCTACGCATTATGAGAATGATCACTACTCAGACCAGTTTCGACCTTTATTGAAGTTTCATCAGTAGGAGCCAGACCCAGAAGTGATACCAAGGGTGAAGTAATGCAGAAGTCATTTCCATATACAAGTAGTGAAAAAAAAGGCATCACAAATTTGGAGTTCTTTCATTATGTTGCAAGAATGTTTATGGCAGAATTATTTTAAGGAGCCAATGGTAAGGAGGTACTGAATCAGACAAAATATCATAGTAGACTTACTAAGTGAACACTTTCAAAGAGTATATCACCCAGGTGGAGATAATGCAGTAATGAGAGAGACAAAGGGTTATATGGAAACTGAGGTAAATGAAGTGCAGAGTATATTAAAGAACCTTAATGTGAATTCAGCCATAGAATTAGATGGTATACCAGCTCAAGTTTTACAAGGTGCCAGGGAATTGGCAGTTCCTTTAACCACATTATTTAATCTAAGTCTCAGCTCTGGGTTAGTCCCAAGGAAGTTGTGAAAGAGGAGATAATAGTTCCAATAGTTGCATAAAGGAAGCTCCAAGACTGATATAGGAAATTACCGATTGATCAGCATATTGGAAGTCATTGTCAAGGTACTGGAGAAGTTGATCAAGAACAAAATACAGGAATGGATAGACAAATATGGGAGGAAGCAACTTTGTTTAGTGAAGGGTAGGTCATGCCTCAGTAACTTGCTCATGTTTCATAATACAGTGACAACTGAGTTCGATAAAGGTAATGGATTGCAGTGATACTGCTGGACTCTGCAAAAGCTTTTGACAGGATACTGCATGGAATTCAAATCAATAAATTGCAGCACATGGGGAGGAATATAAAGTTGGTGAAGTGGATAAGAGGGTAGTTGATGGAGAGATATCAGTAGATTATTCAGGAATAGAGTCCAGTAGAAGGCCTGTAGCTAATGGTATGCCACAGAGCTCCATTCCTGGGCTGCTACTATTTAATTTGTACATTAATGATAGAGGAAAGGATCCGAGAAGAACTGTTCAGTTGTTTGTTAATATAGATGTTAAAATTTTGTGGGATAATTTGGATAGATTTACAATCTGGGCAAAGGAGAATGGATGTCAGTTTAACGTGGCAAAATGTAAGGAGTGAAAAGATCACCAGCTGTGTACCACATTGATGGAACTGTACTCAAAGAAACTGATGAAGCCAGGGATTTGGGAGTGTTTTAGTGGATAGGGAGTTAAAATTTAGAGGGCATAATGCAAAAGTGGCTACAGTAGCTCATCGGTTTACTTGGTTACTGAAGAATACCCTGACAAGCAGAGATAAGCAAGTTATTATACCTCTCTTTATAGTGCCTTCATAAGACTATCAACTATTGCATGCAGATCTGATCACTTAGATTTCTTGGTAATGAGAAGAAGAGGATCCAGAGGCAAATAACCAAGATGGTAGCAGGTCTATGGAATAAACCTTATGACGACAGGATGAAGATTTGTGGATTACATAAATTAGTTGACTGGTAGAAAAGGTGACTGAGGTGATATGATTGAGACATATTATTGAGAAGTTTTTACAAGATTAATACAGAAGAAATTTTTCAGAACAGGTCTGGTGGTGGGAGAACTAGGGGTCATCCTCAAAAACTGAGCAAGAGTGTAGTTAGCAGGGGCATAAGTCCTAGATGTTTTGCTTGGAGAGTGGTGAATAAATGGAATATGTTACCAGAGTCTGTTGTAAGTGCCACAACTGTGAATGAGTTTAAAGCAAAGTATAATAGTTATTGCATATAAATGTTGGATAGTGGCTTGGCATGATATTTAAGGACTCCATGAAATAGCCCATAATAATAATATCTGATCCACAATTTACACCTTCTTAATCTAATTCTCTCATTTTATTAAATCTTTTCTGATTTCTAAAAATTAGAAGGAACTTCATTTGTTTATTCTAAAAGTTCTTAACTGTAGGTTAATTACTATTTAATTGAAGAGGCTCATTATTAGGTACTTCAAATTCCTCATTTGGTTAATAATGGGTTACCGATTCTCCAACTATTCTCAATACAAGTATTCAGTTTCTACTTCAGTTTGCAGATTCTGCAAAGACTTATTGATGCTGTTTCAGATGAATATTGGCTGTAGGAGTCTTTGTAGAAGCCACGAAGATCAGAAAATGAATACCTGTGCTTAGAGTTATTTGGAGTAAATTAGTGAGGGATGGGTCATTATTCAGCGACTCCAAACCTTTAGTCCAAATTTCTCCTCTCCTCATTTATTTCTTCTATTACTGCTGTTATCTGGAAGAGTCTCATCTTGTGTGTAAGAAATACATTCACAGCTTTTCAAACTCAATGTGAACATATTGCTAACTGCCTATCTAGATATTTAGATATTTTTAAAATATAGCATTCATTAAGGTTTTTTCTTGTTTGCATTTAATGTAAACTTAATTTCACTTGTAAATAGTTTGTATTAATTTACTAATTAATTAATATAAAAATATTTATATCAGTAGTAATAAATTCTGTTTCATCATAATTAGTTTCTAAGCTATTTTCAATTTACTATCAAGCCAAATTGTGCATTTTATAGTTTATAGTATATAAATAATATAAATTTCACCTTATTTTAACAAAGCAATATATTTTTGTGTACTGTTAAATTTATGGTTTGAAGAGAATTCCATATTACTAACTGAAAGAATTTAATGACTTCTCTTTTGCTAGTAGAGGCTGATACTCAGATGCACTTTATTATTAAAATCTGACTTTTATGGAGAGACTCATGGTGGAAGGTACACATTATTGCACACAATGTTTATCCAAATATGCCTTAAAATGATTCAATGTGTCTACATTCACAACACTCTCAGGCAATGCATTCCACTCAACTACTCTCCATGCAAAGAACCTGACCTGACTCTCTTTATGCTGTTTTCAGTGATGGCCTCTTGTTCTATCCCCCCCCTTTCTCATTCTATGAAAAATCTCTTCCATGTCAACCTGGTAACAACCTGGTAAACTGCTGACTAGTTTATATGTCTCAATAATATCCTCCTCCCCTCTTTCTCCTATTCACAAGGCTTTGCAATACACATTTTCTCACTCTGTTCTCCTATGCCACAATCCAATGACCACTGACCGCATTTGTGAATCTTCTCTGGAACTTTTTAACATATGTTCATCACCAGGAAAACCTAGTAAATAAATCTGTGCAGAATAACCCATATGAGGCCTGATCAAGCCTTATACAATGGCATCATAACCTCTATTTCTGCATGTCAGGATCCTATATATCAGTCATGAATACGTCACAACATTATCTGTTGTTACGTATTCATAACTTTTGCAATATGGCCAATGAACTTCAGATTCTTGTCCACTATCACTCCCAAATCTTTCATCTCCTCTGATTCCTTTAAAGCTTCCCCACCAAGCATATACTTTGCATCCCATCATTGTTCACCAAGTCTCAAAATCTTCCACTTACCTGCCCATTTATGCAATCTATTCAAGTTCTTCTGTAAGGCCATAACATCTGCTTGCATTGTTATGGCCTTACTCTGCATTGCTCTCCCCAATTTTGCATCATCTCAAGCAGTAGCAGATCACTAGTTAAAACCATCCCAAAATCATTAACATACAAACTGAACAACAATGGTCCCAAAACTGACCCCTGCAGTACACTAATAATGACCTTCCTCTTTCAGGATACTGCACCCCCATATACAACTTTCTAATACTTATCTGACAGCCAACTCAGTAGATTTATCCAATCCCATCTGTTTCAATTTATTTAACAGCTTGTCATGTGGCAGCCTATCAAAAGCTTTTGCAAAATACAAGTACGCAACTGTATATGCATCTTCCCTGTCCAAAGTATTTGTCACCTTGTTATAGTACATAAGGAAGTTAGTAAAACATGATCGCCCTTTAACAAATCCATGTTGATAACCACAGAGAATACTGCTGTTATCAACCCATTTCTGTATCCTACTTCTCACCAATCTCTCTAGTACCTGCAACACCTTCAGATATACAGAATGGCCTGTAATTTGAAGCTATCATCAGATAGCCTTATCATCACTTTTATGCAGTGGAACAATTTTATCTTCTTTCTACACCCTTAGAACCTGTGCTGTTGTAAAACTCTTATTAAACATGCATGCCAATTCCTTGGAATATTCCCTTAAGATGCATGGTGATATGTCATCAAATCTTATCACTTTATATACATTAAGGTTATTTTGCCAAATGCCTCCTACTCACTGACAATTAAGCCATTCTCTATGTCCTCTACATGTAAGTTGCTCATGATTCTACCCTGATGATATACGCTTAAACCTTCACTCCCTTTGCAATATGTTCTCTGAATTTCAGGTTTCTATCAATCATCACATCCAGACCCCTTGCCTCTCCTACTTCCTCTAGTACAGTTCCTCCAGAGTGTGCAGCCTCCCATCGATGTATCCTAAACTTCAAGACTTTACATTTAGCTGCATTAAACTGATACGCCCATTCATTTGTCTTATCTGTCCAGTTTACTTGAATCTTCTAGCAGGGCTACCACACCTGCACTATTACTAATAATCCTTCACATCTTCAAACAACTGAATATCCCCTTGCAATCCACTGACAATGTCAGTGGATTGCAAGGGGATATTCAGTTGTTGAATACCTGATGTGGTATTCATTAATAGTGTTAATGGGATAACCAATATAAGTACAAGTGGTTGCAAGTTGCATATGAAATCAAGGACTGACTGTATTGTATTAGGAAAAATGGATTGATTATAAAGGCTAAACAATACAGTACTGAGCAATACTAAACAATACAGTACTGAGCTCCGTAGGATCCACTTATATCCTTCAGCCTCCTTGATAATGCCTCCCCACCATACACTGATACCTATCAGATAGCCAATCCTGAATCCAATTCATTAACCTGACATCTAAACCCATGTGCTACAACTTAAATATCAGATTATTGTGTGTTGTCCTGCTAAATGGCTTTGTAAATTTACAAAAAAAGGTAGAATATGCCTTTCCCTCATCAACTGCTCTTGTCACTTTATTATAAAAGGCAAATCATATTACTAAAGCAAGAGCATCCCTTAACAAATCCATGTTGACTTTGCAGTCGGGGTGCTCCGTCTCGCAGAGCAACACTGTATGTAGTGTTTGCAGAGAGCTCCAGAAAAGATAAATATTATTTTGAGAAAAAATTGGCAATTGATTTAATCTTACCGTAGTAGTCTTTGTTTTTGGTAACTTGGTGTGTCTGTGTGATTTCCGCTTTATTTAAACATAGTAGTTTAAAGATATTATTGATAGTGTAGCACATGGCACCAATGTGAAGAAAAACAATGGCGTCCAAAACATCGCAGTCTTTGTTCAAAAACTTTAATGTAAGGGAATTCATCCAGTGTAATGTGTGCGGGATGTATGCTTTCCCGATAGAGGCTGGAATTTGGATAGATAATGATAGTGGTGGGAGAGACTGTGCCGAAAGTGAGGAATTGAAGTGTGTGTGGTCGTGAGATTGTTGTTGTAGAAGAAAGCCAGAATGTGAGAGAAAATAGTGGTTTGATAGTAAACTGTGATGTTGTACGAGATAGCAATGAGAGTGGTGATGAAAGAGAGTGAAAGTAATTATACAGAGAGAGAAAATGGTTTGAATGATAAAAAAAAAAAGAGAAATTAGCTGTAATGAGCGAGATCGCATGGATACGCACAGTAATACATAGGGCGAAGCAGCAGTTGGAGCATCTGCAAAACTCTTTCCCGAGCACCTCGGCTAACGGAAATAAGCAAGTGTATGAAAGAAAAAATAAGCGTATGATTGGGAGTGTTTCAGAAATGAAGGAAAGAGTGTTGTATGGTGATTTGTTAGCAAGAGGTATGATAGATGAGAATTTGACTAAGTCGTACTTACCGGGTGCGAAAATTAAGGATGTAAGTGAGAGTATTAGAGCACAAAAGTAGAGGGTGAAAGAAATGATAACCGTAGCGGGAACGAATGATTTCAAAGGAGATAAATTTGATATGAGAGAGGACTTGAAAGAATTATTATAGGTAGCGAAAGAAAAGAGTGACAGAGTTAGGATAGTGAGTCTGTTGCCAAGGTATGACAGAGAAGAGTTTAGAAGGGCCATAATTGCAAATGACTTTATGCGGAGGTTATGCAGACAGTGTGGGGTGGAGTTTGTGGACGTGTGGAGTGAGTTTGATGGGCGAAAGGATTTGTACGAGATGGAGGCTTACATTTGAATGGATTTGGTGTGCGAAGACTAGAAAAAGTGTTGGTGAGTGAAGTGAGAGTGGATGTGCAAAATCAGGGAAACTAGAACTATTAAGGAGGGGAGGAAGTGGATATGAATAAAGATAGGGTGGGACAAACAGACCTCTGCATTTCATGTATACTAATGCCAGGAGTATTAGGAACAAGAAGGAAGAATTGAATTTTTGGCATTGATTGGCTCTTCCTGGCCACAGGTTATTGGCATTAATGAAACATGGCTGACAGAAGATGATATAGTTAGTGGGGTAGAATGTGTAGGGTATAGTGTGTTCAGGAGGGACAGAGAGAATAAAATGGGGGAGGAGTGTTATTGATGATAGCTGATGAACTGCAGCCAAGGAGAATAGAAGTTGTATTGCAGGATAGTGAAAAGAGCTCATTTGGACGCTATTTGGTGTGAGTTGAAACTAACGGAACAAAATGTACAGTTGGGTGCTGATATAGACCAGGTGATGGAATAGATGGTGGAGATAGTATGCATAGACAAATTGATGAAATGAGTAGAAGGAGGGTAATTATTATGGGGGATTTCAACTATGGTAACATCGATTCGAAGGAGGAAAGACACACGGGAGGAAGGATTTTATTCAGTTATTAAGGGATAACTATCTGAGACAGCATGTAATGGAAAATACTAGGGGTTCAAGAGTGCTTAACATAGGAATAGCATCTGAGAATTTGACTAATGAATATGACCATGTTGCCACCTACTGGTGAGAGCGATCATAAGGTCTTGACCTGGGAGGTGGCTAAATGTGTAAAATTTTTGATTAAGACAGGGTACATGTGGAATTACCATGCTGGCAAGTATGACAAGCTTAGGAGATTGCTTGGTTCAGTGCCATGGCATGTGAAACTGCAAGGGCTGGATGTTGATAGGGCATGGGAAGCGGTCAAGGAGCATTTGCAGGAGGTTATGGCTGACTGTATACCTAGAGTCAGAATAGTAAATCATGTAGGGGTTAAATGGATGAATAACACCATTAAACTTGAGTTGCAAAAAAAGAAACCACTGTGGAGGGAATTTAAGGAGAATGGTGACCTACAGGCACATGAATGTTATAAAGTACAGGCCAGAAGGGTAACGAGTGTGGTAAGAAAAGCAAAAGCAGATTATAAAAGGAAATTAGCCATGCAAGCTAAAGAGAATCCCAAACAGTTCTTTCAATATGCTGCTAGTAAAAGAAAAACTGTACACGGCAGAATGATTTTAAGGAATGCCAATGGTAGGAAGGTCACTGAATCAGTCGATATAGTGGAATTACTGAGTGAGCACTTTGCAGGAGTATATCATCCAGGTGGTGACATTGAAGGAATGAAGGAACCATTAGTTTATAGGGGAATTGTGGTGAATGAAGTGGAGGTGAATAATCTATTACAGAACCTTAATGTGAATACATCTGTGGGACTGGACGGTATACCAGCACGGGTCTTATGTGAAACGGCTAAAGAACTGTCAGTGCTCTTGACCATATTGTTTAATCTGAGTCTTGGGTCTAGTTTAGTCCCGAAGGGGTGGAAAGAGGGCAAAATAGTTCCACTGCATAAAGGAGGATCCAAGACTACTGTTGCAAATTACTGACCGATCAGCATATCAGGAGTCGTTGTCAAGGTCTTGGAGAAAGTAGTCAAGGGAAAAATACAAGAATGGATTGATGAAAATGAGATACTGTATGGGGGACAGCATGGTTTTGTGAAGGGTAGATCGTGTCTCAGTAAGTTGCTCAGGTTTTATAACACAGTGCCGGCTGAACACTAGATAAGGGTAATGGATTTACAGTGATACTGCTGGACCTGGCTAAGGCCTTTGACAGGATACCACATGGAATTCTAATCCGTAAACTGCAACACATGGGAATGTATATATATGGTTGGTGAGATGTATAGGTGGGTGATTGATGGAGAGATACCAAAGTAGTTTACTCAGTGGTCCAAGAACAGAACTCTGTAGCACAGTGGTGTGCTACAGAGTTCTGTTCTTGGACCACTGCTGTTTAATATGTTCATTAACGATATAGGGAAGGATCTAAGAGGAACAGTTAATTTGTTCGCCGATGATGCAAAGTTGGGTAGGGCAATAGTGAATGCAGAAGATGTCAAAATTGTGCAGGATGATTTGGATAGATTGGAGGTCTGGGCTAAGGAGAATGGATGTCAATTTAATGTGGCAAAATGCAAGGTTATGCATTTTGGGGTGAAAAGATTAGCAGCAGTATATCACATTAGTGGAACTGTACTCAAGGAGATTGATGAGGCCAGGGACTCGGGAGCATTGGTGGATAGGGAATTGAGGTTTAGGGGGCACATTGCAAAAGTGGCTAAATCAGCTCATGAAATCACTTGGATGCTGAAGAATACTTTGACGAGCAGAGATAAGCAAGTTATTGTTCCTCTGTATCGAGCCTTGATAAGACCCCATCTCGACTACTGTCCCAGATTTAGTCACCTAGGTTTCTTTTTGATAGGGAGGAGGTGAAGAGGATCCAGAGGCGAGTGACCAAGATGATAGCAGGTCTGTGGAATGAACCTTATGAAAACAGGTTGAGGATTGCAGAAATTGGTTGATAGGCAGAGGAGGGGAGATATGATTGAGACATTCAAATTACTGAAGGGTTTCTATAAAATTAATTCAGAAGATATTTTTGAGAACAGGGCTGGTTGTGGGAGGATTAGGGGACATCCATGGAAGCTTCGCAAGAGTGTGGTTAGTAAGGGTGCTAGAGCTGGGTTTTTTACCTTTAGAGAGTGGTGAATAAGTGGAATAATATGCCAGTCTGTTGTGAGTGCTATGACGGTAAATGAGTTCAAGACAAAGTATGATAGATACTATGTGAATGTCAAATAATTGTGATGGACATGATATTTAGGACCTTCCTCAATGAATCTAAGGACCCTTGGGGTCGCCCGTAATAATAATAACGACATTATCCTCATCTGCCCAACACCGTATATGGTCCCTCACTAATTTCTCCAAGATCTTAACTACTGATGAAACACAAACTGGTCTATAATTTGACACTTCCAGTCTGCTATCACCCTTATGCAATGGCACTGTCTTACTCTCCTTCCACTCCTTTGGATGCATTTTCTGTGGCCAGACTTTAATTGTAAAGCCCATCGATGGAGCTGTCAGTTCTTTAGCAGTTTCTCTCGAAACCTGTGACAAAATTCCATCCAGTCCCACCACTTTATTGACATCCAGAGCACTCAGTATTTGAAACTGTTTTCTAAACTATTTTTTGTGAAATCAGCTTTATCTTCTTTTACAACTTTGCTCTTCTAACTCTAACATCATTTGTGAGCTCTTCTTCCACAGCTGTTCTATATCTCCAACTCCCTAGCTAATAGCACTAGCTTGTCATTAATCTCTTATAAGAGTTTGTTTTGTCAAATCCTGTGAATGTGTGAAAATAATATATTGTCAGCAGCTTCTTCCACATGTCATTCATACACTCTACTGTTACCTCAATATGCTGCTTCATCTAATCTGTACAATGAAACATTCCTTCCAAAAGTCTAAGGGTTTCTAACCCTCAGTAGCAACTAAAAGCATTTTTGAATTAAGTAATAACCCCCTTGACTATTTGTTGTAAGAGTGATGTGGTATTCAGTAATAGTGTTAATGGGATAGCCAATATAAGTATAAGTGGTTGCAAGTTGCATTTGAAATCAAGGACTGACTGTATTGTATTAGAAAAAATTTGTTGATTATTTGTAACAATATTCTGAACAAAAACAGAAGAAAATGAAACAATCATTGCAATCAGTAGCTTTCCTCTCTAACTACACTAATAATCACTGCATTCAATTTAAATGTTCTGATATCACCAGCCATTTTCTGTCCACTGCTTGAAGGCCTACCTGAAATTCTCCATTCATTCCTATCTTGAGCCATTCTATGCCACTGAGTTTCTGCCATCTCTTTAGTATTCCTGTAGTTCTCTTTCCATCTGCCATTTGGATCTTTTAATGTCTGTTATAATGTTGTTCACCCTAGAGCTCTAGCCAAATATTGTGCTTTCTAGCTAGAATGGTAAGACCAAGTAATTATCTTCCCATTTTCCTCTGGGTAATCCTCAACTTGGTCAACTTTAAGTTCATGTTTCACTTCCATATGTCATGATAGGAAATATACAAAATATTTTTCTATGAACTATAAAATATTTTTCTTTTAAGGTTTCAATGTTTCCTTTGAGTGCTTTATAATGTTTTTCAAAGGATCCAACCAAGTTCAATTTTACATATAATTTATTCTTTACAGTCACCCTCTACTGTGAACTTTTGTCCTAGGCAATCATATCAGGTTACTATATCAATTTCCTGATGTTCCATTTGTACTGACTTTTTGGTAATGCATTTATTATACGTTATTGACTTTGTTTATATTTAATCCTTTCTTTTTATTTTCTGCATTCAATTCAGTGATTATTTGTTGAAGTTATTCTGCAGAGTTTCCTAAAAGAACAATATCAGCAAATCATAGGCGATTTAATTCTTTCCCATTTAGCATAATTCCTTTAATTTTCCTTTCCAATCCAGCTTTTTAAAAATTTCTTCTAGGACTGCTGTAAATAATTTAGGTGAAATGGCATCTCCCTGTCTAACTTTTTTTTTAAAATAGGAAATTCATATATGTTCATGATTTTAAAGATGCAGTTGAATTTTTATATCACCAATCCTATCCTTATCCATCCACTGCTGGACAATGATCTCCTCCATATTTTTCCACATTTCTCTGTCTCTGATCCATAATCTCCAATTGTTTCCTATTGAATGTAGTTTATCTCACCACCTTGGTGATGGCCTGCCAGGTTTTTCTTGAACCTTCTCATGCTTGCCATTCTATACAAATTTTTGTCTGGGGATTGCCTCCCTGTCTTGTAATGTGTCCTGCCATCTCCATTTATTTATTTAATGTATTTTAATCCTGTTTTTTTTTCCCCCTGATATCTACGGTTCTTACTTTGTCTATTCTTTTGTCTGAAATGGATTTTTCCATGTTTTTCTGTGCAGCTCCTAATTTGTTTCCCAGTCTTTTTATGATGCTCTAAGTTTCTGCTCCATATGTCATAGCTGGTATGATGCGTTGTTCATGTGCTTTTTTTTTTTTTTACACAGATACAAAATATACCTATTAGAAAATCTTATTGTGTTTTCCAAACTGTCTCGATCCTTGGTTAATTCTTTGTTTTATTAAACATTCCCAATTTCAATCTATCTACATTAATTATTTCACCTAGACATTTGAATTAAGTAACAATTTCTATTTCTTGTCATTTATTTTAATGTTTTAGTTGTGTTTTGTTGTACATTTTAGTTTTATCAATATTTATGTCAAGATTTTGGAAAATAGAACAATGTTATCTGTAAATCATAAATTGCCTAGATATTGACCATTTATTCTGATACTTTTTTCCCCTTCAATTTAGATTTTTAAATATTTCTTTTAGGCAAGCACTGAATATTATTGGTGACATTGTATCAACCTTGTCTCATTCCTCTATTTTAATTTTTGCTTTCAGATTATTTAATTGTGTATTACTTGTTGCATTCTGATATACATGCTATATTAGTTGTATGTGCATGTTGAAAGTTTATTTTTCACTTGGTCAGATTATAATAAATTTAGTTTAATCCTTTATCCAAGTGTGTGCAAACAAAGTTTGCGCCTGAAAGCATCTTCAGGACTTGGGTAAAATGGCACTGTTTGTCCATAGTAAGACAGTTTGCAACTACAAGGGACCTGATAAGCTCCAGGTAGGTCTAGAGGAAGTGGCTGGTCCTTGGGAGTATGGATAAAAGATGCCAATTTTTGATATGGTTTGTAACAAGTTGTGAAGTCATATTTTTTTTAAGATTTTTTTTAACTTTTCAGAAGTATCATGAATATAAGGAATAGTGACAGATTTAGAGTAGTCCTTTTGTGGGGAGGGAGGGGGGGGTTTAACTGGTTTTAATATTTTTTGGATTTTATGGGGGTTGTATCCATTGGCTGCAAAGGTGTTAAGAATATGAATAAGTTCAGTAGTAAGGGCATTGTTATCTGAACTGATTAATTTTGCCCTGTTATATAGGGTTTTTATAATCCCATATTGTTGGGAGGGGGGGATGGTATGAAAGCTGGTGAATGTATCTACCTGTATGTGTAGGTTTTCTGTAAACTGAGAAAGCCAGGGATCCATTAGACTGGCATGTAATCAGAGTATCTAGGAAAGGGAGATTGTTATTGTTTTCTTTTTCTAAGGTAAACTGGATCCTGGGAT
The DNA here is from genome assembly GCF_054136105.1 of Typopeltis vanoorti. NCBI lineage: Eukaryota > Metazoa > Arthropoda > Arachnida > Uropygi > Thelyphonidae > Typopeltis > Typopeltis vanoorti. The sequence goes on along the minus strand of NC_143550.1, from coordinate 61,166,408 downwards.
ATTGATTGTTTAGGTGTGAAAGGAAGTTCGAGTGTGTCTAGGCCATGCGGCCAAATAGCGAACACATCATCTACATAGCGTAGCTAAACAATAGGTTTAAGTGGGGCCAAGTTTAAGGCTTTTTCTTCGAAGGTCTCCATAAAGAAGTTGGCTAGAAGTTGGATAATTAATAAACAAAATGCCTTTAGGCATTCCAAAACATCGATGCCATGACCTTTCCTGCTGATGGAACAGACTTTGTCTTCTTTGGCACTGAACTGGCTATTTTCACTGTTTTGACTACTGTTTGGATTCTGGTGTGTAATGGTGAATACAAGTCTCATCCATAGTAATAAATCAATGCACAAAATCAGTTTTATTCTTGTTAAAATACTCCAAGCACTGTTTAGAGATTTTCATGCAAGTGCTTTTTTGATCTGCTGTGAGCAAGCATGGCACACCCATCTTGCACAAAGCTTTTTCATTTGCAATTCTTCATGCAAAATATATCCTACATGTTCTTTGGAAATGCCTATAGGCTCAGCAATTTCATGCACCTTGACTTGCCAGTCATCCAATACCATATTGTGCACTTGATCAATGATTTCTGGTGTTGTTACACTTCTTGGACGTCCTTCACATGGTTCATCTAAAAGGTTGGTATGGCCACGTTTAAACTCTGCAGCCCATTTCTTAATTGTCGAAAATTAAGGAGAAGAGTGCCCATAAATTTTTATGAACTTCGAATAAATTTCTTTTGACATTAAATCTCCTTTTACAAAGAATTTTATAACCATAAGATACTCAATTTTATCCATTTCGAAGGATACAGACAACACTTTTGCTTTAGACAGCTATATAAAACAAACTACTTGATATTGATACACTAACTTGCAATTTCACATGTATGCTTATGACAGATGTACCAACTTAGCGGGAAAAAAATCTTCCCGATAGTGTTGCCATTTATGGTCAAGGCCACGAACTTTTCAGACGACCCTCATATCTACTGTAATTTTATCTGGTTCTGGGATTTTATTATTTAGCATTTCTTTTAAATGCTTTTTCTGTTTCTTCATTCAATATTGATGGTACTTCCACATCGTGGTGGATTTCAATGTCTTGATTGGGGTGTTTAGAGCTGTATAAACAACTGTAAAATTGTTCAATTTTTTCTATTTTTTTTCCGTCTTTCCTCAATCAATTTACCTTTGTCTTTAATATTGATTATTTCTGCTTTTCCTTCATGTGATATTCTCATAGCTTTGATGCTTTTACTTTTTTTCATTAGTTTCTTTGATTAAATATATCAGTGCGAGTTTTTTGAATGCCTTGATTTTTAAGGGCTTCTAAAATAGCTAATGTTGAGAATGAATCAAATGCCTTTTTAAAATCAATGAATGACAGACTTAAATGTTTTTGGTATTCATTTGTTTTTTCAAGTATTTGTTTTTATCACATACATATAATCAACAGTGCAATAGTTTTTTTTCTGAATCCTGCTTGTTCTGGCAGTTAGCAAAAATCTAATCTGTTTTATATTCTGTTGCTAATGATTTTTGTAAAATAAAATTGGTATATTGTTGAAAGAAGACTGATAGGGCAGTTATTTTTAATAACTCTTCTCTGTCTCCCTTTAAAAAAAAAATAATAAATAATAATAATAAAGATAGCATTGTTCCAACTCTTTGAAGTTCTCTTCTATCTTAAGAATGATATATAAATTTAAACCGTACACCATCTACTTTGAGAATTTCTATTGGTAATTCATCTTCACCTGGTATCTTTCCATTACTCATTCTACTCATTGCATATTCAACTTCTTTTAAAACATCACGGCATATTTCTTCCACTTTCATTTGGGATATTACATTTTTGTTTATATATTGGTTTAAGTCTTGGGAATCATCATACAACTGGGCATAAAAAGGTTCCTATTCTTATTATCTCTTCTTTGTACTTAATCAGTTTTTCATCTTTAAGGGTTGTTAATTTATTTTATTATTGTCCTATGGACAACTTTCTTCTCACTTCATTTAGACTGTTTTCTATTGTTTTTTCTAATTCTCCTTGTTCTGAAGTTTCTAATTTCTTGTGTCATCCTTTTTCTTATTGTTTTCTGATAATTTTATTCTCTTTCTCATGTCTAGATTTATTCTCATTTCTTTTCTCTTTCTGAGGAGGTTTAGGCTGTCAGGCAATTTTCTTTCATCCTTCTTTTGGTTTCCAGCAATCTTTGGCATTATTTAGTAGGGTCTCAATGATTATTTTATAATTTTTTTTTCAGATCTTTATTCAAATTAATATTATAAAACTCTTCTTCTATCTCTTTCCAGAAGAGCTCTGTATTTTTAGCTTCTGACAAGTTTGCTTCTCCCATCTTTTGTTGTTGACTATTTTTCATCTCACTAATCTGTGGTCACTACCTTTATTGAAACTATTTATTACATCTATATCTTGGACAATATTTTCTGTTGGTTAAAATATAATCTTTCATTAAACACCTCTCCATTTGGACTTTGCCATCTCCATTTCTGATACTTCCTTTTTTAAAAGAAAGGATTCATTATATGAAGACTTCTACTTTCATCTGACATCGATGGAGTCAGAGACTCTTCATGAGAGGTACACATTGTAGTACAATGCTCATCCAACTGTGCCTTAAACTGATCTGATTCAATGTGTTTACATTCACACACATACTCAGTCTACATTCCATTCAACCACTCCATGCAAATAAACTGCTCCTGAACCTCTCACATCCTCCTTATGCAGTTTCCTCTTAATCTCTTTATCATAACCTTTATTTCTGATTGTCAGGGTCCTCCCTGTATCATTACCATTATCTGACGTGACATCTTCACAACTTGTAAAATGTGGCCGCTGAATTTCAGGTTCTTTCTACCACTACTCGCAAAATTCTATCAATCTTTCTCCATTTTCATTCCTGTGTCCCAGTCCATATTTTCCCATTGCTGCTAGCTGTGCATTTACTTACACCTACTTTACCATCGAAGTCTCCCATCAAGATCATAAAAAATGCATCATTGCTATTTACCAGTTGGTCTAGTGTTTCATAAAATTGATCTATTTCTTCCTCTGTGTAGTCTGAGTGTGGAGCATAAGTTTGTATAATTGGATATGCGGCAGGAGTGAGCAAAAGAGTTAATAGTATTAATTGGTACAAATGATTTGAGAGAGAACAAAGAGCATGTCAAAATGTATATCAGGAGGCTGCTTGGAAGGATAAAAGAGAATAGTGTGACAGGAAGGGTAGTCAGTGTGTTGCCTAGGTATGACTGTGGTGAAATGAGGGAGAGAGCAAGGATTATGAATGATATGCTAGCTGAAATGTGTGAAGAGATGGGAGTAGTTTGTTAATGTGTGGAATGAGTTTGAGGGATGAAGTGAGCTGTATGGGAGCGATGGACTGCATTTGAGTGGTTATAGTGCGAGTCACTTGGAGAGACTGCTGCTAGAAGGTAGAGAAGTGAATAGAGAGAATGAATCAGATCGAGACGGGAGTGATGTGGAAGAGCAGAAGAGTAAGACAGGAGAGATTGAAGAAGTGGATATGAATGGGGAAGTGAGTGGTACGAGCATAGAAAATGACAGAATGGGTGTGCAAGAGGAGCAGGGAAACAGGAAGGCTCAGTGTGAACAGGGGTACACAGCGTGAGAAAGGTGGATGCTGCAAGAGGAGGTTAGAGCATGTGTAGGCAGGAAAGGAATGGGATGACCAGGGATCAAGAGGAAACAGTTGGAATTGAAAAGGGTTCTAAAATGAAGAAGAAGAAAGGGAAATGGCCCCAGTCTAGCATGGAGAGATCATATCGAGGGAGGATATCAGAGGAACTAGCTGTAGATCCAGAAATGAGCTGTTGTGTTTGGATACCAATGATAGAAGTATAAGAAACAAGGCAGATGAAATGGTTGCACTAATTGCGTCTGTTCACCCAAAGATTGTCGGAATAAGTGAGACATGGTTAGATGAGGACGACATCCTGACAGGAAGAGATGGAAGGGTATGATATGTTTCGTGAAGATAGAAGGGGTAAAAAGGGAGGGGGGGAGTGCTATTGATGATAGAGAAAGAGTTATGTCCATACAAAGTAGAGATGCAAGAGAGAAATAGGGCCAGTGGCTTTGAGGCAGTATGGTGTGAGATAGAGGTGAATAGAATCAAATACTTAGTGGGGTGTAGTTATAGACCTGGTAATGTGGATGGTGGTGATAGTGAAATGTATAGTCAAATTAGCCAAGCAAATAAGGAAAGAGTGATCGTTATGGGTGATTTTAATTATGGCAATATAGACTGGAAGGATGATATAGCAACTGGATGTAAAGAAAATGAGTTTCTTGAGTTTTTGAGGGATAACTACCTCAGACAGTACGTAACAGAGGGCACACGAAGATTAAGGGTTCTGGATTTGGTCATCTCATCAGAGGATGTAATTATAAATGAGGTGATTGCCTGGGTGGTTGCCAGCAGTGCAAGGACCCCTGTGAGAAAAGAGTATATGTGGAACTACAAGGGGGGGGGGGTGATTATGAAGAGCTCAGCTGACAGCTTGCAGGTGTAGCATGGAATGAGGAGTTAGCTGGAAAAGAGATCAATGCAGCTTGGGGGGGTTTTCAAAAACTATCTACTAGATGCAATGTCTAAATTTATTCCAAGGGTGAGAAGGTTAAATAAGGTAGGTGTGAAATACAAGAATAAAGAGATTAAGCATGCGATACAGAGAAAAAGGGCATTGTGGAGGCAGCATAAGAAAAGTGGAAATAACCAATTCCATGAGGTCTACAAAGACCAGGCAAGGAGGGTGACTTGGTTGGTGAGAGTAGCTAAAGAGAACAATGAACAGCAGTTAGCTAATAAAGCCAAAAAGAACCCTAAGGAGTTCTTTCGATATGTAGCCAGCAAAAGAAAGAATGATTATGGAAGGATGACATTGATTGGAGAAAATGGTATAAAGACAGCTGTTGCAAGATGTGTGGTGGAGATACTTAATGAGCAGTTCATAAAGATCTTTCAATCTTGTGAATGTGACTTCATGGAGAGATTGAGAGCAGTTGATGATGGGGAGGAGAGACTGACTGTAAGTGAGCAAGAGGTGTTTGGGGAATTGAGTAAACTAGATGTAAATAAGGCTGTGGGACTTGGTAATATATCACCGCGTATTCTGAAGAAATGTGCCAGTGAGTTGACACCTGCCTTGACATATTTTTTTAATATGAGTCTTGCACTTGGTCAAGTTCCTAAAGAGTGGAATGAGGGCAAGATTGTGCCACTTCATAAAGGAGTGATCGAACTCAAGCATCAAACTATAGGCCTATCTCTGTGTCAGGTGTTGTGGTTAAGTTGTTGGAGAAGCTTGTGAGAACAAGGATCCAGAGTTGGGTTGACAACAATGGTATAATCTTTGATGGACAGCATAAATTTGCTAAAGGGAGGTCATGTTTTAGTAATCTACTTAATTATTACAATAAAGTGACTGCTTCCTTGGACAGAGGAGAAGGATACACAGTAATATACTTGGATTTCCCAAAAGCTTTTGATAGAGTACCTCATGATAAGTTGACAGTCAAACTAGAGCAGATGTGGTTGGATAGTGCATTGGATTGGAGACTGGCTATCTGACAGGTATCAAATAGATACCTGTCAGATAGCCAGTAACCATACACAACATGGACTAAGTTGTGTATGGAGGAGCGATATCCAGGAAAAGGAAAGTCACTAGTTGAGTACTTCAGGGGTCTGTTTTAGGTCCATTGCTGTTTAACTTGTATATTAATGATATTGGCAAAGATTTGGATGGAGATATTCAGTTGTCTGCAGATGATGCAAAGTTAGGATGAACCATAAAGAGTAGTGAAGATCTTGTGGCCTTACAAGAAGACTTGAATAAATTGAGTGATTGGGCATGGAAATGGGGATGCGAGTTCAATGTTGCAAAATGTAAGATTTTAAAATTTGGAAAACAAAGATGGGATGCAGAATTTATGCTTGGTGAGAATATATTGTTGGAGGTAGAGGAAATAAGAGATCTGGGAGTGATAGCGGATAAGGATCTAAAATTTAGGGGACACATCACCAAAATTGTGAAGACAACACAAAGGCTTCTGGGAATGATGCAGAGGACATTGACTTGTAGAAGTAGGGAGATTCTTGTTCCGTTATATAAAGCTTTGATTAGGCAACACATGGACTATTGTACCCAGATTTGGTTTTCAGAAGGATAGAGATGTTGAAAGGGGTTCAAAGGCGACTGACTAAGGTAGTTTCTGACCTCTGGAATGTTGAGTATGAGGAAAGATTGAGAAAATGTAATTTGCAGAGTCTGGTAGACAGGAGGAAGATGGGAGATATGATAGAGACCTACAAGTTGGTAAGGGGTTGTTATAGGATCAATGCTGGAGAAGTTTTACAGAGAATAGCGGGAGATGAGGGGGAGAACCAGAGGTCATCCCTGGAAACTGTATTAAGAGGGTGTGAGTAGGAGAGTGAGAGGCAGGTTTTTTTTCATGCAGAGTTGTGGATGACTGGAATGCCTTGCTTGAGTGTGTCGTGTCTGCAAGGAGTTTGAGTGTGTTTAATACACTGTATGATGAGATGTGTGTGTGATAAAAGGACCTCCCAGATGAGTTTTTGACTCCATGAGGTCTTGGGATAATAATAATAATTCTTAATTTATAATATAATATGGTTATGTTCTCCATGTCAGGGGACTAGCCTGACGATGGAATAGTTCAGTGGTAGGGCTGCTACCTTAAGGCTTCTGAACTCGCCTTCTTCTGAATTTAAACCCATAGGAGGAATAGGGTATATTGAAGGGGAAAGGTTAGATTATAAAAGAAATGTAGTAAGGTTTATAGAGAGGACATAGTTGTAAGGCCAGAAATGAAAAGACCCCATGGCCCTCGAGTACTCTAATAGCACAAGGGTCACTTTAAGAAAGGTAATAGAGATGACCCTAAAAACTATAGAGGTATCAGTATACTAAACTCATGTTACAAAATATACAGCAGAATCTTAAATAACAAAACTAATGAAATATTCCGAAAACTTTATTCTAGAGGTACAAAATGGATTTAGAAAAGGACGATCATGTATAGACCCAGCCTTCTGCCTAAAATTAATAATAGAGAAAAGAAGAGAATATAATTTAGAAACACATATTGCAATTATTGACTTTGAAAAAGCATTTGACAAAGTTAAAAGAAACATATTATTTAACATATTAAAAGAAAGACAAATACCAAATAATATCCTAAAAGCTGTCACAAGTATATATGAAAATAATCAAATACAAATAAGATTAAATCATGAGCTATCATATACAAGAGAGATAAACCAAGGGGTCCAACAGGGATGTCCCCTCTCAGCAACTCTTTTTAATATCTACTTAAATGAAATAATAATAAAATGGAGTAAAAATTTACATCAAGGAATTAAACTTTCACCTACAGTTAACTTAAACACTCTCCTCTTTGCAGACGACCAAATAATAATTACAAATTCTGAAGATAACTTACAGAAAGCTATTTTAAATCAAAATGAGATATCCAAAGATTATGGTATGATAATATCAACGGAAAAATCAAAAACTATGGCCTTTAAAGGACAAGATCCAGCAAGAACTAAAATAATATTAGATAACAAGATCTTAGAACAGGTGAATTCATTTAACTACCTAGGATGTATGATTACTTATGAAAATGAAAAAGATATAAACATAAAAATTGCAAAATATTTAAAAATAACAGGAGTAATTAACTCTATATTTAAACCAAACCTAGTTCAAAAACAAACCAGACTAAAAGTATACAATACATTAGCCCTACCGGTCTTAATGTATGGAAGCGAAATCTGGACAATAAAACAAAAAAGACAAACAAAGATTAACAACAGCAGAAATGAAGTTTATGAGAAAAACTGCAAAGTATACCCTATTTGATCACAAAAGAAACGAAGATATTATGAAGGAATTAAACCAAGAACCAGTAATTGAAAAAATTAAAAAATATAAACATAGATGGATGGAACATGTTCAAATAATGAAAACAGAAAGATTACCAAAACAAGCCTTAAAGTACAAGCCATTAGGAAAAAGAAAACCAGGATGTCCTCTTAAACGATGACTTCTAAGGCCGGAACAGGCCATACTAGGCCTAAATCCTTGATACGTATGATGATGATGATAATATAATATAAGTTCCTTCTATCACACACACACACATCTCATCATACCGTGTCTTAAACACTCTCAAACTCCTTGCAGACACCACACTCTTAGGCAAGGCATTCCAATCATTCACAACTCTGCACAAAAAAACCTGCCTCTCACTCCCCTACTCACACCCTCTTTATACAATTTCCAGGAATGACCTCCGGTTCTCCCCTGATCTCCCACTTTTCTCTGTAGAACTTCTCCACCATTAATCTTATAACCCCTTACCAACTTGTAGGTGTCTATCATATCACCCCTCTTTCTTCTCTCCACCAGACTCTGCAAATTACATCTTCTCAATGTTTACTCATACTCAACATTCCAGAGGTCAGAAACTACCTTAGTCAGTCGCCTTTGGACACTTTCCAACATCTCTTCATCCTTCTGAAAACCCGATGACCAAATCTGGGCACAATAGTCCATGTGTGGTCTAATCAAAGTTTTATACAATGGAACAAGAATCTCCCTACTTCTACATGTCAGTGTCCTCTGCATCATTCCCAGAAGTCTTTGTGTTGTCTTCACAATTTTGGCGATGTGCCCGCTAAATTTTAGATCCTAATCCACTATCAACCCCAGATCTCTTATTTCTTCTACCTCCAACAATATACTTAAGCAAGTATAAATTCTGCATCCCATCTTTGTTTTCCAAATTTTAAAACCTTACATTTTGCAACATTGAACTCACATCCCCATTTTCTTGCCCAATCACTCAATTTATTCAAGTCTTCTTGCAAGGCCACAAGATCTTCTCTACTCTTCATGGTTCATCCCAACTTTGCATCATCCGCAAGCAACTGAATATCTCCATCCAAATCTTCGTCAATATCATTAATATACAAGTTAAATAGTAATGGCCCTAAAACAGACCCCTGAGGGTCTGTTTTAGGGCCATTAGTACATAAAATATTTAGTGACTCATTTTCCTGGATATCGCACCCCCATACACAACTTGCTAATACCTATCCGATAGGCAATCTCCAATCCAATGCACTAATCTAATATCCAACCCCCATCTGCTCTAGTTTGACTGTCAACTTATCATGAGGTACTCTATCAAAAGCTTTTGCAAAATCCAAGTATATTACTGTGTATCCTTCTGCTCTGTCCAAGGAAGCAGTCACTTTATTGTAATAAGTAAGTAGATTACGAAAACATGACCTCCCTTTAGCAAATCCATGCTGTCCATGAAAGATTATATCATTGTTGTCAACCCAAATCTGATCCTAGTTCTCACAAGCTTCTCCAACAACTTAACCACAACATCTGACACAGAGATAGGCCTATAGTTTGATGCTTGAGTTCGATCACCTCCTTTATGAAGTGGCACAATCTTGTCCTCCTTCCACTCTTTAGGAACATGACCAAGTGCAAGACTCGTATTAAAAAAATATGTCAAGGCAGGTGTCAACTCTCTGGCACATTCTTTCATAATACGCGGTGATGTATTATCAAGTCCCACAGCCTTATTTACATCTAGTTTACTCAACTCCCCAAACACCTCTTGCTCACTTACAGAAAGTCTCTCCTCCCCATCATCAACTGCTCTCAATCTCTCCATGAAGTCACATTCACAAGATTGAAAGATCTTTATGAACTGCTCATTAAGTATCTCCACCACACATTCTGTAACAGCTGTCTTTATACTATTTCCTCCAGTCATTGTCATCCTTCCATAATCATTCTTTCTCTTGCTGGCTAAATATCGAAAGAACCCCCTAGGATTCTTTTTGGTTTCATTAGCTAACTGCTGTTCATACCTCTCTTTAGCTACTCTCACCAACCAAGTCACCCTCCTTGCCTGGTCTTTGTAAACCTCATGAAATTGGTTACTTCCACTTCTCTTATGCTGCCTCCACAATGCCCTTTTTCTCTGTATCACATGCTTAATCTCATTATTCATCCATCTCACACCTACCTTATTTAACCTTCTCCCCCTTGGAATACATTAGGCATTGCATCTACTAAATAGTTTTTGAAAATCCCCCAAGCTGCATTGATCTCTTTTCCATCTAACTCCTCATTCCGTACTACACCCGCAAGCTGTCTCCTCAGCTCTTCATAATCACCCCCCCCGTTGTAGTTCCACATATACCCTTTTCTCACAAGGATCCTTGCACTGCTGGCAACCACTCAGGTAATCACCTCATGGTCACTTCCACCAATTGGTGGATGATTTGACACCTCATTTATAATTACATCCTCTGATGAGATGACCAAATCCAAGACCCTTAATCCTCGTGTGCCCTCTGTTACACACTGTCTGAGATAGTTATCCCTCAAAAACTCGAGAAACTCGTTTTCTTTACTTCCAGTTGCTATCTCTTCATTCCAGTCTATATTGCCATAATTAAAATCACCCATAACAATCACCCTTACCTTATTTGCTTGGCTAATTTGACTATACATTTCACTATCACCACCATCCACATTACCAGGTCTATAACAACATCCCACCAAATATTTGATTCTATTCACCTCTATCTCACACCATACTGCCTCAAAACCACTGGCCATATTTCCCTCTTGCATCTCTACCTTGTATGGACATAACTCTTTCTCTATCATCAATAGCACTCCCCCTCCCTTTTTACCCCGTCTATCCTCACAAAAAATATCATACCCTTCCATCTCTATTCCTGTCAGGATGTTGTCCTCATCTAACCGTGTCTCACTTATTTTGACAATCTTTGAGTGAAGAGATGCAATTAGTGCAACCATTTCATCCGCCTCGTTTCTTATATTTATACTTCTAGCATTGGTATACAAACACAACTCATTTCTGGATCTACAGCTAGTTCCACTGATACCACTCACTCGATGTGATCTCTCCATGCTGGACTGGGGCCATTTCCCTTTCTGCTTCTTCATTTTAGAACCCTTTTCAATTCCATCTGTTTCCTCTTGATCCCTGGTCATCCCATTTCTTTCCTGCCTACACATGCTCTCACCTTCTCTTGGAGCATCCACCTTTCTCACGCTCTGTACCCCCTGTCCACCCTGAGCCTCCCCATTTCCCTGCTCCTCTTGCACACCCATTCTGTCATTTTCTATGCTCATGCCACTCACTTCCCCATTCATATCCACCTTTTCAATCTCTCCCATCTTAATCTCCTGCTCTTCCAAATCACTCCCCTCTCAATCTGATTCATTCTCTCTATTCACTTCTCTACCTTCCAGCAGCAGTCTCTCCAAGCGACTCACATCATAACCACTCAAATGCAGTCCATCGCTCCCATACAGCTCACTTCATCCCTCAAACTTATTCCCCACATTAACAAACTGTACTCCCATCTCTTCACACATTTCAGCCAGAATATCATTCATAATCCTTGCTCTCTGCCTCATTTCACCACAGTCATACCTAGGCAACACACTGACTACCCTTCCTGTCACACTATTCTCTTTTATCTTTCCAAGCAGCCTCCTGATATTCATTCTGACATGCTCTTTGTTCTCTCTCAAATCATTTGTACCAATTAATACTATTAACTCTTTTGCTCGCTCCCGCCTCATATCCAATGCCTCAATCACTACTCATTTTACCACCTGGAAAACATACCTTGTGCATTTTATCCTCTAGAACACCTTTAACCTCCCAAACGGCTAGGACGTCTATAGACGTCCAACTAAACCTGGATATATGTTTCAGCCCACCTGTTTAAAGAACCAGGATAAGTAGTGCAATTTGACTGTCATGTCCATTAGAAAGTGTGATAAACCCTCACGCTGAAGAGAACGGTTAATCGGATTATCTCGCATTTGTAGCTACCTCTCAGTTGCCTATAACAAGAAACGCACTTCCTTGTTTCATGCTGGTCAACTGGATTTTAGTTATATAGGATACACTAAAAATAGAGAAATTATTTATATTTTTGTGTTCTCTTTTTATTGTACAATACAATTTTAATGTCTGGACAAAATAAAGATCTTGTATAATTTGTTCACTTAAAAATATTTAAGTGAACCATGCCTTACCTTGGAGAACCAATTTAATTTATTATTTTTTTTTTTGCGCTAATTTTTTTCTAATTGCTTACTAGACGAAAGATTTTTCTTTGTTCTCGAAGAAATTAATTCGCGATAATTATTTGAAATATTCTTTTCAAAAAAGAAAAGAAAACCGGCTGCCGACCTTCCAGTTTATATTATTTTTATTTTTGTATAAAACCTTCGAAATCGAATAATACTTCACAGATTTCCTTTAGGACATGCTTGAGCAACTTTGTTTTATAGAGAATAACATGAAATTCTTTAATCATATTACTAAATTTTTTCTTCATGTTGTATAGTAATCTACTGTACTTTCACTTTCTTGGTTTCCTTGTATAATTGGTCATTACAAAATGAAATTAACAGTTATGATTTAAATTTATATTTTCTGCATAATTCAGATATTTTATTCTCCAATTTTTAAAGTAAGCGATATATTTGCTTATTTTTATCATTCAAAATATGTATATCAAAATTTCATTTCCTTTCACAATAGAATTGAACTTTATTTCGCCTCTGATAGTTCAACTGTGCTGACTGCACTAGATAATATGAAGTTCTTTTTCACATTATCTTTTCATTTTTGATGGCCAGTGTTAGTAATACATATAGCATCTACAACGTTTTGTATCATATAAGATAATGTTGATGTACTTACTGACAGACATATGATTCATCTTGTAAACAAATGACCTAAACTTATAGTATCGATAAATACAGTACAATACTGTAAATGGATTTTCACTTCCTTATGATTTTCTTTAATAACAACATTTTATTTTCTCTAGCTTACTTTATTGTAAGAATATAGTATATAATACAAACATACCATACAAGATATCTGTCAATTGACTGTATGTTATCGGTAAGACTTCCAGTCAACCGTAGGCTGTTAGTAGTTAAGTTTTTGGGCAGTCAAAATTTATATGCAGATTTTCGAACAACACAGGGGGGATTAGCACCCCTAATTCCCATGTTGTTCAAGGGTCATCGGACCTTAATGTTACAATGAAATTTGTACATGTTTTAGTATTATTGAATAGTGAATAATACTATACAGACATAGTATAATTCAGTATTTTTAGAAAACTGAAAAATACATGAAAATATTTTGGCGTTATGGCGACTCCATTATTAAAGGTGTGCTGAATGAGAGGATGCATAAGGTATGTTTTCCAGGTGGTAAAATGAGTAGAGTGATTGAGGCATTGGATATGAGGAGGGAGTGAGCGAAGTAGTTGATGGTTTTAATAGGTACAAATGACTTGACAGAGGACAAAGAGCATGCCAGAATGGATATCAGGAGGCTGCTTAGACAGATAAAAGAGAATAGTGTGACAGGAAGGGTAGTAAGCATGTTGCCTAGGTATGACTGTAGTGAAATGAGGGAGAGAGCAAGGATTATGAATGATATGCTAGCTGAAATGTGTGAGGAGATGGGAGTACAGTTTGTTAATGTGTGGAATGAGTTTGAAGGATGAAGTCAACTGTATGGGAGCGATGGACTGCATTTGAGTCGTTAGAGACTGTTTCTGGAAGGTAGAGAAGTGAGTATAAAGAATGGATCAGATCAAGTGGGAAGCAATGTGGAAGAGCAGGAGAGTATGACAGGAGAGATTGAAGAGGTGGTTATGAATGAGGAAGTAAGTGGCATGAGTATGGAAAATGAGAGAATGGGTGTGCGAGATGAACAGGGAAATGGGGAGGCTCAGGGTGGACAGGAGTATACAGCATTAGAAAAGTGGATGCTCCAAGAGGATGTGAGAGCATGTGTAGACAGGAAAGGAATGGGATGACTTGGGATCAAGTGGAAACTGAATTGGAAAGGGTTCTAAATTGAATAAGCAGAAAGGGAAATGGCCACAGTCGAACATGGAGAGATCACATCGAATGAGTGTTATCAGTGGAACTAGCTGTAGATCCAGGAATGAGCTGTTGTGTTTACATACAAATCCTAGAAGTGTAAGAAAAAGGCAGATGAGATGGTTGCACTAAATGAGTCTGTTCACCCAAAAATTGTTGGAATAAGTGACACATGGTTACATGAGGACAACATTCTGACAGGAATACAGATGGAAGGATATGATGTACTTCATGAGGATAGCATGGGTAAAAAAGGATTGGGAGTGTTATTGATGATAGAGAAAGAATCATGTCCATACAAAGTAGAGATGCAAGAGGGAAAGAGTGCCATTGGTTTTGAAGCAGTATGATGAGAGATAGAGCTGAATGGAATGAAGTACTTGGTTGGATGTTGTTATAGACCAGGAAATGTGGAAGGTAGTGACTATGAAATGTATAATCAAATTAGCCAAGCAAATAAGAAAAGAGTGATCATTATGGGCGATTTTAATTATGGCAATATAGACTGGAATGATGAAATAGCAATGGGAAGTAAAGAAAATGAGCGAGTTTTTGAGGGATAACTACCTCAGATGGTATGTAACTGAGGACACACGAGGATTGAGGGTCTTGGATTTCGTCATCTCATCAGAGGATGCAATTATAAATGAAGTGTCAAATCACCCACCAATTGGTGACAGTGACCATGAGGTGATTACCTGGGTGATTGCCAGCAGTGTGAGCAAATGATATATGTGGAACTACAAGGGGAGGGGGGGATGATTAGGAAGAGCTCAGGATTTAGCATGCAGGTGTAACATGGAATGAGGAGTTAGCTGGAAAAGAGATCAATGCAGCTTGGGGGGTTTTCAAAAACTATCTACTAGATGCAATGTCTAAATTTATTCCAAGGGTGAGAAGGTTAAATAAGGTAGGTGTGAAATGCACGAATAAAGAGATTAAGCATGCGATACAGAGAAAAAGGGCAGTGTGGAGGGGAGCATAAGAAAAGTGGAAATAACCAATTCCATGAGGTCTACAAAGACCAGGCAAGGCAGGCTACTTCGTTGGTGATGGTAGCTAAAGAGAGAGGTATGAACAGCAGTTAGCTAATGAAGCCAAAAAAGAATCCTAGGGAGTTCTTTCGATATGTAGCCAGCAAAAGAAAGAATGATTATGGAAAGATGACATTGATTGGAGAAAATGGTATAAAGACAGCTGTTGCAAAATGTGTGGTGGAGATACTTAATGAGCAGTTCATAAAGATCTTTCAATCTTGTGAATGTGACTTCATGGAGAGATTGAGAGGAGAGACTGACTGTAAGTGAGCAACATGTTTGGGGGAGATGAGTAAACTAGATGTAAATAAGGCTGTAGGACTATATATCACCATGTACTCTGAAGGAATGTGCCAGGGAGTCGACACTAGCCTTGACATATTTTTTAAATACGAGTCTTGCACTGTTAAGTTCCTAAAGAGTGCAAGATTGTGCCACTTCATACAGGAGGTGATAGAACTCAACCATCAAATTATAGACCTATCTATGTGTCAGGTGTTGTAGTTAAGTTGTTGGAGAAGCTTGTGAGAACTAGGATCCAGAATTGGGTTGACAACAATGGTATTATCTTTCATGGATAGCATGGATTTGCTAAAGGGAGGTCATATTTTAGTAATCTACTTATTACAATAGGGTGACTGCTTCCATGGACAGAGGAGAAGGATATACAGTAATATACTTGGATTTTGCAAAGGCTTTTGATAGATTACCGCATGATAAGTTGATAGTCAAACTGGAGTAGATGGGGTTGGATATTAGATTAGATTGGTGCATTGGATTTGAGACTGGCTATCTGATAGGTATCAACAAGTTGTGTATGGGAGAGCGATATCCAGGAAAAGGAAAGTTACTAGTGGTGTGCCTCAGGGATCTGTTTTAGGGCCATTGCTGTTTAACTAGTATATTAATGATATCGGTGAAGATTTGGATGGAGATATTCAGTTGTTTACAGATGACACAAAGTTGGGACAAACCATGAAGAGTAGAGAGAGGATGTTGTGGCCTTACAGGAAGACTCGATTAAATCGAGTGATTGGGCACGGGAATGGAGTTGCAAGTTCAATGTTGCAAAATGCAAGGTTTTAAAATTTGGAAAACAAAGATGGGATGCAGAATTTATGCTTGGTGAGAATATATTGTTGGAGGTAGAGGAAATAAGAGCTCTGTGGGTGATAGTGGATAAGGATCTGAAATTTAGAGGACACATAACCAAAATTGTGAAGACAACACAAAGGCTTCTGGGAATGATGCAGAGGACACTGACTTGTAGAAGTAGAGAGATTCTTGTTCCATTGTATAAGGCTTTGATTAGGCCACACATGTACTATTGTGCCCAGATTTGGTCACCTGGTTTTCAGAAGGATGAAGAGATGTTGGAAAGGGTCCAGATGTGACCAACTAAGGTAGTTTCTGACCTTTAGAATGTCAAGTATTAGGAAAGATTGAGAAAATGCAACTTGTGAGTCTGGTGGACAGGAGGAGGAAGAGGAGATATGATAGAGACCTACAAAGTATTAAGGGATTGTTATTGAATCGATGCTGGAAAGGTTCTACAGAAAATAGTGGGAGATCACGGGAGAACTAGAGGTCATCCCTGGAAACTGTATAAGAAGGGTGTGAGTAGGGAAGTGAGAAGAAGGTTTTTTCCATGCAGAGTTGTGAATGATTGGAATGCCTTGCCTGAGAGTATGGTTTCTGCAGAGAATTTGAGTGTGTTTAAAGCACAGTATGATGAGCTGTGTGTTTGATAAAAGGACCTCCTAGATGAGCTGGAAATTTTTTGCAGTTGGCTAGACTATAATAAATTTAGTTTAATCATTTATCCAAGTGTAAGCAAACAAAGTTTGCGCCTAAAGTATCTTCAGGACTAAGGCAACTCGTTGTAAAGGTGGACCAAGCTCTCATCACTCCTTTTACAGTATCTCCCATAATGCAAAGCACATCTCCTTGCAGACATGTATAATGCTATACCGGTTTCAACCTTTATTGAGGTCTTGTCAGTGGGAGCCAGACCCAAAAGTGGTGATAATAAAGCAGAAGCAATGGAGAAGTCATATTTACCTATATGAGTTGCCAAAAGGTGTACCACCTTATTATTAAATTACTCTGGATTTAGAGAAAAATGTTGTAAGTTTCCAGAGTAATTTAATAATAAGGTGGTACACCTTTTGGCAACTCATATAGGTAATAATGAAATTAGTTTAATCCTTTATCCAAGTGTGAGCAAACAAAGTTTGCGCCTGAAGTATCTTCAGGACTAGGGTAAAGTGATACAACACCAGGGCAACTCGTTGTAAAGGTGGAGAAAGCTACCAACACTCCTAACTCAGTATCTCCTATAATGCAAAACACATCTCCTTGCGGATATGTCTAATGTTATGCATTAAAGGAAGGGCCACTACCCAGACTAGTTTCGACCTTTATTGAGGTCTCTTCAGTGGGAGCCAGGCCCTAGTGGAAATACCAGGCAGAAGCATTAGCAGGTCATCTCTACCTATAGGAGTTGCCAAATGGTGTGCCACCCTTTTTTAATAAATTACTCTGGATTTAGAGAAAGATGTTGAAAGTTTATTTTTTCACTTGGTTAGAGTATAATGAAATTAGTTTAATCCTTTATCCAAGTGTGAGCAAACAAAGTTTGCGCCTGAAGTATCTTCAGGACTAGGGTAAAGTGATACAACACCAGGGCAACTCGTTGTAAAGGTGGAGAAAGCTACCAACACTCCTAACTCAGTATCTCCTATAATGCAAAACACATCTCCTTGCGGATATGTCTAATGTTATGCATTAAGGGAAGGGCCACTACTCAGACTAGTTTCGACCTTTATTGAGGTCTCTTCAGTGGGAGCCAGGCCCAAGTGGAGATACCAGCAAGAAGCATTAGCAGGTCATCACCTTACCCCCAGTCCTGAAGATACTTTCAGGTGCAAACTTTGTTTGCTCACACTTGGATAAAGGATTAAACTAAATTTATTATATTCTAACCAAGTGAAAAATAAACTTTCAACATCTTTCTCTAAATCCAGAGTAATTTATTAAAAAGGTGGCACACTAATTGGCAACTCCTATAGGTAGAGATGACCTGCTAATGCTTCTGCCTGGTATTTCCACTAGGGCCTGGCTCCCACTGAAGAGACCTCAATAAAGGTCGAAACTAGTCTGGGTAGTGGCCCTTCCTTTAATGCATAACATTAGACATATCCGCAAGGAGATGTGTTTTGCATTATAGGAGATACTGAGTTAGGAGTGTTGGTAGCTTTCTCCACCTTTACAACGAGTTGCCCTGGTGTTGTATCACTTTACCCTAGTCCTGAAGATACTTCAGGCGCAAACTTTGTTTGCTCACACTTGGATAAAGGATTAAACTAATTTCATTATACTCTAACCAAGTGAAAAAATAAACTTTCAACATCTTTCTCTAAATCCAGAGTAATTTATTAAAAAAGGGTGGCACACCATTTGGCAACTCCTATAGGTAGAGATGACCTGCTAATGCTTCTGCCTGGTATTTCCACTAGGGCCTGGCTCCCACTGAAGAGACCTCAATAAAGGTCGAAACTAGTCTGGGTAGTGGCCCTTCCTTTAATGCATAACATTAGACATATCCGCAAGGAGATGTGTTTTGCATTATAGGAGATACTGAGTTAGGAGTGTTGGTAGCTTTCTCCACCTTTACAACGAGTTGCCCTGGTGTTGTATCACTTTACCCTAGTCCTGAAGATACTTCAGGCGCAAACTTTGTTTGCTCACACTTGGATAAAGGATTAAACTAATTTCATTATACTCTAACCAAGTGAAAAAATAAACTTTCATATAGGTAAATATGACTTCTCCATTGCTTCTGCCTTAGTATCACCACTTCTGGGTCAATAGACCTCAATAAAGGTTGAAACCAGTCTGGGTAGTGGCCCTTCCCTTAATGCATAGCATTATACATGTCTGCAAGGAGATGTGCTTTGGGATTATGGAAGATACTGGGACAAGGAGTGATGACAGCTTGGTCCACTTTTACCACGATTTGCCTCCATCCTGAAGATACCTCAGGCGTAAACTTTGTTTGCTTACACTTCGATAAAGGATTAAACTAAATTTATTATACTCCTAGATGAGTCTGACTCCATGGGTAATAATAATAATATATGTGACAATCACATGTCATGATTTGTCATATATCTAGCTGATATGCTAACAGGAAGGATGAAACAATCTGTCATGTCCTGCATCATGGGCAAGTACACAATACAGTGTGCCCAGTGCCTAGCACGAACATGTTAGTACCTATGAACTTTAATGCAACAGTCACTTTCAATAAATGATGGTTATCTCACCATAATTTGTGTCTACTTAAAGATTATCTATATCTTTCAATTCTGTAACTATTAACATATCTAAAACAGTAGTTAAAAGCACCCTTTTAGTTGCAATATGACTGAACTTACATTTATACTAGTGAGTGTCACAAATGGCAAGTCATGACATTTAACAATGAATCAAATGCATATCAAATAATATTGTTCAGAACATGTTAAACACGAACTCCTATTAATTTGTACACTAATTTTAAATAAATTTTATAAAATTTATTTAATACTATATATTTTATTCAATATTCATTCCCAAAGAGTGCCTACCTTCTAACACAAGCAAGTTGAAAAGTGGCAAAAAAATGATACGTTATTAAGAGACAAAACTTACCTGTAGTTCTTGCCAAGCTAGATATACGTTATCAAAGAGACCTGCAATTATTACAGTTGATTTGGAAAGTGGCACTTCATGTCCAAGACAGGCAGAATTAACCTGAGAAAGATTTGCACCAGGAAATACAATAACAGCTTCAGATTTTTGCATTATTTGTTGAACATTAACTCCACCAAGTCCCAAAACAAAGGCTTGATTCTGTGGTGCAATTTCCATTTTTAGATAACCAGTAAATTGAGCCTATAAATAAATTTAATTTGAAAATTCAACCGACTATACAAAGCCAGAGGACAAACTTTCTAATTCTTTAACTAGTAATACACATTTGAGGTCTTCAGACTTTTAAAGTTAACCTGATGATAACTAGAACAGAAAGTAGCAGATTTGTAAAATCAGATTAAAATTATTAACTGAATAGACTTACTATATACTAAATTGTTATTTTCTTAAACTTATCCAGAAAGTAGTGGTATATAATGCTTTTCCATTCACTTGAGGTCAAATGAATGGTGGGTTGGATACAATTCAAACCTTGGTTATGAAACACTTGACAGATTACAAAAACAATACAATCAACTCACTAAAAATGTTATACACTTTCTCAGTGTAAACCATGAGTCCTGGTCATACAAAAATAAGAAAGCAGCAGTAAACAAGATAATAAAAAAGAGATGATATTCATTTAACATAGAGAATAATATGTTTAATACAAAATTTTTATATTTTCCAGTCACACATGACCATTTTCCATGCTTAGAAATAGTTAAAGAGAAAATAAAACAGAATAACAATTAAATACTAATACAGTTGACTCAATATAGCAAAATCTGCTATAAACTCACACAACTGAAAAGATCTGATCAAATTCCATAAATGCTATAAATTAAAGATGCCAAGAAATTATATTCTTGGTTTAACTCTTTATCGAAGTATAAGCAAGCAAGTTTGTGCCCGAAGTAATTTCAGAACTGTGCAACTTGTATATAGAGGCTAATGACTTGACATCACCTGCCCTAGTATCAAACTTGGTTTGCTTACACTTTGATAAAGGATTAAACCAAGAATATCATTTCTGGCATCTTTATAATATAACCAAGTGGAAAAACTTCCACCACACATGCTATGTTAAAAAAAAAAAATATCTATAAACTATTCCTGTGGTCACTACAAGTTTGCCACAGTGAGAACCAAATGTAGTACATGTTAGAATGTATGTTAAATGCTGGATAAGATCTTATGATTGATTAGATTTTATCTCATCAATCATAAGATAAAATGTAAAAAGTGCTATTCTAGATCACTTCTAGATCTTGACTAATATTTTTTTTTATCTCAAAATTTTTTTACTACTAACTCTTTAACACTAACCACTATTTCAGACAAGATTGGCTTACAATTTGAAACCAGTCTCACAAAGTCTTTATGAAGGAAAACAATTTCTGCTCTATCCATACCTTCAGAAGCCAGCCATTGTAAGATTCAGGTTAAATATGTCAAGGCTATTATCTCACTGGAACATTTCCTCAAAACATGGTGGTACTGATGATGTTCAACTTCTTCATCAACATCAAATTTACTCAATCCTTCATATATCCCCTGCTTGCACATATTCCTCTTCCTCCTTTCCCACTGCACTCAAGCTATACATTATATCATGTCCATGAGGGTGAAATACCTTTATGAATTTCTCATTTAATATCTTAACTATATCTTCTAGTGGTTATCCTACTTTTCACCAGACAATATTTTTCATTAGTCATTCATTTTTCAACTGGCTACATATCTGAACAAAGTATTTATTTTTTTAGCCTGATCAGCCAACTGCTGCTCATACTGCACTCCCTAACCTTACCACAAAATTCATTTTCCTGGCTTACTCTTTGTACTCATGCAAA
Source organism: Typopeltis vanoorti (assembly GCF_054136105.1). Taxonomy (NCBI): domain Eukaryota; kingdom Metazoa; phylum Arthropoda; class Arachnida; order Uropygi; family Thelyphonidae; genus Typopeltis; species Typopeltis vanoorti. Next base: position 61,144,712 of record NC_143550.1, on the reverse strand, counting down.
TGATCATCATCTCTCACTCAGTCTTATGCTACCTCCATATTGCCTTCTCTCAGAATGCATGCCTCATCTCTTCATTCATTTCACACCTACTAACCTCTTGACCCTTATAATACATTCGGACATTGTTTCTGATAGTTTCTGAATAGTGTCCAAGCAGCAGTGATCTTCTTTCCATCCAATTCCTCATTCTATGATACAGCTCTAGGCTGTTTTTTCATAATCGCCAGTTGTAGTTCCACATATTTCTTCACAGAAGTCCTCATACGGCTGGCAACCACCCAAGTGACCATCTCATGATCACTCGATCAACTAGAGGGAGATTTAACATCCCATTTACAAGACTTGCAATTCAAATCCAAGAATAAGGGAGTTCTGTAAAAAGGAGCAGTATCAGGAAGGAAGGTTACTAGTGAGGTTCCATAGGACTCAATATTAAGACTTTATTGGTCAGCCTTTATGAAATTATCACTTGATTGCAGAATATTGTGCAGCGAGAGAGAGAGATACTCATAATAGTGCTGATTTTGTGGCTGTTCAGGAGTATTTGAATAAGTTATGAAGGCAAATGAATAGAGATTCAGTTTAATGCACCTAGATGTAATATTGATATCTGAGATCTTTAGATGGAAGGCTGCATACTCTACTGGTGGATCTATGATGGAGATAATAGATCATAATGATGGTTCATAGATATTTGAAGTTCACTGCAAAGATAGGTAGTAAAGACAACTCAGAGGATTGCTGCAATACTGAAGACAGTGATGAGCAGAGATAAGAGGGTGATAGTTCTTTTGTATAATTCCTGACTAGATCACATCTATTTGGTTATCAGGATTTGAAGGGTAATAAGTAACCTTGGATAGAATACAAATGATATCAGGAGTGTGGAATGGTGGTTATGAGGAGAGACTGAGGGCATGTAAACTGCAGTTTGATAGATAGGAGACAAAGGTGTGATATGACTATCTTAAATTGTTGGGCTATTTATTTCTTCAGATTTGGCCAACGTAAAAGGGCTTTGCAAAGTCCTTTCACATTGGCCAAATCTGATTCGGAATGATTGTCTCTCTCCCCCAAAAGTTTGGGAGATTCTCATTTTATGTAACCATCAAAAATAGTTTTAATATTATTTATTAATATTAATTTCTAGCATGCAGCAACAGTTTTTAATTGGTAAACGACTGCTAGTTGTATGTACCTTGTATTCCCATTTCTTTGATTTGTTTGTTTCTATGCATGCACTGATGATGATTTACTATTATTTTAGTATGAAATATCTATATTTTCATTTCATTAAAGTTAATTACTGTGGTTATTGTGTAATTTGTTGTTTAAACTATTTATGAATGCCAGTGGTACCAGAAATATGAGGAATAAAATTGGTGCACTGATAGAATCTATTTGTCCAGAAATTACTGGAATAAATAAGACATAGTTGGATGAGGATGACTTCTTGGTAGGAATAGAGATGGAAGGATATGCTTTTTCAAAAAGATAGAAAGAAATGTCATGAAAGAAGGGATAGGAGTGCTTTTGACTAAGAGGTTACCCAAGCTAGGCGGAGATGCAAGGGTGAAATAGTGGCAGTGGTTTTGAGACAGGTGGAGGGGGACAGGTGTTGCTATAGATGTAGCAATAGGGAGGGAGAGAAATAACAAGGAAATAAATTAGCCTAACAAATAAGAAATGGGTAATCATTATTGAATATTTTACTCAATTATACTAACGCAGATTGGAATGAAAAGAAAGCACATCTTTGGACAAGAGAAAGAAATTGAATTCTTACAGGAAGGCTTAGGTGTTATTCATTATCCATAAAAAAGCTCGATAGTATAACTAACACCCTTCCTTTCTTAATATGTCATCCCCTATCAAGGAGAATGGCAATCATGATAACTAAAACCAAGAGGGGAAAAAAAACATTTATTAAAACACTAATATTTCATTGGTTTTCTACAGAACCAGCATCAAAACTCAATGAAACTGTGACAGGCACACAGCACTAAACCAAGTAATTGTAGAAACAATTTAAATCGTAACTGACACCTAAGGTCCTTGTTGGTTTACAACAGCTACTTGGTTTATTGCTGTGTACCTATCACTGTTTTTCTACCCAACCTGATGAGGTTGGGCAGAAAAACAGCAAAATATTACTGTTTAATAAATGTATTTTTTCCTCTTGATGTTATACTGTTAAGCTTTATTATGGAGAAATATTTTAAGTTTTTGAGGAAAAGCTATCTTAGTTCACAATGACACACATAAGGATCCATATAAGGACACGTACAAGTTAAACAATAATGGTCTCAAAGCAGATTCTTGGTGCACCACTCCTCCACACACAACCTGCTGATACCTGACAGCTGATTAGCAGTCCAACTCTGGTTTGTTATCTAATCCTTTCTGTTTCAGTTTAGCTAGTATCTTGTCATGTGACAGTCTATCAGAGGTCTGAAAAATCCAGGTACACCACTATACCCTATGTGGAAAAAAAGTGTCTGGACACCCATTCCACGGCAAAAATGGAACATAACAATAGATCGCATGTGACAGAATTACTTTAAAACCTCCATGGGTGAGCTTCTCAGATGTCACACAGTACTGTATATTGACTACTTGCAAGACATGGCCATGCATGTTGAGCTTACTTATTTCCAAAGAGGTGTTATAGGGTGTATCAGCAACCTCTCCAATGCATGCAATTGCAACACCCACAGTCAACTGTTCAAGATATTAGTAAATGGCAATGTGAGGGAACTAACAACTACCAAGAAACATTCTTCAGGAAAGCTGCATAAATTGATGGAAAGGGACAAGAGCTTTGAAACATGTCATCCACCAGTGCAGTCATTCCTCTGCACAAGTTATCACCAAGGAACTGCAGGACGTAACAAGGATGAGTGTGTGCATGAAGACTAAGGAATTGCACAAGTTAAATTTCCATGGCTGAGCCACTGCATACAAGCTGTTAATAACTCATATGAATGCAAGCGACTTACTTGGTGCAAAGAACATCATCGATGGAATTAAGTGGTATGGAGTGACAAATCACACTACACTGTTTTCAACCCTTAATTAGTTGCACCATTTTCTTTTGTTACATAATTAGGTGCATGGGGTCACAGTATGCCATAAATCACTCCTTACTCCACAAATTATTGCACCAATGATCAGCATAGGGACAACAAGAAACTCAGCTACTCAAAATAGCAACAAAAATCCATCATTGGTTTTGTCAGAAATCAAACTTGAATGACGCTGGAGTAAAATAGACCCCATGTGACTAATTAAAGATTAAATCTGATGATCACTGCTGGGTGTGGAATATGCCAGGTGAACAGTATTTGTCAACATGTCATCTCAACTATTAAATTTGGTGGTGGCAGTGTCATGGTCTGGGGATGTTTCTCATGGAATGGACCGACTTGTGGATGGAAATGAACGGCACAAAGTACCAGTACATCCTAGACAATGTTGCACTGCCTACGCTTTACCAGTTTTATGGAGACTGGCAATTCTTGTTGTGTTGGCCTAGTTGGTTAAGTGGTCAGTGCATGCCTGTTCCGTACCGAGGTGCAATGAACTCGGGCTGCACGATTTAGGGGTGGTATAATCAACAACATTCATAAAAAATAGGGAATAAATAATACACTGAACTATTTGTGGAAGATGGAGCACAAATATTTTGCACCCAGGTGGTGCAAACCCACAAGGAACTGCCCTGGGTCAGTATATCCGCTCTCCAACGGAAAGGCTGCTGGTTCAAATCCCACCATGGGCATGGATGTTTGCGATTGTCTGTGAAAATACTAGTGGTGATGATGTGTGGCAGATGGCGTTGGTGTAGATGATGGTAGTTACGTTTCATTGTAGTTGGTGGATTGAGTGGCAGAGACAGAGTTGTAGAGTAGGTGCCCTCGATGAGTCTTTGGACTCTCTGGAGGTGTTAAGTAATAATTGTTTCAGCACAGCAATGCACCATGCCATGAAGCATGCACCATGGAATGGTGCATACTTTCAACCTGATTTGAGGATATGGGTGTACAGAATTTGGATTGGTCAGCTCAAAGCCACGACTTCAATCCTGTAGAGGCCCTTTGGGATGAACTAGAAGATTTGGGTTAGGACACTTCCAACTTCTGTGTCAGAACTGACCACTACTTTACAGGAGCTATAGAAAATTATACCTGCAACTACTTACCAGCATCTAATTGAAAGTGTCCCAAGGAGAGTGTATAATGTAATTGTGGCCAAAGGTGGGCCAACTCCTTATTGATTTTGCTATAAATGCAGTAATGTCTAAACAGCATTGGTGACTGGACACTTTTTTTCCACATAGGGTATATGCATATCCTTTATCCAATGAATTTATCAGTTTTGTAATACATAAACAGATTGCTAAAACACGACCTTCCACTAACAAACCCATACTGACCATCAAAGAATATTGCTATTATCAACCCATTTCTGAATACTAGTCTTTGCCAACTTCTCTAGCATCTTAACAACCCCAGACACAGATTGCCTTATAATTTGTAGCCTCAGTCTTCTCCCCCTCTTCCCCCCCCACAACTGCGAGGTGGAACAATTTTTCTCACCTTTGGAACTTGCGACATTGAAAGACTCTTGTTAAAGATCTGTGCCTAAAGAGCCATTAATTCCACACAGCATTCCTTCAAAACACATGGCAATATAATTTCAAGTCCAACTGCTTTATTAACATCAAGTTTACTTAATCCCTTCTCCACTATACCCCTCTGCACTCCAGCTTCTTATGATGCAACTTTCATGCATATTGTTTACAATTCTTCTTTGGCTGTTTAGGTATTACTGTAACCTTTACTATGGAACAGTATGACCTTTGCTGTTTTTGTGCCAATAGACCATAAACCAACCAACATTCATGAGGATGAAATATGCTGATAAGCTGTCCTCCTAATATAATACTTCAACTATATCCTCCACATTAGTTAACAAATATGCCAGTGTCATCAACTAACATCATTCTCCCATAGTCATTTTTTATTCTACTTGATACATATTGAAAAAAATCCTAGTGAGTTTGAAAAAAACTCACTAGGATTTTTCTTAGCTTGAATAGCTAATCCTGTTCATACTGCACTCTTGATGTCTTTCCCAACCAAGTCACCTTTACTGGCTTATTCTTTGTCCTCTTCATGCATCTGATCATTACCAACTTTCATCTTATGTTGCCTCCACAGTGCCTTCTTCCAGATTCCGTGCTTAATCTCTTCATCCATTTTACATCTACCTTGTTTAGCATTTTCATCTTTGGAATAAACTCAGACATTGCACTGCTGTTAAACAATTCTTGATCAATGCCCCTCAATCAGTCTGTTCCCCATCTCCAATCAATTCCTCTTTTTATGCTATAGCTCCAAGTTGTCTCTAAGCTTTTCATAATCATCAGCCTTATAGTTCCACATGACTGGCTATGACCTAGGTGATCACTTCATGGTCACTCACAAACCAGGGGAAGATCAGACACCATATTCACTATCACATCCTTTGATAATATACCCGGATCTAAGACTAACCCTCGTGTGCCCTCTATACTGCCATAATTGAAATCGCCCATAATCACTTTTCGTAAGTAAAGTTCCTATATATTTTTGTCTCTGCCTTCTGCATCCTGTAAAAGGCAGACAAAAGCAGAGACCATCAACCTCCACTTCACAACATGCTGCTTCAAAACCACTGCCACCTTTTTCACCCTTTGTATCTCAATCTTATGCAGACATGATTCCACTGCTGTTATCAGCAGCAGTCTCCCTTTCTTCTTGACTTTCCTATCTTCACAAAAAAATCTTACTGCTCCATTTTTATTCCCTCAAGATGTCATTTTTATCCAACCATGTCTCACTTATTCCAAGTATTTTTGCATAATAAACTCAATCAATGCAACAATTTCATCACCCTTATTGATGAGTGCCAGGTGTATCAGAAATAAGCATACTTAATTTCTTTGTGTATCCAGTCCTACTCATGCTGACCCCCTCCACCAATTGTGACTACTCCATATTTGCTCCTGTCTGCTCACCTTCCGTCTCATATCTCTCAGACCCTCCAGGCCATTCCATTCTGATGCTGGCTATCCACATATTTCATCACTACTTTCAGAATCCATTCACCTCACACTATGGATCCCTGACCTCCCTGGCTCACCTTCATTTCCCTGTTCAACTTGGCATTTCTGTTCTCAGATCTATTTACATAAGTATCACCTGGTCCACTGGCCTGTTCATTTGCATCACTCATTAAGCAGATTATGTTTATTTACACTATTTTAAATACACATCACACACACACACACACACAGTGGAAATTTCATAAATAAAGTTTAAGTTTTATTATCATCCTAAGACCCCCATTGAGTCAAAGAGCCCTCTAGAAGGTCCCTTTGTCAAACACACAGCTCCTCATACCTTGCAATATACATTCAAATTCTCTGCAGAATACTTTATATTATTATTATTATTCAGGCCTCCATGGAGTCAAAAGACTCATCGTCGGAGGTCCTTCCTAAGAACATAAAGTCTGTCAAGACTCATCGAGGGGAAGTCCCCCCTAAGAAACACAAAGTCTATCATACCACTACTTAAACTCATTGACCGTTCTTGCTCCCACCACTCCATCAGGCAATGCATTCCACGGTTCAACCACCCTCCACACAAAGAAACCACTCCTCACCCTCTTGCTCACAGTTTCCTTTCGTAACTTCCAGGGATGGCATCTTGTCACCACTCCTTCCTGCTGTTCAACCAAGCGAAAGAACTCCCCGGTGTCAACCCTGTAACCACTGCTCAACAGTTTAAAAGTCTCAATCATATTACCTCTCTTTCTTCTATCCACCAAACTCTGCAGTCCACATTCCCTCAGCCGATCTTCATAACTATGCTTGTACAGTCCTGAAACCATCTTTGTCATCCGTCTTTGTATCCTTTCCACAGTTAATTTATCCCCTTCAAATCCTGTGGCCCAAATCTCAGAACAATAGTCCAAGTGAGACTTATACAACGGAATGATAATCCTCTTATCTCTGCAGGTCAGTGTCCTTCTCATAATTGCAGCAATCCTCTGTTACCTTCACCATCTTTGCAATATGTCCCCTAAACTTCAGGTTTCTATCAACCATCAACCCCAGATCTCGTCTCCTCTACTTCCTCCAGCATAACTCCTCTTAATTTACTTCTAATCAAAACTAGCAATTGAAAATCAGTCCAACTTGCTATTTCTCTAAGTTTTTCAACATAGGTAAAGAAAAATAGTACATCATCCGATTCTTCACCTGAAAATTGGGGAAAAACCTGTTGCGGGTTTACCGTATGAAAGAATTCACTATCATTCATCTCAGAGCTTGATGTAACAGCCATAGTGATTAATAAATTACTAATTCAATTAATACAATCTTTCTACTTTAAAATAAACTTTTATCTTTGCCTGACTCCAGATTATAACCAGTTCATTGTGATTTATTTAATTTACTTTCTAAAATTTCAGGGAGCATTTCTATGATTGTTATCACCAAAACTAAATTCAATTTCTTAACTTATAGTTGTTAAATTTAATTCCTATCGATTAAATCACATCCTGCCGACTGCGCCATTTGTCGTGACGTTCTATTTTCATGTTATGTTCTAAATCCGCCATCTTGGTTCAAGTCACTCTTATCAATATAAGAACTAATTACAAATTGATCACCGATCCAAAAGTAGGGAAATTTATAATTATACTGCGCCACCCTATTTTTAGATTAGTCTATATAAAATAGTAGGATCAATTCTTAATTTAAGTTAGCAGTCTCCTCATTTATTTAGGCCGAATTATTTACTATTCCACTTGGGGTTCCTGCAAGATTCGAATATTTATGAACGGTGCAATAAAAAGGAATTCAGGCAAATACAATATTTAGATTAACAAAATAAAACATTTAATATATGATATATATAACAAATACAAGAATTCTGCTTTAAAATGAAACAACACAATTAACTTAATACATCTTGCTAAGTCACTCATGCCAATTCAATGTTCTAAACTTTCACATACAATTCACAGTTTCAAAATCACAAGCTTTCTTAACTCAAGTTAATAAAACGAAACTTCTTATTTAATCAGTCTCCACATATCTATCAGCTGTACTTAATGTTTAAATTCACAGGAAGCACTAATCAAGGTAGACAATATTCCAAGCAATCTTATTTCGGACTTTGAACTTCGAAGATATGTTAATGTTAGAATAAACAAACAAGTATGACTACTCTTACCAGACACAATCTTCAATACATCAATTGTGAGCACACTTATGAATTAACTTATTTACGTTAGTGGAACACATTAATAAAAATTCTCCAACGATTTAACTGAACTACTGTTAATCGCGCTTCACTACTCTAAAAAACACATCAATAAGGCACTGATATCTTTCCTTGTTTACTTTTCTCAAACTAGTTAATTTCAATATAATTCTTCTCAGGGCAACATAGAATTAAGACGTAATCCTAGACTAACTGGAACTAATCAGAATTTTCCATTGAATGTCCAGTTCTTTATTTATCCGGTTACGGCATTAATTTTCCTTTATAACACAGCTGACCTCACTTGCAGCTAAGTATATGATTCACTATGTTTTGGCTCACTTCTAACACTATTCTCATGAATTTCTGCCCTAGAGAACTTATAATTTTCTTCCACTTCCTTTGCTTGTATCCTACCTTCCTTCCTGCTCCGCAAAAACTTCCTCTCTTCTCTCTAATTAAAAATCTTCTATTTCTTTTCCTCTCTTTTCAGTCCGAAGGTCACGTTCTCTTCGACTCGTGCTTGTTTATTTCATGCGTCTCCACGACAACAAATGAACGCAAACATTTCGCTAATGTAATACAATGCTCTACTACTACATAAGTGATTACATAACGTTAAATTTTCACAAATAAGAATAAACAGAATATTTGAGCTACTTAATCAGCTTTTTCATTACGTATAGAATTAATTATAATAATACTTTTCGTTACATCATATATATATATATTTTAGTTATCATAAATTATACAGATATTATTGTTTAATAAATTAATAGTAGGTTAAGTTTAGAATAAATATTTAAATAGTAATCCTAAATTAAGGAATAATAAATAATTTTTATACAAATCATGATTAATACATAATAAGCAATGTTAAATGAGAATGAAAAAAATTAAATTACACAACATAGTTTCATTCACAATTTAACACTAAGTATTAAAGAGTAAAAATTTCATCACAGTGATGATTACATTATAGGTATTAATTTACAATTTCAATCTTAATTCATAAATAATATTAGACTAATGTAGGAATTAAAAGTCTTAATTAAAAAAAAATTAATGTGTTATCCTGATTAAACTTTCCCATATTTTTGATAAGAATATATAGTCATTTTGATTCAAGTTATGGCATTGAAGTAAGGCCTCAGCGCTCTCTTTGAATAGGTGTTCAAATTTATAGCGACATTTGTGTAGAAGGCCAGTCTTGGACCAGAGGATGTTGTGGTTTGTTTCTATCCCATGCTGAGCCAATCCAGACTTATCGGATTTGTTGTGCAGAATGTATGATTGATGTTCTTGAATTCTTTTTTTCTATAGAGCATCCTGTTTGTCCAAAGTAGGACAGATTGCAGTTACAAGGAACTTGATACACACCAGGCAGAGACATGGTTGAACATTTATCTTTAGAAGAGAGTGAAATAGGTGGCTATTTTGTTAATAGGTAAGTGACTGTTAAATCATATTTCTTCAGAATTCTTGAAATTGGTTCTGAAATTCCAGAAATATATGGAATTGGAACTGGCCATATTGATTCTTTTGTTGTTTTGGATTGGATTGTAAGAATCAAACAGATGTTGTGTACTCTTTTCGGAGAAGCCATTTAATTTCATGTGATGTTTGATAGTTGAAAGTTCTTTCTGTAATTCATGAGGAGTTGAACAATTGGTTCTAGCTCGTCGGATTAAACATTTTATGATTCCTGTTTTTTTGATAAGGATGATGAGCAGAATGTTTGAGAATATAACGTCCAGTGAAAGTTGGTTTTCTGTAAACAGTTGTTAGAATACCTGAAGGCGAACAGATGAGGAGGATGTCTAAAAAGGATAACTTGTCTTTTTTCAATCTCCATGGTAAACTTAATACGAGGATGTAAGGAATTGATTCTGGCTAAAAAGGACAGTAAGAAATCTGTTATGAGGCCACACTGAAAAGATGTCTATATATCTCACCCAAAAGGATGGTTGAGGGAATATAGATGAAAAAAGGACGTCTTCTAGATATTCCAAATAAAAGTTGGCTAGAGCAGGTGAAAGTGGACTCCCCATGGCTGTTTCTTCTACTTGTTTGTACAATTTGTTTTGACACAAGAAATATCCAGAATGCATCACGAAATCAAATAATTTCATATCTTGTAGGAAGAAGTCAGCAAGTAATTGTAAAGTCTCTTTGAGAGGTACATTAGTATACAGAGATTCTACATCGAAGCTCACCATAACATCAGTAGGTTGTAATGAGATTTTTTTTAATTTATTTAGGAAATCTGATGAGTTTTTCAAAAAAGAGCATGATTTGCCTATGCGATAAGTAGGTGAATCAATATAGTCCACTATAGGACAAAGAGGAATATCTGTCTTGTGGATTTTATGTAGACCATAAAATCTACGAGGTCTTGCGAAATGTGTTTTTAACCTTTCTATCGTGTCTGCATCCAAATTTATCACCTCATCTAGAAAGGAATTTAATTTCTTCAGTTGCCTGTTGGTGCGATCGTGATCAAGTTCTTGGTATGTTGAGCAATCTCGAAGTAAAAGAGAAATTTTTCTTCTATAGTTTCAAGAATCCATAATTACTGTGCTTTTCGTTTGTCTGCTTTAGTGATAATAAGGTAACTGTTGCTTCTTAAGGAATGTAGCGCTTTCTTTTCAGAAGGAGATATGTTGGAAGGAGGAAGCTTAGCTTTAAGTATTGTAGAAGCAACTTCTAGGTGGAGAGAATTAGCCTTTTCACTGGAGAGATGAATAAAAGTTTTGTTCGATGTTAACCAGGAAATCTAGATACGGAATATTTTTAAGGAAATATAGCAAAATCATGTCCTTTTTGAGAGGATGAGTGTTTCACTACTTGTTAAAGGGTGACTGGACACGTTGACGATCCAATTATCTGAAACTTGGAAAGGCTCGATTTGTCTAGAAACAAGAAAATCAAATTTGTGGTTAGATGTTGATTTTGTTTTTTATATGAACATTGTATAGAGCAGTGCTTCCCAAACTTCTGGATGTCAAGGCCCCCTTTGCAAAAATTAAAATATTTCACGGCCCCCTCGAAAAAAAATCGTAATAGAGAGATATATTATTATAATATTTATTGTATTTATATTCAATACAAAACATACACAGTGAATATTGTAAAAATGAAATGCATATATTACATTTTTTGCCTCTTACCGTTTGGGTTCTGAAGACTATGCGGGCTGGTCTGGTAAAATACGAAATACTGTCTTTTTTTTTTTTTGAGTCTCTTTCTGCTTCTTCTGATTGTTCGCAGGAATTTTCTTAATTTTTTATCAGCCACTTATCCATCTTAGGGTTAAATTTTTTAACGTAGAATAGATCAAATAATATCACTTACCGATACTGGCACACCACAGACTGATAACATGAAATTAGTGAATATTACCTGAATAAGGGAATCCCCGGACCAGGAACATTTTTCTCTTTTGTGACTTTTCTCCCTTTACAGTAATTAAGCCTAACGCGAAACAGACAGCAAACGCAGGTTATTAAAACGTGCATATGATTGGTGCGGTATTAATAAAAGATCGCGCACCCGAAAGATAAAAGCATAGCTGACAATTGAGTTGAAATGCTAACTCTCTTCAACCGAATTCCATATGTGAAACTGCCATAACATTCATTATATATATATATATATATATATATATATATATATATATATATATTACTCAGTTTTAACACATTTATGAATTTTAACACGTTTGGTTGAATTTTATTGCTGCCTTGGGAAATCGAACTCACACATATCTAATTAATAACAATAGTTTTTAGTTAGATACTGTGTTTGCCCATGCAACGTATGGTTTTGTTTCAGTCTATACAGCATAGTTTCTATGAGGGGGACATGTGATTCATTAATTAGTGTGTTTTTATCCCAGTTGTCTCTAATTGCACTATTTGTTGAGAAATATATTACACAGACTCCTCATACCTTATTCACTGGCATAATAAAAGAATTGTTTTTATTGCCTTTGCAGTATAGTGGCTGTTAGGGAGGGCGTGTTGTTTACAACTGCAAGCGACTCATCTCCCCCACATGAACTTGTTTAAGCTTTTTTTTCATGTGTGAAGTATATGCAAAACTTTTATTGGTAACAGAAAACTAGCTCGGATGACAGTGATAATATAAAACGAGTTTTGATATGTATATAAAATCAATATCAACAGTCCCTGATTACGAACGCATGATGAAAGGGGACAGGAAGATTTGGAGCTTCCCTGGAGAGCATTCGAAGTAAATACAGTACAATTAATCACTGCTTTGAAATGAAACATGTGAATAAGCAATATTTACTAATATTCATTAAGCGCCGAAATACGCAGGAAGCAAAGTTTGTGAACCAACACCAATGTGTGAATTTTTCCATTAAAATATAAAAATAACAAAAAAGAAATAATAAATAATAAAAGTTAAATACGTTTCTTTTAAAATAAAAAAATCTACTTAGTCTTAAAACATTTTAAATTTGTTTTCATTATTTCAAGGCCCCCCCCTCAACAAAACCTATGGCCTTGTTGAGGGGGGGCCTTGAAAAGGGGGCCGCAGCCCACAGTTTGGGAAGCGCTGGTATAGAGCATTTAGCCACATTAACAACTATGTCAAAAAGATGTGGGTCTAAGTTTGCGGAGATAAAGGTACGGAGATCAGAAACTTGATGAATGTTAAAAATTTCCTTAAAAATATTCCATATCTAGATTTCCTGGTTAATATCGAACAGAACCTTAGTCATCTCTCCAGTGAAAAGGCTAATTCTCTCTGCCTAGAAGTTGCTTCTATGCTACTTAAAGGCAAGCTTCCTCCTTCCAACATATCTCCTTCTGAAAAGAAAGCACTACATTCCTTAAGAAGCAACAGTTAACTTGTTATCACTAAAGCAGACAAAGGAAAAGTGACAGTAATTATGAATTCTTCAAACTATAGAAGAAAAATTTCTCTTTCACTTCAAGATTGCTCAACATACCAAGAACTTGATCATGATACCACCAACAGGCAACTGAAGAAATTAAATTCCTTTCTAGATGAGGTGATAAATTTGGATGCAGACACGATAGAAAGGTTAAAAACACATTTTGCAAGACCTCCTAGATTTTATGGTCTACCTAAAATCCAGAAGACAGATATTCCTCTTTGTCCTATAGTGGACTGTATTGATTCACCTACTTATTGCATAGCCAAATATTTAGCAAAATTATTGAAATCACATATAGGCAAATCACACTCTTTTTTGATAAACTCTTCAGATTTCCTAAATAAATTAAAAAATATCTCATTACAACCTACTGATGTTTTGGTGAGCTTCGATGTAGAATCTCTGTATACTAATGTATCTCTCAAAGAGACTTTACAATTACTTGCTGATATCTTCCTACAAGATATGAAATTATTTGATTTCGTGATGCATTCTGGATATTTCTTGTGTCAAAGCAAATTGTACAACCAAGTAGAAGAAACAGCCATGGGAAGTCCACTTTCACCTGCTCTAGCCAACTTTTATTTGGAATATCTAGAAGACGTCCTGTTTTCATCTATATTCCCTCAACCATCCTTTTGGGCGAGATATATAGACATCTTTTCAGTGTGTCCTCATAACAGAGATTTCTTACCGTCCTTTTTAGCCAGAATCGATTCCTTACATCCTCGTATTAAGTTTACCATGGAGATTGAAAAAAGACAACTAGTTATCCTTTTTAGACATCCTCCTCATCTGTTCACCTTCAGGTATTCTAACAACTGTTTACAGAAAACCCCACTTTCACTGGATGTTATATTCTCAAACAATCTGCTCATCATCCTTATCAAAAAACAGGAATCATAAAATGTTTAATCCGACGAGCTAGAACCAATTGTCCAACTCCTCATGAATTACAGAAAGAACTTTCAACTATCAAACATCACATGAAATTAAATGGCTTCTCCGAAAAAAGTACACAACATCTGCTTGATTCCTACAATCCAATCCAAAACAACAAAAGAATCAATATGGCCAGTTCCAATTCCATATATTTCTGGAATTTCAGAACCAATTTCAAGAATTCTGAAGAAATATGATTTAACAGTCACTTATATACCTATTAACAAAATAGCGACCTATTTCACCCTCTTCTAAAGATAAACGCTCAACTATGTCTCTGCCTGGTGTGTATCAAGTTCCTTGTAACTGCAATCTGTCCTACTTTGGACAAACAGGATGCTCTATAGAAAAAAAGAATTCAAGAACATCAATCATACATTCTGCACAACAAATCCGATAAGTCTGGATTGGCTCAGCATGGGATAGAAACAAACCACAACATCCTCTGGTCCGAGACTGGACTTCTACACAGAAGTCGCTATAAATTTGAACACCTATTCAAAGAGAGTGCTGAGGCATTACTTCAACGCCATAACTTGAATCGAAATGACTATATATTCTTATCAAAAATATGGGAAAGTTTAATCAGGATAACACATTAATTTTTTTTTAATTAAGACTTAATTCCTACATTAGTCTAATATTATTTATGAATTAAGGTTGAAATTGTAAATTAATACCTACAATGTAATCATCACTGTGATGAAATTTTTACTCTTTAATACTTAGCAATGTAACATCACGCGGCTCATTCTACTTTTGAATGATCAATTGTTGGTATTCCACCTTGTTAAAAATGGTTCCAATGTAGCCACTGGAGATAGTCCGTTAGTTTCAGACTGAAATATTTGGCAAATATTAAAATATTCTTGTGTTAACGTGTCTATAATTCCTAATTATAATTCCCACTTTGGAATAAAACTCACCTCGCCAGAATGAAACACTAATAAAGTACTCATTTAACAACTCTACCATATCAGGTGCTTTGGTCACTTGACCACCTATTCTGTCTAGCAAGATCATTCATCCACAATCATTCTTTCTCTTGCTGATCATTTAAAAAAAAATCCTTACTCTCCTCTCATTCTAATTTCCTCTTCTTACTAATCATCTTTGTTGCTTGAATTTTATATTCCTCATGCCACTGCTCACCACCTTACAATGTATACTGTTTTCATAATCTCTTTTTCATTGTTACTGTTCGATATCAGTGGTCATTCGTTTTACCCACCAATTTTTTTTTTCATTTGTGCTATACACTTTGCCACTATTATTAACATCTTGTCCTTAACTAGTTTCCATGCACTACTACTCTCTATGCCTTCACCAACCATAGCATTGCTTCAAGTTAGTTTTCTAGGACCATTTAAAATCTTCTGCTTTGTAATTCCACATCACTTCCTTTCTCTAAGACTTGCACATGCCTAGACATCTCCCAAGTCACTTTGGAACTACTTATATTATTGACCAAGGACATGCAATGACTCAGTGATGATTTTTCACTGCTAATTCAGTTTCTCTATTTGTTCACCATACACTAATATTGAATTAACATACATTCTGAATTGAATTAACATATATCATTCCTTCTAGTGGATTAATTTTCTATTTTCCTATTACTAAGGAATGAAAGTGCCTGCAACAAGTATTCATTCATTTATAACAACAATGAACACATACTACAATGTATGAACACAACATTTTTTTGCTTAGGAAGGCAAGTGGGATTACTATGAGGAGGAAAAAAAAGTGATTTTACTTACCGAATTCCATCCAGCTAAATATTCCATCAAAAGCAAAATCCCTTGCCGTAGTTTAGGATAATCTTTGTTGCACCCTCTCACTGATACTAAAGCAGGACCTGAAGAATTGGAATGATGAATGACAATTGAAAAGCCATATTTACTTTGTATGTATGAGACTGCTGGATGGGACTCTACAGTATGTGGAACACTGAGACTAGATGGTAGCTCGAACATGAATAATATAGGGAGAAGGTCCTATAAATGCAATGCAGCAATTTAAACTCAATATCCAGATATTCAATAAAAATGCTATTGGGGGGGGGGGGGGGAATAATAAGTCCATTTTTATACATAAGTCAAATTTAATGCCAATCCATCAGAAGAATTCTTTTAAAAAAAAATTCATTAAATTAGGCCTGCTAAGAAATTATGTTCTTGTTCAATTCCTTATCCAAATGTAAGCAAATGACACTTCTACATGAAGTATCTTCACAACTAGGGTACTTGCATATAGAGGCTGACTTCATATCGATTGCCTTAGTATCCCAAAAGTAGTGTGCTTAATATTATGTTAAAGTGATTGATGTAAAGTCAGTCTCTATACGAGGGGATACCCAAAAAAAAATAAAAACAAAATTGCAGGCGTAGACTTCTATGGCTAATTGGCTCAAAAGATATATTTCGGTGATTACACCACATTTTTTTTATTATTCAGTTATATAAAACACTGAAATAATAGTTCCCAACAAGTTTCGTAAATCGTAGGATTTACATCTTCAGGGGGTAAATAAATAAATTCTGTTATTTGAGTTTTATGAATAGCCAGACGGTTATGATTTGTATTTATTAATTCTCTTGTTTAAACTTTAAATTATACTATTTACCCCCCCCCCCCCCGGTTCTCCTCTGATCTCCTACTGTTTTCTGTAGAGCCTCTTCAACATTGATCCTATAACAACCCTTTACTAACTGTATCATATCTCCCCTTTTACTCCTATCCACTAGACTAAATTACTAAATCTTTCCTCATATTCGACACTCCGGTGGTCAGAAACTACCTTAGTCAGTCACCTCAGGACACTTTCCAACTCTTCATCCTTTTGAAAAGCAGGTGACCAAATCTGGGCACAGTAGTCCAATGTGTGTGGCCTAATCAAAGCCTTATACAATGGAACAAAAACCTCCCTACTTCTACAAGTCACTGTCCTCTCCATCATTCCCAGAATGTGTGTGTTGTCTTCACAATTTTGGCAACGTGTCCCCTAAATTTCAGATCCTTATCCGCTATCACCCCAAGATCTCTCATTTCCTCCATCTCTGACAATATACCCCTACCAAGCATAAATTCTGCATCCCATCTTTGTCTCCCAAATTTTAAAACCTTACATTTGGCAACATTGAACTTGCATCCCCCATTTCCGTGCACATTCACTCAATTTATTCAAATCTTGTAAGGCCACAACATCTTCTCTATTCTTCATAGTTCGTCCCAACTTTGCATCATCTGTAAAGAACTGAATATCTGAATCCAAATTTTTGCCAATATCATTAATATACAAGTTAAACAATAATGGCCCTAAAACAGAACCTTGAGGCACACCACTAGTGACTTTCCTCTTCCTATTGCTCTCCCATACACAACTTGTTGATACCTATCAGATAGCCAGTCTCTGATCCAATGCACTAATCTAATATCCAACTCCATCTGCTCTAATTTGACAATTAACTTATCATGCAGTAATCTATCAAAAGCCTTTGCAAAATCTAAGTTCTCACAAGCTTCTCCAACAACTTAGCCACAACACCTGACAAACAGATAGGCCTATAATTTGATGTTTCAGTTCTATTACCTCCCTTATGAAGCAGCACAATCTTGCTCTCCTTAGGAACTGGAGCACTGTGTATTACCATGTATTACCATCACTCAATTTATTCAATTCTTGTAAGGCCACAATATCTTCTCTATTTTTCATAGTTCATCCAAACTTTGCATCATCTGTAAAGAATTGAATATCTGAATCCAAATCTTTGCCAATATCATTAACATACAAGTTAAACAGTAATGGCCCTAAAACAGAACCCTGAGGCACACCACTAATGACTCTCTGCCTCTCCAAGGAAGCAGTCACCTTATTGTAATAAGCAAGTAGATTACTAAAACATCACCTTCCTTTAGCAAACCCATGCTGTCTATCAAATATAATACCATTGTTGTCAACTCAATTCTGGATCCTAGTTCTCACAAGAGTCTCCAATAACTTAGCCACAACACCTGACAACACAAATAGGCCTATAATTTGATGCTTCAGTTCTATCACCTCCTTTATGAAACAGCACAATTTTGCCCTCCTTAGGAACTTGACCCAGTGCAAGACTCACATTAAAAAAATATGTCAAGGCAGATGTCAACTCCCTGGCACATTCCTTCAGAATACGTGGCAATACATTATCAAGTCCCACAGCCTTATTAACATCAAGTTTGTTCTGCTCCCCATACACCTCTTGCTCACTTACAGTCAGTCTTACTTTATTCCCCATCATCAACTGCGCTCAATCTCTCCATGAAGTCACATTCACAAGAATGAAAGACCTTTATGAACTGCTCATTAAGTATCTCCACTATATCTTCTGCAATAATTCTCCTTATACCATTTTCTCCAATCAATGTCACCCTTCCAGTTTCTTTTTTTTTTTTTTACTGGCTACATATCGAAATAACTCCCTAGGATTCTTTTTGGCTTCATTAGCTAACTTCTGCTCATACCTCACTTTTGCTACTCTTACCAACCAAGTCACCTGCCTTTCCTGCTTTTTTGTAATCCTCATGGAATTGGTTACTACCACTTCTCTTATGCTGCCTCCATAATGTCCTTTTTTTCGCATGCTTAATCTCTTCATTCATCCATTTCGCACCTACCTTATTTTACCTTCTGAACCTTGGAATACATTTAGACATTGTTTCTACTAGATAGTTTGTGAACATCCCCCCCCCCAAGCGGCATTGATCTCTTTTCCAGCTGACTCCTCATTCCATGATACACCTGCAAGTAAGCTGTCTCCTGAGCTCTTCATAATCACTACCCTTGTAGTTCCACATATACCCTTTTCTCACAGAGGTCCTCACACTGCTAGCAACCAACCACCTCATTTATAATCACATCTTCTGATGATCAAATCCAAAACCCTCAATATTCGTGTATCCTCTGTTACATACTGTCTGAGGTAGTAGCCCCCTAAAAACTCAATAAACTCATTTTTTTTACTTCCAGTTGCTATCTCATCATCCCAGTCTCTACTGCCATAATTAAAATCACCCATAATGATTACCCTTTTCTTATTTGCTTGACTAATTTGATTATACATTTCATAGTCACTACCCTCCACATTACCAGATCAATAACAATATCCAACCAAGCATTTCCTTCTATTCACCTCTATCTCACACCATACTGCCTCGAAGCCATTGGCACTATTTCCCTTTTGCATCTCTACTTTGTATGGACATAACTCTTTCTCTATGAATAGCAGTCGCCCTCCCTTTTATCCTTACGAAACACAACACAACCACCATTATTTCCCCCTTGTATAGACATAACTTTTTTTCTATCATATTGCAATAGCACTCCATTTCCCTTCTTCCCCTTTCTATCTTCATGAAATACATTATACCATTCCATCTCCATTCCTGTCAGGATGTCATCCTCATCCAACCATGTCTCACTTATTCCAAAAATTTTTGGGTGAACAAACTCAATTAATGCAACCATTTCTTCTGCCTTGTTTCTTACACTTCTAGCATTTCTATATAAACACAGCAGCTCATTCCTATATCTGTAGCTAGTTCCACTGATGCCACCCATTCGACATGATTTCTCCATGCTCAACTCAACCCTTTCTCCTTATTCATTTTAGAACCCTCTTCAAATCCAACTGTTTTCTCTTGATCCCATGGCATCCCCCTTCCTTTCCTGTCTACACTTGCATTCACATCCTTTTGGAGCATCCATCTTTCTCATGGTGTTTTACCCTGTCCACCCTGAGCCTCCGTGTTTCCCTGTCTGTCTTGCGCACCCATTCTCTCATTTTCTATACTCATGCCGCTCACCTCACATCACATAAAATTTTTTGAAATATACTTTTTGAAAGGCTATTGCCATATGTTGATGAACAAATTAGGGATTACCAATGTCGCTTTCATAAAGAAAAATCTACAGTTGATCGAATATTTAGTTTAAGACAGATAACTTCAAAAGACTATTGAATATGGTATTGATATTCATCCTTTATTTGTAGACTTCAGAGCAACCTTTGACAGCATCAATAGGAATAAGCTATATTTGTCATCTGTCAAATATATGTCTAATAATTCCAAACCCACATTCTCCAATTTATGCAACAATCTACAATGCTGTATTCTGTCAAAAGCCTCAGCAAAATCCAAAAGTATCATGATGTATTCATTCCCCTTGTCTAGTTCAATGGTAAAATTGTTACAGAATGTGAGCAAGTTGCTGAAACATGAATAAGCAATATGCATTTACTAATGTGTGCCTAGTATATACATGTTGCTTGTTGCAAAGTAGAGATTCACTGTCAACCCATTTCTGAATGCAAGCCCTAACCGATTTTTCCAAAATCTTCACCACCACTCCTGAGATGCTAATTGGTCCTGAGATGCTAATGACAGTTGGATACATCGGTCTTTGCACCACCCTTGTGCACTGGAATTACCATATATTCTTTCCATTCCTGCAGATTCTTGAGATTTTGAGACCATGTTCTGAGACTCATGTTAAACCTCATGATACACCACTTTTACCACAAATCTTGCAGACTCACATTCCCCATATACCACTTTTTGATATGTCAGTCAGCAATCTTCTTATCCATGCTAATGTTCTATAATCCAAACCCATATTCTCCAATTTATGCAACAGTCCACCATGCTGTATTCTGTCAAAAGACTTAATAAAATCCAAAAGTATAATGGTGTATCAATTCCCTTTATTTAATTCAATGGTAACATTGTTATAGAATGTGTTCAAGTTGCTAAAACATGACCTTCCCTTAGTAGTAAACGCATGTTACTCATTGCAAAGTAGAGATTCACTCTCAACCCATTTCTGAATGTGAGCCCTACCAATTTTTCCAAAATCTTCACCACTCCTGAAATACTAACTGGTCGATAGTTGGATACATCAGTCTTTGCACCACTCTTGTGCAATAGACATTCTTTATATTCCTACAGAATCTTCCATGTTAAACAACCTGGTCAAAGGAATAGCCAGTTCAGCTGAACACTCTTTCAGCTGATATCGCATCAGTCCCTACTGCTGAATTCTTATTCAGTTTGTGCAACAGCTCTGAAACTTCATCCTCATATACCCGAGTTTCTTCATCCAGTGAAGACGTAGCAACGAGCTCAATGTCACATACACCAGGTTGATAGATTTTTAAAAAATGGGCACTCATTAGTTGAACAACCTCTTCTGCATTTGAAACCCACACATCCTCTGCATTTAGAAGTTATTCTTTCAGATTCATTCTTTCTTTTACTTGCAGCATATCAATAGAATTCTTGTGGGTTGTCTTTAGCATGCAGACCAGTTTTTCATACTCAGCTTTTGGTACAACAGTTGACTATTCTAGCCTGCTACTTATAATTTTCATAATGCACATCATTCTTATGCACATGGTATCCTTCCACATCATCCTTTTCTTACAAATCTCATGCTTACTAAGATTACACATCCATTTGACTCCTGCCCTATTTATTCTTTGAACTCTCAGGACAGACTCTGATATTGCATCATTTGAGTATTATTTAAACGCATCTCATGCACTGTCGATATTCTTCCCATCCATCAACCGATTCCATTCCACTGAACTCAGTATACTCCTCAGTCATAATTTCCTGCTTTGTAGTTCAACATGTAACCTTTTCTGAATGGAACATTCATAAACTTATTCACTTCCAAAGTGAGTACCAAATGATCATTGTCACCAACCAGAAGCAGAATAGTTACATCATTAACTGAAACACCCTCTGACACTATAATCAAATCTAACACTCTTTGACCTAGAGTTCCTTCTGTCACATGCTGTTTGAGGAAGTTGTCCTGCAACAGCTCAGTAAATGCATTTTCATTCTTCTCATAAAATTCTACTGCTACCTAATCAATATTTGAATAATTAAAGTCTCTCAGTATGATTACTCTTTTTACACTCATCTTGTCTATTTGGTGATGCATTTTTATGATTCACTAGGTCTGTAACAACATCCCACTTTGTAATTGATCTTGTTCGACTCCACCTCACACCAGATGGCTTCAAACTCTGCTACATGAAATACTGTTAGTAGTACTATAATCATAGGTCTCAACTCTAACGATTCAAGTCATCCGATATCATTAGCAGCATGCCCCCTCCTCTCCTATCCATACTTCCTAAAAATAGTGTACCATTTAAACTCGATACTAGTTAGTATGTCTGATTCTGGCAGCTAGGTCTCACTAATGCCTACAATCTGAGGTCCCAACACATTGACTAAGGCAACAAACTTTACCCCTTTGTTTCTGATACTCCTAGCATTCATGTACAGATATAATAATTTACCTATATGTTCTTTTGTATACTCTGACATGCATCTGAAAATAAATCAAGATAATACTAAATATATGCATTGCACCAGAAACAAATACCAGAAAAATCTGCCCTTTATTGAAATAGGATCATATACATTTAAGTGTCCATAGCTTTATCTGCCTTGGGATCTGAATTGAACTGCAAAAGTAAAATTTCATCAGAAATACAGAAAAGAATTATTGCTGCTAATAAAAGTTTCTATGGTCTTAGGAAAATAATGAAATCGCAGTTTATATCCAGAAATAATAAATTCCTGCTCTATAAAATTTTGATTTGCCCTGTGTTGACATCTGATTCAGAAACCTGGATATTGACAAAGAATGAGTAAAAGCAAATTGCTGTTTTTCTTAAAGAAAAATACTCAGGAGCAACCTTGGTGATATTAAGGAAAAGAAGCTTCAACTTTGAACTCTAGAGATATTTTAAAGAACCAGACATAATCGAATTTCTTAAAATTAATTGTTTTAACTGGACTGCACATACAAGAATGAATGATAACAATCCTGTAAAGAAATTATTTCTTGCAAAAACCCAAGCAAGGCAAAAATGAGGAAGACCAAGATTACAATTGGAAGATGTCATTGAAAAGGATTTTCAAGCCATAAATGAAAAAAACTGGCATGTCAAAGCCTGAAATAAAGGTAGCTGGCGAAATCTTCAGAAGAACGCCTTGGCCCATGTGGGGTTGTCGAGTAAATGATGATTACAAAAGGTGGAAGACAGAGAATGAGATGGAAATTTGCTAATAAGTCCTTGATGCTAAGCTTTATAAAATGCCTTGCAAATGATAAGTGCAACAGTACAGGTTTCTCTAAACCATTCAGAGGTGGGTGATGATGTAGGCAAGAAGCTATGCTATGGATTTTGATGGGTGGAATCCATATTGGCAGTCATTTATTAGCAGTTATCCAGATTTCTAAGAAGGCAAATGCTGAACTTTTCCATTACTTTAGACAGACCTTCATTGAGGTCTCTTCAGTGGGAGACAGGCCTGAGTGAAGATACCAGGCAGAAGCATTGGCAAGGTCATCTCTACCTATAGGAGTTGCCAAACAGTGTGCAACCTTTTTATTAAATTACTCTGGATTTAGAGAAAGATGTTGAAAGTTTATTTTTCACTTGGTTAGACTATAAAGGTCAAAACTAGTCTGGGTAGTGGCCCTCCCCTTAATGCATAACATTATACATATCCGCAAGGAGATGTGTTTTGCATTATGGGAGATACTGAGATAGGAGTCTTGTGAGCTTGCTCCACCTTTGCAAGTTTCCCGGTGTTGTACCACCTTGCTCCAGTCCTGAAGATACTTTCGGGTGCAAACTTTGTTTGCTCACACTTGGATAAAGGATTAAACTAAATTTATTATAGTCTAACAAAGTGAAAAATAAACTTCAACATGATAAGTGAAGTATTTGCTTGACAGGTGGGCCTGCACAAAATTTTTTGAGCCCTGGAAATGGCACTATATGAGCTTGAATCCACGTTGAGGTGGATGCCAGCTGAATATAATACATTGGTGAGTAATACAATAATAGTGACCAATGCAGGTGACATAGTTGAGCTATTTAATGATCAGTTTATTAGTGTTTTATCCTGGTACAGCAGGCATTATTCCTAGAGGAATAATGAGGAGATGAAGCATCAGAAGTGAATGAAGAAGATTATATTCAAAATGAATGTGCTAGATACCAATAATGCATGGGGACTAAATGGAATTTCACAACCCGGCTGTCATGCAGGAGACCGAGGTTCGATTCCTCACTGGGGAGGATTTATTTTAGGGCAGGTTCATGGTTTACAGGTGAGCGTGTTCCAAATACTGAGTACTATGGATACCAGTAAAGCTGTTGGACTGGATGGTATTTCACCACGGGTTTTGAGAGAATGTGCTAAAGAACTGACATCTCTGTTGACCTGGCTTTTCAATAAAAGTCTGGCTGCAGGGAAAGTACCCAGAGAATAGAAGGAAGGTAAGATAGTGCCGCTGCATAAGGGCAGTAGCAGACTGGAAGGGTCTAATTATAGGCCTGTTTGTGTGTCATCAGTAGTTAAGGTCTTGGAGAAATTAGTGAGGGACTATATACAGCGTTGGGCAGATGAGGGTAATGTTATCTGTGAGAATCAACATAGATTTGTTAAGGGGCATTCTTGCTTTAGTAATATGATTGCCTTTTATAATAAAGTGACAAGAGCAGTTGATGAAGGAAAGGCATATACTGCCATTTTTTTGGATTTTGCAAAGGCATTTTAACAGAGTGCCACATAATAAGCTGATATTTAAGTTGCAGCACATGGGTTTAAATGTCAGGTTAGTCAAATCGATTCAGGATTGGCTGACTGAGAGGTATCAGAGAGTTGTGTATGGTGGGGCAATATCAAGGAAGCAGAAGGTTACAAGTGGGGTTCCACAGGGCTCAGTACTGGGACCTGTATTGTTCAACCTTTATATCAACCATATTGTCAATGGATTGCAAGGGGACATTTAGTTGTTTGCAGATGATGTGAAGTTGGGAAGGGTTATCAGTAATAATGCAGATGTAGCAGCCCTGCAAGAGAATTTGAATAAACTAAACAGATGGGCAAATGAATGGGTTTCGGTTCAATGCAGCAAAATGTAAAGTCTTGAGGTTGGGGATCCATCGATGGGAGGATGCATACTCGATTGGAGGGGGTGATGATTGATAGAAAACTGAAATTCAGGGAGCATATCACAAAGGTGGTGAGGGTAACTCAGAGGATTGCTGCAATATTGAGAAGGATGCTGACCAGCAGAGATAAAAGAGTTATCATTCCGTTGTATAAGACCCTGATCAGACCACACTTAGACTATTGTTCTCAAATTTGGTCCCCAGGATTTGAAGGGGATAAATTGACTGTAAAAAAGGGTACAGAGGCGAATAACAAAGATGGTTTCAGGACTGTACAATATGAGTTATGAGGATCGACTGAGGGAACATGGACTGCAGAGTTTGGTGGATAGAAGAAGGAGAGGTGATATGAGCAAGACTTTTAAACTGTTGAGAGGCAGTTACAGGGTAGACATTGGAGAGTTCTTTCATTTGGTGAAACGGCGGGAAGGAGCGATGACAAGGGGGCCCATCCCTAAAAGTTACGAAAGTAGGCTGTGCGCAAGAGGGTGAGGAGTGGTTTCTTTGCATGGAGGGTGGTTGAACCTTGGAATGCATTGCCTGAGAGAGCAGAGAATGGTTGGAGTAGGAACAGTCAGTGGGTTCAAGGAGTGGTATGATAAACTTTGTGTTTCCTAAAAATGACCTCCCACGATGATTCTTTTGACTCCATGGAGGCCTGGATAATAACAATTAAGTAAATGTGCTATGAAACTGACCATGCCATCAAGTTGGCAGTTTAATGAAAGTCTTAAAACAGGACAGATTCCTGAAAAGTGGAATCAACGTAACATAGCACTGCTGCATAAAAGTGGTGATAGAATTGGGATGTTAGACTACAGGCCTGTTTGTATTTCTTCTGTAGTTAAGATTTTGAAAAAAATAGGTAAGAACTCATAAAATTGGGCAAATGAGGACAATATTTAGGCAGGCCAGCATGAATTTAAGTGGCATTTTAGCAATCTGGTTACCTTTTGCAATTGAGTAAAAAGAGCAATAGATGAGACTAAGGAATATGCTGTCTATGGTTTTTTTTTTAAATTTCACAAAAGGCATTCAACAGAATGTCACATGACATTGTTTTTAAGTTACAACATATGGGTTTAGATATCAGGTTAGCGAATTAGTAATTGGCTTTCTGATATAGTTGTATATGGCAGAGCAGTATCAGGAAGTATAGTCCGACCACATAAGTGAGAGGTGTCGTTGGCAGACTGCCAAGAAGAGTCGATTCATGTTGAAGGGGAGAAAGAAATAAGGAGATCACGAATTGTTCACCAAGTCATGAAATCATGTGCTTTATATGTAAAATTTTCCAACTGTAATACAAGCAAAATAGTTACCATTTTAAAAACTACAATGATCATAAAAGAGAAGTTAATTTTCCGACGTGTAATAATAAACACTCATCCCACAATACGGATTGATTGCCTTATTATTGGAATGGATTCTCCTTCTTTTGACATGTGCAGAAGTGTTGAAGGGTCTCGTATCTGTGGGCATACTACTATTGGAATGTTGCAAGTGGAGTTCAACAGGGTTCAGTACTGTGTTCAATCCTTATGTTAATGATATTGTCATGAGACTAAGAAAATATTCAATTGTTTGCAGATGTGAAGCTTGGCAGCGTTATTATAAATAGTGTTAATGTTTTGACTGTTCAAAAGGATTTGAATAAGCTGGAAAAGTAAGCAAAATGAATGGGGATATCAGATTAATGCAACTAGTTGTAAGGTTTTGAAATTTGGAATCTATAGATGGATCATACTTCATACTCACTTGATGGAGTTATACTGGAAGCAGTGGAGGAACCAAGGGATCTCAGGATGTTTGTAGATAGACATTTAAGTTAAGAGGATATATTGCAAAGGTCATGAAGACATCTCATACAACTGCTGCAATATTAAGGAGGATACACACCATGAGAGATAAAAGGGCAGCAGTCTTATTGTATAAGCACTGAACAGACCACATTGATTTCTGTGTTTAGATATGGTCACCGGGATTTGAATGGGATAAAGTAACTTGGAAGAAGTACAGAGACACCAAAAATTATATCAGGACTGTACAACTTTGATTATAAGGATAAACTGCAGTCATGCGATGTTGTTTTGTGGATAGAAGATAGGGGAGAGTATTATTGAGGCATTTGAATTCGAGTTATTACTGGATTAAAAACTGAAGAGATATTTCATATGGTAGAACAAGGGGAGAAAAGGACAAGGGGCAACCCTTAATATTACAAAAGGAGATAGTGAATATGAGGGTAAGGAGGTTTTTTTTAAACATACAGAGAAGTTAGGAGTATGGGATGAGCTGCCTGAGCAGGTTGTGAAAGTGCAAACAGTGGATAAGTTTAAAAAGTGGTACAATAGACTTTTTACTGATTAAAACTGACCTTGAATGATGAGTCTTGCAAATCCATGGAATCCAAAAAAAATAATTGTACAGATGATAAACAGGTTCTCCTGAATAAGAGTTCAGGAGCATATCTCTTGAGTATGGTTGATGGGATATCAGGAGCAAAAGCCTTATTGCTATCAAGGCTGTTCAGCCTTCTGATGCTCTTCTTGCAGAAGAGCTATAGGAAACAAGCAATACAATATTCTGAGTAAAGCAGAAAGTGATTATTATTATTATTATTATTCAGGCCTCTATGGAGTCAAAAGACTCATCGTGGGAGGTCCTTTCTAAAAACAAAGTCTGTCAAGACTCATCGAGGAGAGGTCCCCCCTAAGAAACACAAAGTCTATCATACCACTCTTTAAACTCATTGACCATTCTCGCTCCCACCACTCTATCAGGCAATGCATTCCACGGTTCAACCACCCTCCATGCAAAGAAACCACTCCTTACCCTCTTGCTCACAGTTTCCTTTCGTAACTTCCAGGGATGGCCTCTTGTCATCACTCCTTCCCGCTGTTCAACCAAGCGAAAGAACTCCCCAGTGAGTTTAAAAGTCTCAATCACATCATCTCTCCTCTTATCTACCAAACTCTGCAGTCCACATTCCCTCAGCCGATCCCCATAACTATCCTTGTACAGTCCTGAAACCATCTTTGTCATCCACCTTTGTATCCTTTCCACAGTTAATTTATCCCCTTCAAATCCTGGGGACCAAATCTGAGAACAATAGTCCAAGTGTGGTCTGATCAGAGACTTATACAACAGAATGATAACCCTCTTATCTCTGCAGGTCAGTGTCCTTCTCATAATTGCAGCAATCCTCTGTGTTACTTTCACCACCTTTGCAATATGTCCCCTAAACTTCAGGTTGCTATCAACCATCAACCCCAGATCTCTTGTCTCCCCTACTTCCTCCAGCATAACTCTTCCCATAGGGTATGCAGCATCCCATCGATGTTTCCCAAACCTCAAGACCTTACATTTTACTGCATTAAACTGACACCCCCCATTCATTTGCCTATCTATCTAGCTTATTTAAATCCTCTTGCAGGGATACCACATCTGCACTATTACTAATAATCCTTCCCAGCTTCGCATCATCCGTAAACAACTGAATATCCCCTTGCAATCCACTGGCAATGTCATTGATATAAAGGTTAAACAATATAGGTCCTAGTACTGAGCCCTGTGGGACCCCACTTGTAACCCTCTGCCTCCTTGAAACTGCTCCACCATACACAACTCTGATACCTATCAGACAGCCAATCCTGAATCCAGTTGACCAATCTGACATTCAGATCCATGTGCTGCAACTTAAATATCAGCTTATCATGTGGCACCCTGTCAAATGCCTTTGCTAAGTCTAAGAAAATTGCAGTATATGCCTTTCCCTCATCTAATGTTCTTGTATAACTTTATTATAAAAGGCTAGCATATTGCTAAAACAAGAGCACCCTTCCACAAATCCATGGTGACTCTCACAGATAACATTACCCTCATCTGCCCAATGCTGTATACGTTCCCTCACTACTTTCTCCAAGATCTTAACTACTGATGACATACAGACTGGCCTATAATTAGACACTTCCAGTCTGTTACCACCCTTATGCAATGGCACTATCTTACCTTCCTTCCATTCCCTGGGCACCTTTGCCAAAGCCAGACTTTCATTGAAAAGCCAGGTTAAAGGCACTGTCAGTTCCCTAGCACATTCTCTCAAAACTCGTGGTGAAATACCATACCAGTCCCAAAGCTTTACTGACATCCAGAGTACTCAGTATCTTAAACACACTCTCCTGTACCTCTAAACCTCGAACCAGCCCTATCCCTCTTGCATTAAAACTGACTCCTCTAGGATGAAATACTCCAATCAAGTGTTCATTGAACAATTCCACTATGTCCTCTGCATCAGTCACTCTATTCCCATTTTTAACCCAAAATATCATTCTTCCACAGTCATTTATCCTCCTACTGGCCACATAGCTAAAAAATTCCCTAGGATTTTCTTTGGCTCTTAGGGCCAATCTCCTCTCATATTCCAGTTTTGCTTTCCTTACCACACTAGTCACTCTTCTGGCCTGTGTCTTATATTCTTCATGCATCTTCTCTTCACCTGTCTCCTTATATCTCTTCCATAGCCTGTTTTTTGCATGCAATTCCTGTTTAATATTGTTTGTCATCCACTTTACTCCAAATTGTGTCCTCTTTTTCACTCGTGGCATACAACTTACCATTGCTGCTAACAAATATTCTTTCACAATTTCCCCACGCACTAATGATATCCCGGCCTTCCAATTCCTCCCTCCATGAAACTTCCTGAAGTTGACGTCTAAGACTATTATAATCACCTGCTTTATAATTCTACATAAGTTCCCATCTCTTTGATACTCCTGCATGTCTATTCATTTTCCAAGTCAAAACCATATGGTCACTCTCTCCAACTGGTGGGAGAGATGTCAACTCAGTTATTATAAACTCTTCTGATGCTATAACCAAATCCAAAACTCTTGAACCTCTTGTTCCCTCTGTGACATGTTGCCTAAGACATTTGTCCCTCAAGAATTCTAAAAATTCCATTCCCCTATTGCTATACGCATCTTCCTCTCTCCAATTTATACTACTGTAGTTAAAATCTCCCATAACAATCATTCTTCTTGCACTTGCCAAACTTAGCTGTCTAAACATCTCCTGGTCCCCATCCTCTTTGCTCCTGGGTCTGTAGCAACACCCCACTAAATATCCTGTCTTGCCTACCTCTATCTCACACCATACGTTCTCAAAATCATTTGTTTCACTTCCTTCCAAAGCCTCCACTCTTAGAGGACATAGGTCATCACTTATCATAAGCAGTACCCCACCACCACCACGCTTTCCCCTCATATCCTGATGAAAAATGCTGTACCCAGCGACTTCTATTCTTGTTGTTATATCCCCTTCTGTGAACTACGTCTCAGTGATCGCAATAATTTTTGGCCAGGCTGATGCTATCTGTGCCACCAATTCCTCTCCCTTATTCCGGATACTCCTGGCATTAGTATAAAGCATATAAATGCCATTGTTTCTATACCCAGCATTATCCCTTCTAGACTCCACTGGGCTCAGTGTTACCTGACATCGTCTCCCAAGTATCCATTCCCAGAAGAGGTCACCCATGCTATCATCCTCCCTGGGACACATTGACTCGTTCAGAACAGCAATCTCTCCAGATGAATACGTCCTTCCTCATTCAAATGTAAACGGTTTCTCACATACAATTCCTCTCTTTCCTCAAACGCACTCCAAGCATCCACATATACCAGTCCTCTCTTGTCACACATTTTCGCTATTATCACATTCAATATCACCGCTCTTCTGATCAGCTTATCATACCTAGGCAACACGCACACTATTTTTCCTCTCTCTGTCTTCTTCCATACAGCCGCGAGCAAAAATCTCATATCTCTCGCTGCCCAACTTACATTACCACTCAAGTCATTCATTCCTACCATGACAATCATCTCATCCACCCTTTCACCTCTCTTAATTGCCATAACAACCATTTCTATTGTTCCTCCTGGCAAACACTCCTCACGCATCCTATCTTGAACACCACGGATCATTGAGTCGCCATACATTATACCTCTTACCATTCCCTCTCTCCTATTGTTTCCATTCTCTCCTCTTCTTTCATTCCCATAGGTCTCTCTCATTCCCTCTCCTCTACTGCTATTCTCTCTTCTAGCATTCCCATACCTCTCTCTCCTACTGTTTCCATTCTCTCCTCTTCTAGCACTCCCATACATCTCTCTCATTCCCTCTCTCCTACTGTTTCCATTTTCTCCACTTCTAGCACTTCCATATCCCTCTCTCATTCTGTTTCTCCTACTGTTTCCATCCTCTCGTCTTCTAGCATTCCCATACCTCTCTCTCATTCCGTCTCTCCTACTGTTTCCATCCTCTCGTCTGCTAGCATTCCTATACCTCTCTCTCATTCCCTCTCTTCTACTGTTTCCATCCTCTCGTCTGCTAGCATTCCTATACCTCTCTCTCATTCCCTCTCTTCTACTGTTTCCATCCTCTCGTCTGCTAGCATTCCTATACCTCTCTCTCATTCCCTCTCTTCTACTGTTTCCATCCTCTCGTCTGCTATTTGCCTTGATCATCTATGCAAAAGTTGAATAGGAAGTGTAATACCAAAAGGTCCTGACACTTCTTGAAAATCCATGGCTTGGAGAATGAAGAGGTCAACTGATCCCTTAATTTCAAAATTAGGAGAACAGTTGACATAGCAAAGAAAGATACATGAGGCAAAGGGAATCGTAAGCTGCAGATGGTCAAGAAGACTAGGCAATAATTATGCATACTCTGGAAAGAAATACTGGATCACATAAAGGCCTTCGAAATAATCAACAGTTAAGATGGACTGTTTGTAGCAGTAGTTTATAATCAACTAGCACTATGATAAAAGAAAAATGCTGAAGAGCACTTTTGTTACGTGCCCAGCAGAAGGCAAAATGTCAAAGAATAGGCTTGTATAGAGAAGCTAGTCAAGCTACTGATGGAATTGACATAGATATTTAATGTTCATCTAATTAGGATATTTCATTCTAATGAAATTAGTCATATGAAGAAATGTACCGAGTACATTAACAATGTCCACATACCTCATTTTGCAAAGGTATTTTCCTTCTTAAGCAACAACTGGCCACCATTGTCGCAACAGCTGTTTCATATTCATGAAACAGGCAGAGTGGTCATTTTCATTAAATAAAAACATAAGATAGCCCAAATTAAATTTTCAAGTATTAATTTTTTTTAAATGTTTCTCCTCCATTACATTATTACCTTCATTGTGACTAATATTAAAGGAGTGCCATGGTAATATGGAAATAGAAATTCTCACAGAAACTAGGTTTTTCATTCTACAGACCAGGCGAACTGGTCAGAGAACAAAGTTAACAGACATAATACACTGGCTAATATCATAGTCTCAGTTGCTTCAGCAATAATTCAAAACTTCCACCAAAATCCATGCAGGAAGTGAACTGACAAGTCTTATTATTATTTGTCACCTCCAGGGAGTCCGAAGACTCATCGAGGGAGGGCATCTACTCTACAGCTCTGCTTCCACCAATCACAATCCACCAAATGACCGCAACTACACCAACACCATCTACCACTGACCTCCACCACTAGTATTTCCACAGACAATCACAAACATCCATGCCCACGGCGAGATTCAAACCCGCAGCCTCTTGACTGGAGAATAGATAAGCCAACCACTCGGCCAGCCAAGCTGCCAAAAAATTCACTTCGCCCGAGTCTTTACACTTATTGATTTACACAAGTACTTTCTGGCAATATATCATCCATATGTAATATGAACAATCCTACACAATGCACTTCTATGACTTACAGAGATGATTTAGTTCTTTCCCTCTCACTCTTATGAATAATTCCTCCTACATCAATCTGTAATAAAACCTAACAGTATGACTAACACCAAGAGGAAAAATTACATTTATTAAACTCACTAATATTTTGCAGTTTTCTACCCAGCATTACAGCACAATGATAATGTAACAGGTATACAACACTAAACCAAGTAATTGTAGGAACAATTTAAATTGTAACTGACAGCTAATATCCTTACATGGTACCATCTATGGGTCTGATAATTACAAAATTAATTTAGAGAAGTCTTGCTATTAGGTCTTGAAATAAGTCTTCCAGATCTTTGATAAATTAATGTAACCATACTTATTGAGGTTGGGAGAGTGCTCCATAGCTGATGCAAACAATAGCCTCTCAGACCTATAATAACTTCTATGTAATAAAGATGATCTCGGGTGTAATTTTTATGTTCTTGAAGGCATGTTAACTGATCTACCAGTCTGTCCAAAGTAGACTAATTTCATGCACAAAGAACTTCATACACACCTAGATGTTAAAAAGGACGTAGTTTTTTTAGAAGAACGTATAAAAGTAGCTAGTTGAATGAAAGGTTTGAAAGTGGTATGGAGATCATGTTTGCAAAAAACTTTGACTATTTTTTTTTCTGATGTACCTTTAAACAAATGGAATAGGAATGGTTTTACTGTGATCCTGTGTGTGTAGAAGGAATGAGGGGTGCATGTAATATTTTATCTATTTTGATGGGCTGTAGCTATTGGCTAGAAAGATGTTGAATAGGTCTCTGAACTCCGTTTTAATTGCTGTGTAATTCGAACAAAAAGCCCTGGCTTGGTGAACAAGTGTTTTGAGGATGCTGTACTGCTGGGAAGGGTGCTGGTGTGATTGCTTATGTAAATACCTGCCAGTGTAAGTGTGTTTTCTGTAGATGAATGGAGAAAGATAATGAGCCATTAGGAAATCATGTCACTAATGTATCCAAAAAAGGGAGACTGTTACTAATTTCTTTTTCTACGGTGAAGTTAATTTTAGGATGCATCAAAAATATATCTAATGTGTCTGGACCATGAGGCCAAACAGCAAACACACCACCAACATGGTGTAGCCAAACTACTGATTTTTGTGTTGAGAGCTTAGCTTTCAAAATGTTCCACAGAGAAGTTTGCCTGGGGGGGGGGGGGGGGACCCATAGCAGTCCCATCTAGCTGCTTGTATATTTTTCCTTTCCATAGGAAATAACCTGCATATATGGTGAATCTGAATAATTCAGATATGTCAGGAGAGAGGGAAATGTGGCTTGATAAGGTCAAGGGTCTTTGTTAAAAGATACATTTGTGAAAAATGAGGTGATACCAAAACTGACCATAATGTCAGAATCCAAGTTAAATTTTCTATTAATGTTTTAAAATGTAAAGAATTTTTAATAGATGAAGGAGAGTTGCCTGTAAGGAAGGAAAGTGATTTAGATAAATGTTTACTATATCCTCTTTAACATCCAGAAGTGCATAAAGTTCCTTATGTCTGCAAATTAGAGTACTTTGCACAGATGGAAAATCAGTTAAGAGACTGTAATATCATGCTCTGGATACTCCTTCACACAGGATCAGATGGAGAAAAACATCTTTATTACATAAGTCATTGTGGGTCTGAGAGACTATTATTAGCATCAGCTATGAAGCACTCTCCCAACTTCAGCAAGTATGGTTGCATTAATTTACCAAAGATCTGGGAGACTAACATTTTAAGACCTACCGTATTTGCCAGCGTATAAGATGTACTTTTTTTCTTTGAAAATAGGTCTGAAAAACAGGGTGCGTCTCATACGCCGATACTCAGTTTTTTATTACTTTCATTTCTGGAAATTTTCTCTGTTCCAAGTTAAGCAATTTCTTTCTTGTTTCCTTGGGATGTGTGAGAGCATTCCAGTTACATAGAGTTCAGTGGATGCACATGTTGCCGCGGTTGTTGTGAACGGTGATAATTTTCTGGCGTTAAATTTTCTCTAAATTTCTTGGCAAATTATGGCTGAAAAACGTCAGCATTGCTACAATATTGCATACAAGCTACGTGTGATTGCATATGCTAAAGAACATGGAAACAGGGCTGCAGAGAGGCATTTCGGGCCACCCCCAACTGAGAAAATTATAAGAACTTGGCAGAATCAGGAAGAGGATCTAAAAAAAGCAACTCATAAGCAACCTGCAAAGTGAAACTGCAAAATGGCCAGAACTTGAGGCAGAACTGAATACTTGGATTTTAGAACACAGAAAAGCAGGACTTTCAGTGTCTACAAAAATGATTATTCATCAAGCGAAAGCGATAGCCACTAACAGAGTGATTGCCAACTTTACTGGATCAACATCAAGATTCATGAAGAGAAACCAGCTATGTATGCAGACTAAAACAAAAATATCACAAAAAATGCCAGCTGAATATGAAGAAGAAATTATTGAATTTCATCGATTCGTCATTAACGCAAGGAAATGAGAAAATTTTGAACTTGCGCAAATAGGAAACATGGACGAGGTTCCACTGACTTTTGATGTACCCTCAAACAAAACTGTAGATTCCAAGGGCACAAAAGGTGTTACTGTTAGAACTTCGGGGCATGAAAAAACTCACTACATGGTTTTTTTTATCCTGCTGTGCTGATGGAACAAAATTGCTGCCACTATTGATTTTTAAAAGGAAGACTCTACTCAAAGAAAAACTGCTTAAAGGAGTGTTTGTACATGTTCACGCAAAAGGCTGGATAGATGGAGGAGGAATGAAGTTATGGAAAAAAACTGGCACCCTGGCAGACTGTTGAAGCCTGCCCTGCTAGTATGGGATCAGTTTCATTCTCACAGAACAGAAGATATTAAAAATAAACTCAAGGATTTGAAAACTCAGTTAGCTATAATTCCAGGAGGTCTAACTAGTTAGCTTCAACCTTTAGATGTTTGTATTAATAACCAATTAAGGGATTTATGAAGGAGAAGTGGAACAGCTGGATGCAGTCTTCAGATTTTGAGGTTACGCCATCAGGAAGAAGCCTAGCATTTCGTAAGTTTGTGAGTGGGTCAAAACTTCATGGGATGCTGTGAAAACTGAGACAGTGGTTAAATCATTTAAGAAGTGTGGCATTACTAATGCACTCGATGGTACAGAGGACAATTTGTTGTATGAGGACTCAAATTCTGATTTAGAAGAGGTTTCAAGTGTCTCTTCTTTAGCTCTGGAGATGAATTTTTGGGTTTTGACAAAGAAGATTAAAAAGTGGATATTCTTTCCTAGTTAGATTAGGTATTTGTTGAAAGTGGACCTACTTATTACTTTATATTTGAAATAGTGTAAATTCATTATAATATTCAGTGATAAAGTTTTTTTTCCTAAAAAATGTGTACAAAAAAGGGGGTACGTCTTATACACCGGCAAATACAGTAATTGCCAGACTTCTCTAAATTAACTCTGCAGTAATCTGACCTGGAGGGGGCCGATGTAAGGACATGGTGTCAGTTACAATTTAAACTGTTTCTACAATTACTTGGTTTCATACTGTGTATGTGCCTATCAATTATTGTGTTCTGATGATGATGCTAGGTAGAAAACCAGTGAAACATTAGTGAGCTTAATGTATTTTTCCCTCTAGGTGTCAGTATATACCATTAAGCTTTATTATGGAATAATGAATAATACCTAAGCCTTTTGGTACATATGAGAGGAAATCCAAAAATGACCGAAATCTGTCCTTGCTACGAGCACAATTTCTAGTTATGGATGATGCAGCTAGGCATTATGAGTGTGAAGTTTTCTGTGCCAGTCTGGCAAGTAGTCATCCTGTGTGAACTGGTTCACTGTCCTGGCTGCTTTTTTTGTTAGTGCTTATAAGCAAGTGTGGTGATTTTGTGATGGCTGACCACAAGGAACAGAGTGTGCATGAAATTGCTTTCTTTTGAGTAAAACTGCAGCTGAAATGCTTCAGCAAAAATCAATGCTTCAGCAAAAATCAAACAATGACAATAATCTGAACTATTGACCAAGAAGCAAGTGCTGTGGCAGAAATTGAAAAAAAAAAAAATCTCATCCATAGAAGATCAGTTTAAATACTTGGGCAATATCTTTAATAATGATGGCAAATCAAGACAAGATATTAGAACAAAATTTGCAAAAGCAACAACAACACTCCAAGTACTTTAACCACTATGGACAGATAACAAGCTCACAATTACCAACAGATTATGCCTTACTAATATACTGGTTGTTTAATTAAGTACTTCTATATGGAAGTGAAACTTGGACCATCCTAAAAGAAGATGAGAAGAGGCTGTTGGCATTTAAAATGCCAACTAAAGATATGATACACTAATCACATTACAAATTTTGAAGTAAGACAAAGAATCAGTTATTATATAAATCAAGTGGATATTAAAGCCAGCATTATACAGGGTGGCCATAAATTAACTTTCCCTCTTTGGAGGTATCTGTATCTAAAACAAATATACGGAATTTGAGACTTTCGAAGGTACGGGGAGATGAATTCCGCAAAAAAAAGATTTAGTATCAAAAGTCACGAATAGGGGAAATTTTGGCACTGGCAGAGCCAAAAGCAGTCAAATATTTGCAGTAAATGCAGGTAAAAAGGATTATGCAAATTTTACTGTGCGTAAGTGACAGCAGTGCCACCAATTCCACTTAAAAAAGGGATTGGGAACATTCAGGCAGTTATTCGAATGACTGACAAATGTGCTCAATATGCATCCTACCTTGCCTCAGAGTGCTTTACTTGTTAAGTTGTTTTACCTTAAACAGTCAAATGCCATAGTGGCCCTTTGGGAATTTAGAAGGCTTCATAACCTGCGTACATGTCCTATGTCATCTGTAGCACTGAGAGCTATGATTAAGAAGTTTGAAGAAACTGGATCACTAGAGTTAGACCTGGCAGAGGACGGAAAGCAGAGACAGTAACAGACATTGCTACTGCGGTGTTCGATGACACAGGGACCAGTACTGGTTCAAGCGCTCGTACCATAGCTCGCAAACTTGATATGGTTTATGGTACAGTCTGGAAAATCTTACAGAAAATGCTTCACTTCTATCCGTATAAGTTCAGTCATGTGCAAGCACTAACTACCGCAGATTATGATAAGCGCATGACCTTCGTGCTAACGTTTCTTGCCTAAATGGAGGTCGACAATGACTGGCCTTGGAGAATATTGTGGGGTGATAAGGCTCATTTTTATCTGAATGGGTCAGTCAACACTCACTGCAGAATTTGGGCATCTGAACATCTCCGAGCGATCCAGCAAGTACCACTGCATTCTCCATTCGCAGCCAATTTCATAATTGGACCATACTTTTTTGAGCATATTACCCCTATGGGTCCTGTAACCTGCTCCATTACTGGAGAGATTTATCGACGAATGCTGGAAAATTTTGTCATTCCTGTATTGCAGCAAAGACAATGTTTGGACTCCATAATTTTTATGCAGGATAGAGCATGGCCACACACTGAATGTTCAGTACAGCACCTTTTATGCCAGCATTTCAGTAATGAGAGGGTTATCAGTCAGTTCTTTCTGACGAAATGGCCGCCTCGATACCTGGACATCACTCCATGTGACGTTTGGCTGTGGAGGTACTTGAAATCCGTTGTGTATATTGGTGCTGTTCCCAACTTGCATGTTTTGAAAGAGAACATAAAACAGGCTGTTATGAACATCCAATCCAACTCCTTACGCTCAGCTGTAGAGCATGTTGCACACCGGATGCAATTTGTTGTACAAAAGAAAGGTCAGCACATTGAAAATCGTGTATATGGTCCAGGGGACCCTGATTCTGATGAATAAAACATTATTTCCTGTGAGTTCAATCACTACATTAATTTCTATGTCTCTCGCAAGTTGTCATTTTAGTTTAATTATTATTATTCTTATTATCATGTAATGCACCACATATCCAGCTGGAATGAGTGACACGGCTGTTGCTTACACCATCGAAATGTTATTATTATATTATTTTATTTGCCTTTAATGTAATTATCCGCTTGTTTTTGGCTCTGCCAGTGCCAAAATTTCCCCTATCAACGACTTTTGATACTAAATCTTTTTTGAGGATATCATCTCCCCATGCCTTCAAAAGACTCAATATAAAATTTGGTCTCATTTCGTTTATTGGTTTTAGCTACAGACGCCTCTAAAGAGGGAAAGTTATTTTATGGCCACCCTGTATAATGCTGGATTTAATATCCACTTGATTTATATAATTTTGCATCACCAAACTGAAGCCTTTTGGCTCTTTATTTTAGTAAAAAGAATCAGTTATTTTGCTATTCCAAGAGATATCATAAGTAAGATGTGAAGGAAACTTGTGTGATGGTCATATCAGAAAATCAAATGGTCTACCAATGCAAGTTATTGAAGGACTTATTCCAGGAACTCTAAAAAAGAGGGAGAACTAGAATAAACTGGATAGACAACACAAAGTTTTACCAGAGCTTCACTTAAAGAGCTAAAAGCAAAGTGTCAATCAAAGATTGAGCGTAGGATTAGTATAAGGAACATTTCTTAATATCCATGTATTGTCCTTCATGGACTATGCAATGAAGAATAATAAATGAACCATTCCCAAAACATAGGCATGAATCAAAGATACAGCCTTGCCAAAACCCAAAAAGTCAACTGATGATCGTGATAACTACTGCCTTATAGCATTGAAACCTCCAGAATTCAAATCTACTTACACCTCTGGAGCCAGCTTAACAGATTCAGGACTGGACAAGTCTGTTGTGCCTGCTTATTACATCTATGGGAAATTTCACTCACTCTTTTGCATGAGTAGTACTTTACAATGCATCATATCACTGATGACTACTCAACAAACTCTTTCTCTGAAGGCCTCAGGAACTTGCATTTACTCCCAGATAACCATTGATTAACTGAACTGTCAATCTATATATAGTTTTGCTCATTCATTTCTTGTATTTTTAACTATACACTAAATCAAATCTCACTTCCCATTCTGATCAATGCATTTTTTAAATCTTGCATCCTGACAATTACATTATCTGTCATTCATTTCCTCATTCCTCACTTGATTCCATTCTGCGATTCATAGTCATTTGCTCCTGCAATTATGCTCTTTTCCCACCAGTCAGTTTTTCATTTGCCAATAACTCATAGTCCAACACAGCATTTCCCGTTTTTT
Source organism: Typopeltis vanoorti (assembly GCF_054136105.1). NCBI lineage: Eukaryota > Metazoa > Arthropoda > Arachnida > Uropygi > Thelyphonidae > Typopeltis > Typopeltis vanoorti. The sequence continues at coordinate 61,104,525 of NC_143550.1, read as the reverse complement.
GGATCATGCTCCACCTCAACGCCTCAAAGATTTTGATGCCCCCACCTCTAGCATAATAGTCAGCCAAGTTCTGAAAAAGTATAATATAAATATATATACTTTAAATAAAAAAGGAACATAGGTAAAACTGTTTTTAATTTGACTTTCTTCAATGAATATAAATTTTATATTACACTTTGTATATCATAAAACATAAATCGAACTGAACTCGGGAAAATAAAATCCAAGTTAATGAGATGCTTGAGCTTGATGTCTGCTGCAAAGAGTTTTTATTTGAAGTACTAATTTAGTAATTTTCAATCTCGAATCCCCATGGTTTGTGATATCCAAATGATTTCTTTTTTTTCAGTAGCAAGTCATTTACATTTCATAGCATAAGTTATTTAGAACTTCTGTTAAAGTCATGCATTGTATTTAGCCGACTAAAGTGTTATTATTATTATCTGACACCTCCAGGAAGTCCAAGGACTCATCGAGGGAGGGTACCTACTCTACAGCTGTCGCCACCACTCAATCCACCAACTGACCGCAACTACACCAATGCCATCTACCGCTGACCACCACCACTGGTATTTCCACAGACAATCACAAACATCCATGCCCACGGCAGGATTTGATCTGGCTGCTATAAAAATTCCTTCAGAATGTTATTCAAGGTTTAATCAGCTAACCACTAAATATAGAAACTATTAAATAAATTTTTAAAAAGTACGAATATTTCTGTATGAACTTACTCTAATTCTGCAACGTGCTTTCTCAACATCACAAGCTTCTCCTACAATTGATACCTGCAGTTAAATAATCAAAAAGTTCATATTAATAAACAGAAAAAAATTTAAAAATCACTTCCTAACTTATCATTCAGAAATTGTTAAAATTTAAGTTTCATAAGCTGCAATACTTTAAAACAGATGCCAATAATTCAAAAAAGAATGATTCCAATTTGTTTAAAGAACTTTCAGAACAGAGAAATATTAATTATTTCCAAATACTAAAGTTAAAAAGCCCAGCCAGAGCACCTGTGTTATGGTGCTAAACATTCAGTGTGCAGCAGTGGCAATTGGAAGTTCCACTAAGTTTTCTATCAGACATGATGAGACAAATGTTTAAGTCTCACCAAATTATAAAGATCTACTAAAGATTACTAAAAGCATGTTTTGCAAATGCTTTTAGTAATTTCCATAATTTGGATTCAGTCTTATTACTAGCTGCACATGTCATGATACAAGATATTGGCTTTAAGTAAGTTGCCAACATGAGAAATAACAGGTATTAGGCCAGATTTCATTCAGAAAATTTGCTATAATGTATGCATTCAAAAGCATAAAGGAACTTTGGACTATTAGGATGAATGAGGAGAATAAAAGTATTAGGATATGTAGGAAGTATGATCACTGAATGGTAAAGAGAAAATAGAAAAGAATGCAACTTGGCATGAACAAAGAGGGTGTGGCAGTAATGAATATGGTTTAGAACAAATAAGTAGCCAAATAAAAAGCAAAATCAAGTGTGGTGAAAAAAAAACTGGGACATTAAAGCAACTAGTGGTTGAAAGTAGGAAAGTAGAAATTCTACAATAGGAAATATTAAAGGATGCAAGACCAACATTATATGAGAACTGATCAAAGGCAGGTTTCAATTAAAAAAAAAAATGCTTTCTAAAGCAGTACATGTGCACCATGTTAAAGGAATGCACAGATATGAAGGGCCCAGATGACCTAGGAAACATGAAAAATGTTAGATCTAAAGAGCCTGTTATGGCAGGTGAAAGACAGTGTATAGTTAGGAAGATGGTAAAAATTTTATTACTGCATTTTTAAAAAATAGAATTCCCCTTATGAAGGCTTCAAAACCTGTGGCATATTGGTATCACAAGTGTCCCAAGGATTACAGTCTGGGAACCCTGCTGCAAAAACTAATATGGTATTCTCTTTTTTTCAAGTGAATTAATCTAACATCTAAAACTGTTGCTAGATATGACAGCAGCAAGCCAAGGAGTAAAGGCAAGCTGCATTTGAATGCATGTGTTATAGAACATTTGAAGTAATAATTATGAGAAAGAATTTACAAGAAATGGAAAGTCACTATATCTAACTTCTTCCATTTTGTTGAAAATACTGGAATATAGTTATAGCAATGAGAAACTAATTATGAAAAGACAACGATGACAAAAACAGATAAATAGTGAAACTAAGTTCAACACTCACTATCACAACAATCTCATCATTAAGATGATGAGGCAGTGATACTCAGCAATTCCGTTTGTACAATTATCATAGGCTAAACTAGATATAAACCAGCATAGCGCCAAAGCCAAATACCTGGGAGGAGATCTCCACATCATCTTTCAGGAATACAGAGAAATGACTGGGCCTCTGACCTAATGTCCAATCCTCACCATCATGTACCCTGTTAGTAGGTATATACTGGATACTAAACAAACAAGGATGGGCTGGCAATTTGGGACTCGGCCAAGCAAATTGTACTCTATTAGGTTAAACCACAAATGCATATGATGATAAAACAATGAGATTTCATGCCAGCTGGGATGTTGCCTAGTTAAACAAGGCCCGCACTGTTTTCATCATGGAACTAGGGCGAATAGTGAAAAGTCAGCTACTGAAACAAGCTCCAACTCAACATCTAGAAGAAAAATAAACCCAACATCAGAAGAATTAAAGACAGGAACCATCAACATAAGGAGTACTAATGGAAAGGAAACAGAACTTGCAGAAGAATTGGAAGAGTACCATGTGGACACAATTGGCATTACTGAGACAAAAAACTGAGACAGACATTTCCCTATTTATAATTTTAAAATTATAAATAGAGAAACCAATCAAAATAAATAAGTAGTCTGTGTACACTAAGATAGGACTTAGAGGTTCTTATGCTGTGAAGGAAAACCAGGCTTCTCTGTTATATGCTAACTGACAGATCTCTGATACAGAGAGTTGGGGGGAAAACGGGGAAAATATTACTGATGTATTTCCAATATTGAGTTTGGAGTCTACCTCTTTTTATTTTTCCATCTGTATGAACGTAGAGGACCAGAGATCTTACTAAATGATAATAATAGGATGTTATAATGATCAAGGATAGGAAGAAGTAGTGATAGCATTTTCAACACCAAACATGGAGATAAACTTATTGATTGGAGGGCAGTTTCAAGTAGTTATGTGGGCAAACTTCAAAATAAGGACATGGACAATGAAACTAATTTGTTCCACAAAAGGTTTTTCCAAGGAAAAAGAGGAGGAATTTGAGTCATTAGAATAGGCAGCTGAAGAAAATGGAAAAAGTTGTCCTTGTTGGAGATCAGAACTGCAGAGCAAGAAATGAATCCCACCAGGCATATAAGAACATTTTCGGAAGATTTGGAGAAAAGGGTAAAAATAATAATAATGGCAAGTATTTACTGGATTTCTGCTCAGGACATGTCACTAATAACACCATGTTTCAAGATGTGCACAAGTTCACATGGAGAGAAGACAAGAAATAAGAAAAGACTCATTGATTATGTCGTAGTTGATAGTGATATCTTGATGCTCATTCAAGAGTGTACAGAAAATTTGAAATTGGAAGTGACCATTACTTTGCAGTAAGTAGGATAAAAATGGATATCACATTGAGAAGAACAGTATATAAGAAAGTTTTAAAAAGAATTAAAGTTGAGCAGCTTTTACAAGTAAATTGTAGACTCGACTAAAACGTTATTGAAGAAAAAATGAAATAAATTGAAAACCAAACCTTGGAGTCTCAGTGGCACACTAAAGAAATCATTGATTCATTCAACTAGAGAGCTATGTGATGAAATTGTCTGTGAGGATAGAAAAATAAGAACACCATGGTGGACACAAGAAGTTAAAGAATCAGTCCTGAAAAAGAAGAAAGCATACCAAAAGTTCCTAGCAAATAAGTTGGCACATGCCTTAAAAGAATATAGAGAAAAATGTAAGAGCTAAGGCATGTGTAAAAGTGGCTAAACAAGTCATGGGAAGACTGGTAAAAATATAGAAAATAAATATCAAGAAGGTGGCAAAATGTTCTGGAGGCTATTGAGGAAGCCTAGGGGAAAGAGTACTGTAAAAGAAATCAAAGATGATAAAGGTAACATGAAAACTGAAAATAAGATATCCTAGATGTCTGGAGTAATTACTCGGAAAGACTTAAATGAACCAAGCAGTGACAGAACTGTACTAGGAAATTTTCAAGAGGAATGCAAAGAGGAGTAAATATCAATACTTGAGGTAGAGAATGCTGTCAAAAACATGAAATGTGGAAAGGTAGCTGAAGTAAATGATATTCAACCAGAAATGTTTAAGTATGGAGGTATATAAGTTTTGCAGTGGCTACACAACATAATTCAGAGGGCCTGGTCAGAAGGTCAAATTCCCAATGATTGGAGCAGAGTTCTCATAGTACCCATCTATAAAAAAGGGAATATAACTGATTCTGAGAAATTCTCATTCAGTTTACAGGCTCAGCTATAATTCTCACTGAGAATTACAGAAGATCCTCTCTACTAAGTGTTCCAGGTAAGATTTATGCAAGCATACTTGAAAAGAGGTTGAGAAAGATTGTGGAAGAGAATCTGTTTGGCCTAAACTCAGAACAAGCTGGGTTCAGGTCAAATAGATGTTGTCAAGATCAGATTTTCACTTTAAGACAAATAGTTGAGAAATCGTGGGAATATGACAAAGATCTGTACTTAAATTTTGTAGATCAGGAAAAAGCATACAAAAGGTGCCCAGAGAAAAGCTTTTCAAAACACTGCAATTACATGGGGTGATTGGACCATTATACAGAACAATACATAGTTTGTAGTTAGAACTGAAGGAAATCCAGAAAAATAGTTTGATGTAAAATCAGGTGCAAGACAAGGATGCACATTATTTCCACTCTTATTCATCATCCATATGAATCATGTTATGAAAGAAAGTCGCATCAAGCCTGATATTAGATTTGGAGATGCCAAACTTAGCTCTTTGCTTTATGCAGATGTTGTATTCCTAAACATATCTATTGTAAGTCTCCAGGATTCACTAACTAAATAACATCTGTAACAAATTTGGGATGAAAATCAGCATTTAAAAAGACCAAAACTATGAAAATAAGCAGGAGCATAGAAAACTTCAGCTACATTATGAATAAAAATCCCATAGAACAAGTAAAATATTTCAGCTATTTAAGTTCAGTTTTTGGTGAATATGGCAAGTTAAATCTGGAAATAGACAACAGAACAAGCAAAGATTGTATGGCAGGCAGTCAGCTGAATAAATTTTATGGAGTAAGAGAGAAATTAGCCAAAACACCAAATTATCAGTATTCAAGATATTGTTCAAACCAGTTTTAAGTTGAGGATCTGAAAGTTGGGTTAGAAATAAATCACTTAATAAAAGACTAAAGAACACAGATATGAGGGTTCCCAGAAAAATCAGGGGAGTGAACCAATGGCACAATCATATCATGAAATGAAGACATTAAGGAAGGAACTATACATTAAAATTCAAGAATGTGCCAACAGAGATAATCTAAGGTAGCATGGCCTTAAATATAATGGGTGAAGAAAGGTTAGCAAAAGAAAGGCATTTGATGCCAAGATGACAGGAAAGAGACCCAGACAGTGGATTGATTCAGTCAAATGTGCTTTAGAACAGTGCTTCCCAAACTTATGGATGTAAAGGCCACCTTTTGGAAAAATTAAAATATTTCATGCCCCTCCCCCCCCACTGAAAAAAAATCTTAATACAGACATATTATTATAATATTTATTGCATTTATATTCAATACAATTTATATTCAAGATTTTGCGTTTGCAAGCTTTTTTGTGCTTTTTATCTATATATGAATAAGCATATATTTACTAATATTCATTAAGTGCAGAAATATGCAGGAAGCAAAATTTGTGAACCAACACCAATGTGCGATTTTTTTTCCATTAAAATATAAAAAATAACAAAAAAGAAATAATAAATAATAGAAATTAAATATGTTTCTTTTAAGATTATAAAAAAAAAATACTTGGTCTTAATACATTCAAAATTTTTTTCATTATTTCATGGCCCCTCAACAAAACTTGCAGCCCCCAGTTTGGGAAGCGCTGCTTTAGAAGCACAAAGTGCTAGACATGACAATACTGGAGTGCTCACAAGTAAAAGATTGATTTGGAGAAAAATTGTTGATATTAGATTAATAACAATCTAAATTTAATCATGTAATTATTATTATTAAACAAGACCTCATGGAGTCAAAGACTCATCTAGGAGGTCCTTTTATCTCACACTCATCTCATCATACTGGGTCTTAAACACATTCAAACTCCTTGCAGAAACCACACTCTCAGGCAAGGCATTCCAATCATTCACAACTCTGCACGAAAAAAACTGCCTCTCACTCCACTACTCACCTCTTTATACAGTTTCCAGGGATGACCTCTGGTTCTCCCCTGATCTCCCACTATTCGCTGTAGAACTTCTCCACCATTGATCCTATAGCAACCCCTTACCAACTTGTAGGTCTCTATCATATCTCCCCTCTTCCTTCTCTCCACTAGTCTCTGCAAATTACATCTTTTCAATCTTTCCTCATACTCGACATTCCAGAGGTCAGAAACTACCTTAGTCAGTCGCCTTTGGACCCTTTCCAACATCTCTTCATCCTTCTGAAAACCAGGTGACCAAATCTGGGCACAACAGTCCATGTGTGGCCTAATCAAAGCCTTATACAATGGAACAAGAATCTCCCTACTTCTACACGTCAGTGTCCTCCTCATCATTCCCAGAAGTCTTTGTGTTGTCTTCACAATTTTGGCGATGTGACCCCTAAATTTTAGATTCTTATCCACTATCACTCCCAGATCTCTTATTTCCTCTACTTCCAACAATATATTCTCACCAAGCATAAATTCTGCATCCCATCTGTTTTCCAAATTTTAAAACCTTACATTTTGCAACATTGAACTCGCATCCCCATTTTCTTGCCCAATCACTCAATTTATTCAAGTCTTCTTGCAAGGCCACAATATCTTCACTACTCTTTATGGTTCGTCCCAACTTTGCATCATCTGCAAACTACTGAATATCTCCATCCAAATCTTTGCCAATATCATTAATATACAAGTTAAATAGTAATGGCCCTAAAACAGATCCCTGAGGCAGTCCACTAGTGACTTTCCTTTTCCTGGATATTGCACCCCCATACACAACTTCTTGATACCTATCAGATAGCCAGTCTCCAATCCAATGCACTAATCTAATATCCAACCCCATCTGCTCTAGTTTGACTGTCAAACTATGAGGTACTCTATCAAAAGCTTTTGCAAAATTCAAGTATATTACTGTATCCTTCTCCTCTATCCAAGGAAGCAGTCACTTTATTGTAATAAGTAAGTAGATTACTAAAACACGACTTCTCTTTAGCAAATCCATGCTGTCCATCAAAGATTATGCCATTGTTGTCAACCCAACTCTGGATCCTAGTTCTCACAAGCTTCTCCAACAATTTAACCACAACACCTGACACACAGATAGGCCTATAGTTTGATGCTTGAGTTCGATCACCTCCTTTATGAAGTGGCACAATCTTGCCCTCCTTCCACTCTTTAGGGACTTGACCAAGTGCAAGACTTGTATTAAAAAAATATGTCAAGGCAGGTGTCAACTCTCTGGCACATTCCTTCAGAATACACGGTGATATATTATCAAGTCCCACAGCCTTATTTACATCTAGTTTACTCAACTCCCCAAACACCTCTTGCTCACTTACAGTCAGTCTCTCCTCCCCATCATCAACTGCTCTTAATCTCTCCATGAAGTCACATTCACAAGATTGAAAGATCTTTATGAACTGCTCATTAAGTATCTCCACCACACATTCTGCAACAGCTGTCTTTATACCATTTCCTCCAATCAATGTCATCCTTCCATAATCATTCTTTCTTTTGCTGGCTACATATCGAAAGAATTCTTTTTACTTTTTTACTTTTTACAGCATAAGAGAAGTGGTTACTTCCACTTCTCTTATGCTGCCTCCACAATGCCCTTTTTCTCTGTATTGCATGCTTAATCTCTTTATTCATCCATCTCACACCTACCTTATTTAACCTTCTCACCCGTGGTATACATTTAGACATTGCATCCACTAAATATTTTTTGAAAATCCCCCAAGCTGCATTGATCTCTTTTCCAGCTAACTCCTCATTCCATGCTACACCTGCAAGCTGTCTCCTGAGCTCTTCATAATCACCCCCCCCCTTGTAGTTCCACATATACCCTTTTTTCACAGGGGTCCTTGCACTGCTGGCAACCACCCAAGTAATCACCTCATGGTCACTTTCACCAATTGGTGGATGATTTGATACCTCATTGATAATTACATCCTCCGATGAGATGACCAAATCCAAGACCCTTAATCCTCTTGTGCCCTCTGTTACATACTGTCTGAGGTAGTTATCCCTCAAAAACTCAAGAAACTCATTTTCTTTACTTCCAGTTGCTATCTCTTCATTCCAGTCTATATTGCCATAATTAAAATCACCCATAATGATCACCCTTTTCTTATTTGCTTGGCTTAGTTGATTATACATTTCACTATCACCACCATCCACATTACCAGGTCTATAACAACATCCCACCAAGTATTTGATTCTATTCACCTCTATCTCACACCATAGTGCCTCAAAACCACTGGCCCCATTTACCTCTTGCATCTCTACCTTCTATGGACATAACTCTTTATCATCAATAGCACTCCCCCTCCCTTTTTACCCCTTCTATCCTCACGAAACACAGTTAATGTAATGCTGTCAAAGTAACCTGAACATCTCTTACAGGTACATATCAGAAAATGGATGATGGCTAAACTAGAAATGGAAGGCCAGAATCTTTTGAAATAAGCAGAAAAAGTGGAAAGCTACTGATAGAGGAATCATGCTTCTTCAAAGCAGAGGTAATATATAAAATTCATAAACCCAATGACCCTCTCCACCCCATTGTAAACACTGACTTCTCTTTTAATTTAGCCAAACAGTTGTTTAAATCTTTAATTCCACTTACTGGCCAAATTTCTTATAAAAAAAATCCACTTATTTTAAATCCTTAATACCCCAAATCCTTGAAATACTGCCTCAAAACCACTGGCACTATAGTGTGAGATAGAGGTGAACAGAATGAAATACTTAGTTGGGTGTTGTTATAGACTTTGAAATATGGATGGTAGTGACTATGAAATGTATAATCAAATTAGCTAAGTAAATAAGAAAAGGATGCTCATTATGGGCAATTTTATTTATGGCAATATAGACTGGGATGATGAGATAGTGACTGGAAGTAAAGAAAATGAGTTTCTTGGACAACTACCTCAGACAGTATGTAACAGAGGACAAATGAGGATTAAGGGTCTTGGGTTTGATCATCTCATCAGAAATATGTAATTATCACTCTCCAGATGGTGAGAGTGACCATGAAGTGATTACCTGGGTGGTTGCCAGCAGTGTGAGAAATGGGTACATGTGGAACTACAAGGTTTGTGATTATGAGTTGTTCAGGAGGCAGCTTGCAGGTGTAGCATAGAATAAGGAGTTAGCTGGAAAAGAGATCAATGCAACTTTGGGGATTCAAGGACTATCTAGTAAAAGCAATGTTTAAATGTATTTTAAGGGTCAGAAGGTTAAATAAGGTAGGTGTGAAAGGGATGAATGAAGAGATTAAGTATGCAATACAGAGAAAAAAGGACATTATGGAGGCAGCATAAGAGAAGTGGTAATAACCAATTCCATGCAGATTACAAAAACCAGGCAAAGAAGGAACTTGGTTGATAAAAGGTAGCAAAAGTGAGGTGTGAGCAGTAGTTAGCTAATGAAGCCAAAAAGAATACTAAGGAGTTCTTTCAATATGTAGCGAGAAAAGAGAGAGAGAAAAAAAAAAGAATGATTATGTAGAGAATGAGAGCAGTTGATGATGATGGGGAGGGGAGACTGACTAAGCGAGCAAGAAGTGTATGGGGAATTGAACAAACAAACTTAATGTTAATAAGGCTGTAGGACTTGATAATACATATAATCACATATTCTAAAGGAATGTGCCAGGGAGTTGACATCTACATTGGCACATTTTTTTAATGAGTCTTGCACTGGGCCAAGTTCCAAAGGAGTGGAAGGAGGGCAGGATTGTGTCACTTCATAAGGGAGGTGATAGAACTCAGGCAGCAAATTACAGACAGCAAATTATAGGGTTACAGGCAAATTCATCAAAAAACAGTTAATCGAAAGACAATTCATCGAATGCAATTCATCGAAAAAGCAATTCGCCGAATTAACAATTCATTGAACGACAATTTAACGAATGGAAATTCCTTGAACGGCAATTCATCGAACGACAATTCGTTGAAAATGCAATTCATCCAAAAAAAACAATTCACCGAAAATTTTTCGATGAATTCTTTCATAATTCATCGAAAAGTCATTTTTCTTGCAAACTATTGTTTAGAATATTCAATTACAATACTGAACGTTACTCATGATACAGTCAACAGATGGAAGGGGGTCATTAAAACGTAATAATTATTTTTTTACATTTTAGAACATTTAATGTAAGTGTACATCCTGCTTCTTTGTGCAGATAGCGATTTATCTCTGAAGAAGGCATTTCTTTCTACCAAATTTTGTCACAATAAATCTAGTCCGATTGAAATTAAAAATTTCATCCAACCAGAGCGGAATTGCTAATATCATTTAGGATTTCTTCAAAACCACTAACATGTTTCCTTACATATCCTAAATGAAAAACAATAATTATTACATTTTCAGGAAACATAGGTGTTGAAGGGTTTTTAAGACATGGTCTTCCTTGTGATTTATATCAGAATGCTTTAACATAATTTTCTTCTAGGTGTTTATCAGAACTTTTCAGTCCCCTCTCCTTCGTACAACTTGTTACTTTCAACTGGTCCTTTCACCACACCACCAGTGACTTCCTCTTCTGAGATATCGCAAAGACACATGTTGATATATCAACAAGTCCTACATGCTGATTGATATCCAGTTTACTATCCCAATGGCTTTTAACAGGCCTTTAAGGCCCACAACCTTCCAGGCATGCTTCGATTTCGTAACCAAAATACGAGGATAAGATAGTCAGCCCTATACCTCTAAGTATTCCTGACTGTATCCCTGTGTGTTCAGGGGTCCAGTTTGTCTGCTTGCGGGATGAAAAACCCCAGATAAACTGGCAGAAAATACCCTGCTGTCCACGCCTAAGACCGGCTAACTTGGCTATGGCTGAGGAAGATCCTTAAGCTCCTCACATCGACGACGGGAATCGAACCTAGGACACTTCTTCCCCAGGCATATGGTTGCGAAGCGCAAAGCCACTAGGCTAACTGCGTGGATATCCAGTTTACTGAATTCCTCATTCATACTTCCAACTCACTTACCATAAGTGTTCCTCCTCTTCCCTCCCACTGACCTCAAGTTCTGTAGGACGTTATTTTCACGAGGATGAAATCCTTTATGAAATGTTCATTTAACATCTCAACTATATCCGCCTTGGTGGATATCATTCACTGCAACCAGTATGCCCCACAAAAAAAATCGCTTTCTGAACGAAGTCGGATAAATACTAGTTTACTGTATATAAGTTACCTGAAAGATATATCTCTCACAAAACAATTTAAAAAAAAAATTCCACACACATCTTCATCCCACATACCTTATAATTAATTTTTCAGTGAACTGCATTTTCGATGAATTGTGATTTTTCGACGAATTGCTGTTTTTCGATCAATTGCGTTTCGATGAATTGTGTTTTCGATTAACTGCTAATCGGTGAATTGCTTTTTGGGAGAATTGCCTTTCGAGGAATTGCTTTTTCAATTAATTGTTGTTTGATGAAATGATTTTCGATGAATTGATTATTTGGTGAATTGCTTTTTCGATGAATTGAGTTCGATGAATTGTCTTTCGGTTAACTGTTTTTCGGTAAACTCTCCGGATACCAATTATAGACCACTTCTGTGGGTTGACAACAATAGTATTATCTTTGATGGACATCATGGATTTGCTAAAGATAGTTCATGTTTTAGTAATCTATTTACTTATTACAATAAGGTGACTGCTTCCTTGTACAGAGGAGAGACAGAGTAGTATACAAATAAACCTTGCTTAATGGGATTAATTAATCCATCAATTATTGCATGCTAAGTGAAATCGCATTAAGCGAATACAATAAACAATAGAAATAATTATAATTCATCCATCAATAACAAATTTTGAAAAAAAACTTACAGCACAAGCTTTATTAGAGGATAAAATCAAAGCTAATAAATCAATCAATTGCTTAAATTTTTATTTAATGTCTAAACATTTAATTTAGCTACTTTTTAACAATAAAATTTAAGTAAAGGTGTTTGAATCGTGCTCGACTTTTTCATCTTGTCATGCAATTTGCGGTGGACTTGTGCCATTCTCTTTTTGTTTGCACTCCTTATTTTCTTCTTCATATGCACACTGTTCTTCTAGTTGAAGATCATTCTCGCTTAACTGTTCTGAATGGGAATCGAGCAAGTTTCTCACATCTTCATTATCCAGTTCATTAAATCCAAGTTCTTTTCCAATTGTGCTGATTTCTTCAATAATGTTAGATCTTGGATTTTGAACATGATAATTTAACATAGGCTTCAGTTTAAAGTCACCTTCTGCACTGCCTAATAATAAAAGCATAAGACGATCTTTAGATACTTTGTATCCTGGGTGAGATGCTTCAGTTTTAGCTAGGAAACTTTTTGTTGGCATACACTTCCAAAAGAGACCAATTTCGTCGACGTTAAGTATTTGCCGATAGTCAATCACTTTCCTGAATTATCCTTTGTGATTCTTCAGGAAACTTGGCTGCAGAATCTTTATCAGCACTAGCAGATTCCAGGTTATTCTTATGTTATGTAGTCAAGTTCGATTTTTGAAACTGTCAAACCATCCTAAACTCCCAATAAAGCTTTCACATTCCTCTTGAAACTTGGTCTCTTTCAATGAGGTAAAAATATTGAGAGCTTTTGCCTGAATATTCCCTTTACTAAGAGTATTCTTTTTTGGTTATAATCCTCGGTCTAGAGTGATAGAAGACACTCCATCTCAATCATTACATGGCTTCTATTTCAGGTGATCTGTATGCTTAAAGAAGCAGTAGCAACTTCTCCTTGTTCTTTGTATTCTTTGCTCTTATTTAGTATAGTCCAAACTGTAGACTCACTGTATCCCAGGTATCACACAATCTATGTATTACTAGTGTTATTTCATGTTTCTTGATGGCTTCCAGCTTTTCCGCTCACTGCAGATTGGCAACAAAAAAAATTTCATGCGACGTAAAATTTCACATAATGTAAAAAAATTGGGTTGACTGATTAATTACTTGCTTAAATCAGGAAATAGTATCATTTTACTCAATCGCACTAACTAATTATCACGCATATCGAATTCACGTTAAGCGAGGTTTTACTGTACTTAGATTTTGCAAAGGCTTTTCATAGATTACCACATAAGTTGATAGTCAAACTAGAGCAGTTGGAGTTGGATATTAGATTAGTGCATTGAATCAGAGACTGGCTATCTGATCAGTATCAGCAATTTGTGTATTTGGGAGCAATATCCAGGAAGAGGAAAATCACTAGTGGTGTGCCTTGGGGTCCTGTTTCAAGACCATTGCTGTATGTTAATGATACTGGCAAAGATTTGGATGGGGATATGCAAATCATATTCAGTTATTTGCAGATGATGCAAAGTTGGGACGAACTATGAAGAGTAGAGAAGATGTGGCCTTAAAAGAAGACTTGTATAGATTGAATGAATTTGCACAGGAATGGGGATGCCAGTGAAATGTTGCAAAATCTAAGGTTTTAAAATTTAGGAAACAAAGATTGGAGGGGTAAAATTTACACTTCTTGGGAATATTGTTAGAAGTGAAGGAAATAAGAGATCTTGGGGGTGACAATGGATAGGGATCTAAAATTTTAGAGGACACATTGCCAAAATTGTGAGGACAACAATTAATTCTGGGTATTATGTGAAGAACACTGACTTGTAGAAGTAAGGAGATTCTTGTTCCATTGTATAAAGCTGATTAGGTCATACATGGACTACTGTGCACCTAGTTTTCAAAAGGACAAAGAGATGTTGGAAAGGGTCCAGAGGCAACTGACTAAGCTAATTTCTGATCTCTGGAATGCTGAATATGAGGAAAGGTTGAGAAGATGCAATTTACAGAGTGTAGTGGATAGAAGGAAGAGGAATGATAGGATAGAGACCTACAAGTTAGTAAGGGGGTTGTTATAGGATCATTGTTGGAGAGATTTTACAGCAAAAAGTGGGAGATCAGGGGAGAACTGGAGGACATCACTGGAAGCTATATAAGGAGGGTGTGAGCAGGGAAGTGAGAAGCAGGTTTTTTTGCATGCAGAGTTGTGAATGATTAGAATGCTTTGTCTGAGAGTGTGTTGAAAGCACGGTATGATGAACTCAGTGTATGACCTGGACCTCCTAGATGAGTCTTCGACTCCATGGGGTCTTGAGATAATAATCCAAAATTGAGTTTTAAACAATGATTCTGGTAGGTATGAGTAACCGATGTATAAGTAACTTTTTTTTAATTTAATCCGAAATAACGTATACTAAAATACTAATTATAAAAATGTCAATGCTCTCCTATATTTTGGTACATTGCCATCATCAGAGATCACAAAAAATAATGATATGTGCATGGAGGCACTAACACTGGGCAAATGAGGTGTAAGAAAGGCAACCGAAGTTGAGTCTAGAGCCCTAAATGACACCCCCTATTGTGCTCAATTGTAGTCTTGGCTGTTGGGCTGAAGATCTAAGTATTAATGCTTCCCAAATTCGGGGCAGTCTCATGCACCCAAATTTCTTGAGGTTTGGAAAGTTTTTCAGGGATGAGGCAGACTCAAAGAACAGCCTTTCATGTTTATATTTGCTGCAGCATAATAGAGTACTTGCAGCATATCTTGTGGTGGGTGTCGAAAGCATGGTCAGCAAGTCTTAAGTGGCTATATTGGTGGAATCTGATGTAGTCCTTGTGTTTACAGCCACTCTTCCAGCCAGACACGCTGTGTGAGCAAGGAGCAGATTCTATGCATGGAAAGTGGAATGAGCTGCCTGAGAGTAGCAAATGCAGACATTCAGTGAGTTTAAGCACAGCAGTTTGATGAGCTTTGTGTATAACAACATTGGGTACCTCCTGCAATGAGTACTGACTATGGAGGTCTATTGTTAATTTCACTTTTGACTCATTCATATATATCTTAAATTAAAAACAAAGTAAAAAAAAAAAACATTTCACACTGAATTAAAATCATATAATGAACTAAACAAAGATTATTGATGATCAAGTCCCAGAGATCAAACTATATTCAAACTCACTGTCACTAATTATTATTATTATTATTATTATTTGACACCTCCAGGGAGTCCAAAGACTCATCGAGGGAGAGTGTGCCAACAGCATCGAACGATTGTCCCCTTCCAACTACTAACCGCGCTCAAACTTATGAACCTCATACTAGGAGAATACACTCCTCACAATTTCATTTACATTTTCTAATATCTCTCAAACACTTACCTTGCCTTATGTAGCCAGCATCATACTTAATGTAGGCTACTTTAATATTACTGCTTCCATAATGCATAAAGAATTAATATTTATATAAAACAAGCAGCTCTCTTAAAATAGGTTAATATAAGGGAAAATTTTTAAATATCAAATGCAAGAACTTAGGGCTGAGTAAGATTCATGAGTAATCTGCCATGAATAATTATATTCAATAAATCAAACCAACATCCTTGAAAAAAAATCTTGCCTGATTACTCTTTTCTGAACTTGTACGATTTGAATCTGGAAAATGAATATGGCATTTTGTTTCTTTCATAATTTCTTGAATTTTTCCACCACCTCTTCCAATGATGTATGAATGATCAGTAAAAGAGACATCCATTTTCATAGTTACTCTATTATCCTACAAATAAAAATCCTAATCAAGCAAACAAGACATTTCCATATTAGATATAATACACTTCTCTAATCCAGTATACCAATTTGTTATATGAGAATATCAGATAATCTGTAACAAATCTAAATATGATCAGCAAGCTTAAATGATGCATAAGGCTATCTCCTGATTCAAATCCCTAACCTAGTTTAAATATTAAGATTTCAAAATGGGAAAGAAAAGTTCGTTTTGGCCAAACAAATGGTTTAAAAAGGTGGAAAGAATGCATATGAGAGTAAAGTTATCAGAAGAAACAAAAAGTAAAGTTTGCAAGTCTCTCATCAAGGTGTAACATGAATGAAATGAGAACCATATAGCAAATGAATTAATCCATAGTATGGGTAGGAAGATTGGCATGCAGTTTTAAACATATTTAAAGAGAATATGTGAACATGGAGTATAGATGGTAATGGAGTTAGGTGTCTGAAAAGTTATTTTCAGTAACAAAATGAATACAAAATCAGGAAAACTAAAGTTATTAAATGCAGATGAGTAAGAATGAGAATATTAAAGAATGCAGAATAGGACACTCATTAAAGATACTTGAACTAAGTGATATTGCAGTTCAATAGTAACAAGAGAAGAATCAAGAATGAGAAGTTTGCCTTTTCTTAGGTTAGTTTGAACTAGTGCCTATATCCAACAATATAGGCAGTAGTGAGACTTGGTTGACAGAGGTAGATACTGTCACAGAGAAATAATATAATTGATCAGGTTTCAGGAAGAATGGAAAGAACAGGACTGTAGAAGAGGTGGTAATATTAATGATAGCAGAAAAATCATAGCTAGTGAAAGAAGTTGAGCAGGAAGGTCAAACCGAGGCAGCCTGTTTGAAGTTATTTAATGTGAAATAAGAGCCATAAAGGAGACAAGGACAAAAGAAGATATGGATGATCTGCATTGCCAAATTAGCTCAATTTACAAAGGGAAAATCATTATGGGATAGACTAGAAGCAGTATACACATGGGAAGAAGCAAATGGAATTTATGCAGTAGCTTAGAAATAATTATCTAAAACGGTATGTGTTAGCGTCAGAGAATTTGTTTAAGATAATCTCTTTGCCTTTAACCAAAGTGGCCAAGCATGTGGAATTTTCAATTAAGGCTTATATGTGGAACTATAAAATTGGTGATTATAAAAAAAACTCAGAAGGCAGCTTAGAACAGTGCCAAGACATGAGAAACATCAACATAAGGATGATTGTAGTTCAAAGGTAAAGCAATATTAGATTGCATATCCAATTGTCAGCAGGATAAATCATGCATGTGTTTATTTTATATCAACTCCATATACAAAAAAAAGTAACAAAATCTATAACTTAACTGCTATATTTTGATAACTGAACATGATGAAAGATGGAATCTATGTGTTCTCTGGACTGCTAATGATTATATTCATTAGAGAAAAATGATATGAGGAAGGCTGTTTCAAATAATAGAAAGATGGAACAAAAGAAGAAAATGAGAAATTTGCTTGATAAGTTCAGAGATGAAGTGCATATTGAACGTCGACTAGTGAATGCTCTTACATGAACCAAGGAAAGATGTATTAATTGGTATTAATACATCTTTCCTTATTGGTATTAAGAGAATTTATAATAACTTTATAATTTTTATTACTGCAGATATTTCAAACAGAAAGTAACTGGTCATCAGTGCATCAGCATAATCACAAGGTGAAGCTAGAGCCAAGAATGTTAATCCTAATTATAGAGCTGAGCCACATACTGGGTGGATGCCACCTAGTGGATGGACAGCATCTGGTACATGGCTCAGTTCTATAATTAGGATTAATATTCTTTGCTATAGCTTCACCTTGTGATCATGCTGATGCACTGATGATGACCAGTTAGTTTCTGGTTGAAATATTTGCAATAATAAAATTATAAAATTGTTATACTCCTGTGAATATGTGTCTAATAAACATTATGCCACAAGTGCCACTAAAAATTTGTCTAATAAAACAGAATTCAAAAACAGTATAGGAAAGCAACTGCAAGGAACCAGAGAGGGGAGTATTATTTATGAAGTAGACTCTCCACTTCTGGAAAATTCTTCAGAAGTTTTCGGTGCTCCACCACAAATGCGAGAACAACATTCTGTCAGTCACATGTGGGATTTACAGTGCAATATGAGTAGGAGAGAAGTGTTTTCAAAGAAAAATAATGCCATGTCCTTAGAGGTAATCAATGTGGTGTTTTAATATGAGAATGGACTAGGTGTGAAAGTAAACCCAACTCGAGAAGAAAATTGATCTTGACTGGAGATTGGAACATCAAAAATAAAGTGAAGTAAGATCTTCTGAGAAAGACAGGACTATGTTTTGATAGCACTGAAATTCATTACATTATCTCCACTTAAGGGTGTGGAGAACTGAATTTGAAAATGGTCTCGGAAGATCTTGAAGTTTGAATCACTTGAGTATTACAGGATTTCTTGAAAGAAGACTGAAAAGTACTGCTGTCAACAAAACTATATATAGCATTTGAGGTTAGAGTTCACTAATGTATACACAGAGGAGCATGTGCAAGAATACAGAACAGTGGGATACTCCAGCACTGACAAAAATCTGATGCATGGAAGCTGTAAGGAATGACGATGGTAAAGAGTTCACTGAACCAGTCGATATAGTGGAGTTACTGAGCGCGCACTTTGCAAAAGTATATCATCCAGGTGGTGACGTTGAAAAAATGAAGGAACCATTAGTTTATATGGGAATTGTGATGAATGAAGTGGAGGTGAATAGTCTATTACAGAACCTTAATGTGAATACATCTGTGGGATTGGATGGTATACCGGCACGGGTCTTGCATGAAGCGGCTAATGAATTATCAGTGCCCTTGACCATGTTGTTTAATCTGAGTCTCAGGTCTGGCTTAGTCTCGAAGGCGTGGAAAGAGGGGAAAATAGTTCCACTGCATAAAGGAGGATCCAAGACTATGGTTGCAAATTACCGACCGATCAGCATATCAGGAGTCGTTGTCAAGGTCTTGGAGAAAGTAGTCAAGGGAAAAATACAGGAATGGATTGATGAAAATGAGATACTGTACAGAGGACAGCATGGCTTTGTGAAGGGTAGATCATGCCTCAGTAACTTGCTCAAGTTTTATAACAGGGTGACGGCTGAACTGGATAAGGGAAATGGGTTTACAGTGATAATGCTGGACCTGGCAAAGGCGTTTGACAGGATACCACATGGAATTCTAATCCGTAAACTACAACATATGGGAATGGATATAGGGTTGGTGAGATGGATAGCTGGGTGGTTGATGGAGAGATATCAAAGAGTAGTTTATTCAGGAGTCGAGTCCAAAAAACGGCCTGTGACTAGTGGTGTGCCACAGGGTTCTGTTCTTGGACCACTGCTGTTTAATCTGTTCATTAACGATATAGGGAATGGTCTAAGTGGGACAGTTCATTTGTTCGCTGATGATGCAAAGTTGGGTAGGGCGATAGTGAATGCAGAAGATGTCAAAGTCTTGCAAGATGACTTAGATAGATTGGAGTTTTGGACTAAGGAGAATGGATGTCAATTTAATGTGACAAAATGTAAGGTTATGCATTTCGGAGTGAAAAGATTAGCAGCAGTATACCACATTGGTGGAACTGTACTCCAAGAGATTGATGAGGCCAGGGACTTGGGAGTGTTGGTGGATAGGGAGATGAAGTTTAGGGGGCACATTGCGAAAGTAGCTAAATCAGCTCATCAACTCACTTGGTTGTTGAAAAATACCTTGACGAGCAGAGAAAAACAAGTTATTGTACCTCTGTACCGAGCCCTGATAAGACCTCATCTCGACTACTGTGCCCAGATTTGGTCACCTCGGTTCCTTCTTGATGGGGAGGAGGTTGAGAGGATCCAGAGGCGAGTGACTAAGATGATAGCAGGTCTATGGAATGCACCATATGAGAACAGGTTGAAGATTTGTGGGTTGCAGAAACTAGTTGATAGGCGAAAAAGGGGAGATATGATTGAGACATTCAAATTGCTAAAAGGATTCTATAGGATTAATTCAGATGATATTTTTGAGATCAGGACTGGTGGTGGGAGAACTAGGGGACACCCATGGAAGCTGGGCAAGAGCGTGGTTAGCAGGGGTGTTAGAGCTGGGTTCTTTACTTTTAGAGTGGTAAATGAGTGGAATAAGCTGCCAGAGTCTGTTGTGGGTGCTATGACAGTGAGCGAGTTCAAGGCAAGGTATGATAGATACTGTGAGAATGTTGAACAGCTGTGTGAACATGATGTTCAGGGCCTCCCTCGATGAGTCTAAGGACTCCTGGAGTAGCCCGTGGTAATAATAATGATAATAATAATATGAATGACTATAGAGGAAGCTAGCAATCCAATCACAAATGACAGAGAAACTAACAATTATGATCAGTAAAGTCTAGTAGACCATGTGTTGGACATCTTGCATAGAAACTGATACACTTTAATACAGTAAATACAAACATAGACTTTTCTTCAGAATCAGAAAATCTTAAAACACCAAACAAACCTCAAATTCTTACAATTCTTAAACCTCATACCCAATAACCAAGGCAATCTAGAAATGCCCACAGAGGGCATCCCCTTAAACTTCAGTAGTATAACCTTTCACTTTGTGCTGTATTCCTATTATAATAATTATCATATAGTATCTCCAAAGATGTTTCAGTAACAGATGAATACTGAAGTTATTAAACTTTCATTATTACTATTATAATTACACAGGCTTCTCAATGTGGTATGAAGACTCGTCACAGGGGGTCCAATAAACATTTCACCAAGAACTAACACCACACAATATCTGTCATTTTAAATTTGAACTCATTAAATGAAAAAGCACTCATGACTGAATCCACTTCACTACTTAATCATTCTCAAAGATCAAAATGTAGTCTTTATGCCCTTGCTAATAATGCTCAATTGCCAGGGATGATTCCTTGTGCTATCATGTGCTGAAAAATTACAAATTCCAAGTATACCTGGGGGGGGGGGGGAAGGGGTGATGATCAGGATATTTATATTGATATATTATTATTTGACACTTCCAGGGAGTCAAAGGACTTATTGAGGGAGGGCACCTGCTTTACAATTCTGTCTCCACTACTCAATCCACCAACTGACCGCAACTACACCAACGCCATCTACTGCCAACCACCACCACCAACACAGACACTCACAAACATTCATGCTCATGACGGGATTTGAACCTGCAGCCTTTTGGCTGGAGAGCGGATATGCTAACCACTCGGCCAGCCGGCCTGGCTGGCCGAGTGCAACATGAAAAGTTCACATTTCGAACTTCCCAATGACAATTTTCCTCCAAATCTATTATCTGTCAAGACTCCAATACCACTGGATTTTATATTTCAGTCTTCTGAGGAACTTCTTACTGTATCAGTCTGCCTAGATGTTGCTCTCCCTCACATTCCTGAATATCATCTTCAATATGGTTCTGCAACCAATGTCATTCGTTCACCCCCGTAATTTTTCTCAGAACCAACATATCAGTGGTCTGATTTAATATTTTATTTCTAACCAAGCTCTCAAATCCATCAGTTAAAACTGATTTGAACACTTGCATACAACTAGTTTAGACATCGACTAATTTCTCTATAATTCCATATAAATTTGTTTATTTGGCTCCCAACCACACTATCTTTTTTATTCCAAGATCGATTTCCAATATTTAGTTTCCATTTTCACTATTTTTTTGTTCTAAATAGGTAAAATGTTTTACTTGCTTTATAAATTCACTATTCAAGATGCAGTTTTCCTATTATTACAGCAGTTATTCAATTTACAGATACTTATACACCTTATACATGTATAAAAAATATAGACATTTATTTAAAAAATGTGATATTTCATTCAATGTAACATGAAGAGAGAGAAAGACCGGTAACTACAGTCAAAATGCAGTTACCTCCCTATAAAGTATCATTCTTATCCGCCCATTCCTGCCATGTAGCATGTTGCAGCACCACCTCTCTCCTTACCAAGTGCATATCAAGTACCCTGCTTATGTCATCTTTGCTACTTTGGACAGACTGGCTGGCCGCTCTGCTTCATTATTATTTACATGGGCACTCCATGAAGTGAAAAGACTCATCACAAGAGATCCACTCTATCCATTAACACAATACCTATCATACATCTATTTAAACCTATTCACTGTTGAGTGCTAACAATTCATTCCACTCATTCACCACTCTCCATGAAAAGAACCTAGTCTGCACACCCTTACTAACCACATTCTTAGACAGCTTCTAAGTGTGATCCATTGTTTTCCCTCTTACTCTGCCATGTATTGAAAAATTTCTTCTATGTCAATCTTAGTGTCCCTTTAGTAATTTATAAGTTTCTATCATATCCCCTCTCCTCCACCTGTCAGCTAAACTTTGCAAAGCACACACTCTCAATCTAACCTCCGAGAACATTCCTACAGGCCTGTCAGCTTCGTCACCTGTCTGAATTCTCTCCACCATCTCCTGCTCCCTAAGAAATGCAGGTGACCAAATCTGTGCACAATCGACATGTGGCCTGAATATAGCATTATAAAGAGGGATAATAACCCCCCTGCTTTACTTGTCAATGTGCTCTTCAGTATCCAAGTGATCCTCTGAGCTATTTTGCCAATTCTTGCAATATGTCCTCTGAATTTCAAGTCTATCTACCATCACCCTCAGATCCCTAGCCCCATCAATTTCCTGTAAACAAGTACAATCAATATGATACGATGTGCATAATCTTTTCATCCTGAAGTGCATCACCTTACCTTACATTTTACAACAATAATTGATAATCATTGTGCTTTGCCTACAGTGCGAAATTATATAAATCATCTTGTAAGATATCTACATTCAGTTGTAGATATCTTACAAGATGATTTATATAAATCTTCTGTTATATCATTACTATACAAATTAAAGAGTAGTGGTCCTAGTACAGAGCCCTGGGACACTCCACTAGTCATCCCCATTTGCCTTGATTCCACTCCATATACCATGCTCTGATGTCTATCAAACCACTCCCTTATCCATGCAACCAGCCTCACATTCATTCCAATTTGCTCTGATTTATGTAATTGTTTTCCATGCAGCATTCTGTCAAATGCCTTTGCAAAGTCCAGCAGTATCATGGTGTAGCCTTTTCCTTTATCCAATTCTGCTCTCACATTATTATAAGATGTGAATAAATTACTTACAGGAGGCAGGCCTACCTTTTACAAAGCCATGTTGCTCCCTATAAAGTATTATTCTTATCCACCCATTCCTGCATTTTACTTTTAACCAACTTTTCTAACTCTGATCACCACTCCAGAGATACTAACTGATTTGTAATTGGCTATTCCTGCCTTGGAGCCACCTTTATTGTAATGGAACTATCTTACTCTCTTTCCACTCCCCGGGAATCTTGCCAGAGCTGATTCTTAGATTAAACAATTTTGTCAGAAGCACTACTAGTTCACTTGTACATTCTCATAGCACACAAACAAAAACATACCATCCAGATCCACTGCTATATTCACATTGACATTTTTCAACATATCGAGAGCTTCCAATTCATCACCTCAATGCTTATATCAGTCTGTCACCTCAGTAACTGCAAAGTCACCACCACCTGGATGATATGCCCTTGCAAAGTGATCACTTAGTCTTCTGAACTAACTGAACTTAGTAACTAAACTAAGTCTTCTGCTTTTGTCATTTTCCTGCCATCAGCACTAAGTAAAGTTATCTTTCCATAATCATTCTTTCTCTTACTTGCTACATAGCAAGAAAACTCTTTTGGATTTATTTTGGCTTACTTAGCTAATTTTCCTCTCTAAATCTGTTTAGCCTTCCTCACCATCCTAGTTATCCTTCTTGCTCATGCTTTATACCGCTCATGAGCATGCTGATCACCTTGTTTATATTCCTTCCACAATTTTTTTATTTTTTATTTTTGCAGCTACTGCTTTATATTGCTAGTCATCCACTTAATCCCTACCTGATTTATCCTCCTGACCATGGGTATGCATTCTGATGCTGCCTTGTTCAAACAATCCTTGACCATTTCCCATGCACTAATGACTTTCATCATGGAACGAATGTCATTAGGGCATGGGAAGTTTATGTCATGGCACTGTTTCAAGTTTTTTCTTCTAAGTTTGTCATAATCACCAGCTTTGTAGTTTGACAAACTCTTTCTTGATTAGCATCTATGAACATCAAGACTATATTGAATTTTTGGAATCTAACAAATCCAGCCTCACTTCTCATGCTACTGACATTAGGCATAGAGTTCAGTGGAACTAGATAAAGATTCTTCATTCTGTCTTTTCCTGAATCATGTCAAAATTGGAAATATTGAACCTGGCTCTTTACTTTATGCACATGATGTATTCAACAAATCCAGTAGAATAGAAGTCTACAGAATTTTCCATCTAAACATTTTAATGAAAAATCCGATACATATTTATAGATACAGATTATATTTATACATACACGGGAGAAACACTACAAAACCTGAACCACTGGCTATATGCCAATCTCCAAGTTTGGAAAGTGATTACTATTAACTGTTCATATAAAGATGATAAAACTTGGACAACCATTCCTTTGAATTCCAATAGCATAATCCTGTCAACTCAACTGTAACCAAGACATGAGCCAGTAAGCACATGCTACACAAAACTATGTTTCATGGTTTGAATACAGTTACTGGTCTTCCTTCCTGATGAAATATCTGATTTTAATAAAATTCAGTATTTTTTAGTTCATAGAGCCTGTGTAGCTCAGTCAAAGTGATGTTTGCACTCCTCAGTGCCAAGCTGCCTGAAGATAGGCTTTGAGTTCAGGCCTAATCACTGACTAGAGGAACTTTCGCTGGCCTCGTTGGCCGAGTAGTTAGCATATCTGCTCTCCAGCCAAAAGGCTATGGGTTCGAATCCAATCATGGGCATGGATGTTTGTGATTGTCTGTAAAAATACTAGTGGTGGTAGATGGCATTGGTGTAGATGATTAAAGTACTTGCAGTTCATTGTAGTTAGATTGAGTGGTGGAGATGCAGAGTTTTGGAGTAGGTGCCCTCCCTCAATGAGGCTTTGGACACCCTGGAGATGTCATGTAATAATAATTTGTTAGCCATATAGGTATCTATAAATATGTTATTACATATTCCATTAAAACGTTTAGCTACTAAATTTAGTTAGAAAATTCTGCAGACTTCTATTTTACTAATTTCCTTAGGGAATACATTATGTGCATAAAGTAAAGAGCTGGGTTCAATATTTACAATTTTGACATGATTCAGATCTAATGCCACTTTTCTTCATGATGCAATCCATATAGATGAACTGCAGCAGAGATAGGTTCACCAATGTCTCACTTCTTTTAGCATTAAAGCATCTTCCTTACCTCCAATTCTAACTTTAGAAAATAAAATGTAGATTACATACTGCTCAATATTATGTACCATTTATGGAGTATAATTGAGCATTTTGGACAGATTTTCTCTTGATATTTTGTCATATGCTTTTTCAGATCTTCAAAACTCAAATACATATCATTGTTATATTCCCATTACTAACTATTTGTCATAAAGTGAAAATCTGATCTCAACCACTATTTGCTCTGAACTCCAGCTTTTTCTCCAAGTTTCCCTTCTACAATTTTTTCTTAGCCTCTTAAGGGTGCTTGCACTTTTTTTTTTAATACTTATCCCACACAAGAACTACAAGAACATATAGCGCATTAGTGTCACATGCGAGGCGCAAATAAGGATTGAGAAAAAAGGAATCCATTGACATTCTGAAAGAGCTGGAGATTGAAATTGTTATGAAAAAGCTGGAGGAAGGCTATTCTAGAAGACAGAGGTAAATGGGATAAATAAAGAAGAGAAAGCAGGGGGATGATGGGCAGCTGGTACACTTGTTTTTATCAGGCCTGGCATTAAGTGGAGGAATGATGTTTGCTGGTTCACTGGCACAGTGACCATAGAAGTACTCTCTTCCTCACTAAGAAAATAACTCTTTAATTTTCATTTCGTTTTATTTTCCTTTTCTTTTTATAGATGGCTAGAATTCAACCTAGGCCAACAGAGTCGCAGACCATTTTGATGGCCTGTGAACAGGCCACTGAAATTGTGCAATGCAGCCACTGTAAAAACCATACCTTCATATTTGAGAATTTCTGGTTGAATATCATACTCCAGCTGTCACTTCCACATTTCTGGTTTTTGATGGCGTTTTCTATCTAAAGTATTCATACATACTCCTGATTCGATTCCTCTTGTGACAGACCTTTATCATCTAATCAGATGATAATGATCTGTTGCCGTTACCATCTGATTCCTTTTACAGTAATCTTTCCTCAATTTTTAAGCATTATCAATAACCTCCGGGAAAGTTTGCCACCTTCCCGATATTTATCTTCTATATTCAGATGCAAAATTTGTGGTCTTGTTACACTTAGTCAGTACACAAATCATTGTCAGTGAAACATGGTTAACAGAGGATGACATGTTTACAAGAATAGAGATGGCTATAACATTTGTTACAAGACATAAAAGATAAAAGGTGGGGGTATTATTAATGATTTCAGAAAGATGTGTCCTCTCAAGGTGAAACTTGAAGAAAGCAATAACGATAGTGGCTTTGAAGTCATTTGGTATGAAGTTGAAATTAGCACAAATTTCAGGCATTTTATTATTTATATGGGTACTAAGTGAAGTCAAAAGAAGACCCACACTATCCATGAACTCAATACCTATCATACATCTCCTTACACTTATTCATTGTTGGGGCACTCAAAACCACCTCTGGCAATTCATCCCACTCATTCACCACTCTCCAAGTAGATTAGGAGATTTACTTAGGAGATTACCACATGATAATCTTATAGAATCCCTTTAGTAACTTATAGTTTCTATCATATCCCCTTTACTCTGCCTATCAACTAAATTCTGAAATACACACACCACTTTCCATCTATCTTTATAAGGAACATTCCACAGACCTGTCACGAGCAGTCGCTAGTCTGAATCCTCTCCACCAACTCCCAGTCCCCCTAGAAATCCATCTGACCAAATATGTGCACATAGTCAACATGTGACCAAATCATAGTCTTGTAAAGAGTGATAAGAATCTATGCATTTTTTTGAAAATTATGGAGACAACTACCGTGTTTGAATAAAAACTTTAGTTTAATATAACTAAAATCTACATTCGATGTTTTGACCTTTATGTCAAGGTCATCATCTGGAGCATACAACTATACACAGAAAACAAGCTACACTACAATCAAACTGGTTTGTTAAAGATACTGACCAACCGCTACAACAATTGTTGGCCTGACCTCTGGTGGAAAAAAAAAAAAAAAAAAATTATATAACAACGCTAGAGTTCTATTATTAGCGTTATCTGTTGGTTGTAGAAATACATTGGGCGTAACAACAAGTATCTATCTATATACATATATTAACATCATGATTATACTTGTACATTCCAGCCAGTTCGTATGGAATGGTTTCTAATACTAGTTGAAGATTGGTTAGAGTCCTGACTTATGCTGGATCTTATGTATTAGGTAGGCTGAATGTGTGCCATCCAGATCCTTGGAATTTTCATGCCATCTTTGTTGTTGATATTTGGGTGGTTTATCAGGATTTCGCAAACTTCCTTAAATTTCCTGGTATGAAATTTCCTTAAATTTCATACCAGGTTTTTGTGTGGTGTAAAGAGTGGGTGCTTTTCCAGTTGATTTGGTGTAAGGTGTTGAGCGTGTGGTCTGAGAGGCCTGCTTCACCATAATAGTTATATTTAATGTGTTCTTTCTTGCGTATAGGGATTGTCCGTCCTGTTTCACCAATGTACGGTAAGTTACAGGTGCAGCGGATGCAATAGACTCCAGGATGTGCTAATGGGAAGAGAGGATCCTTAGAGGAGTTGAATATGGTTTTAAGTTTAGTGGGTGGTTTAAAGGTGGCATTGAGGTTATAATGTTGTAGGATTCTGTTGATTTTTTCTGATAACCCTTTAATGTATGGGATGGCTATGGTTTTACTGTAATCTAGATTCGTTTTTGTTGTTGTTTTATGGAGTATTTTATTAATAGTATTTTTGTTATAGCCATTATTTATGAATGTGTCGCTGATGATTTTTAGTTCTTGTTTCAGGGTTTGTTGATTAGAGCAAATTGTTGTAGTTCTGTTTTTAAGGGTGTTAATGACTCCATATTTTTGTGATGGGTGGTGGTATGAGTTAGCATGTATGTATTGGCCAGTGTGTGTGTGTGTGTGTGTGTGTGTGTGTGTGTGTGTGTGTGTGTGTCGGTTTTCGGTAGACCGTGAAGGATAGACTGCCTGAAGGAAGACGCGTGACTAGTGTGTCTAGGAACGGGAGCGAATTTTGATTTTCGATGGTAAATTGTATGCATTTGTGATGTTGTTCAGGTGGCTAAGGAATGTGTTTAGCGTTTGTCACCCGTGCGGCCAGATCACAAACACGTTGTCAACGTATCTAAGCCAGACTGTTGGTCTTAGTGGCGGAATCAAAAGCCCTTTGCTCAAAGGTTTCCATGTAGAAGTTAGTGATTGGGGAGGGGGGGAGATAGTGGTGAGCCCATGGCTGTACCTTCTTTTTGTAGGTAAAATTTGTTTTGCCACACGAAGTAACCGGACTGTAGTACGTGGGCAAAGAGGGCCGTAATGTTGGGCGGAAATTTGTTCTATAGTAGGAGAATTGTGTCATTGATGGGGACATCAGTGAAAAGGGCAGAAACGTCGAAACTGACTAATAAGTCATCTTTGTTGAGTGTTATGTTTTTAATTTTGTTTATAAAGGGTTGTGTGTGTTTTTTTTTATGTAGGAGGGGGAATGACTTACCAACTCCTTGAGTGTTGCCGCTAATTTCTTGGCTAAGTGGTAATTGGGACTGTCTATTCCACGATTGGTCGAAGGGGCACATTTTGTTTGTGTATTTTCGGGACCCCATATATTCAGGAGGGGGCAGGCGTAGTGGGGTTTGAGTTTTTTAACCGTGTCTGGTGGCCAAGACGTGACGGACTTGAGTAGTTTCTCTGTTTTATCCTTTATCCTTTTTGTTGGGTTATAATTTACTAGCTTATATGTGTTGTTATCGGCTACTAGTTGATTCATCTGTAGTACATATGTTGACCTGTCAATAACGACAGTGGCATTGCCTTTATCCGATTTCGTTATTATTATGTTTTGTTTGGCTTTTAAGCCTTAACATAAAGGTCGAAACATCGAATGTAGATTTTAGTTATATTAAACTAAAGTTTTTATTCAAACACGGTAGTTGTCTCCATAATTTTCAAAAAAAAATACATTCGGATCACCGTATAAGCTTAAAAGAAAGGATAAGAATCTATATTTACTTCTCAATGTGTTCTTCAATATCCACGTAATCCTCCGAGCTATATTCCCAACTCTTGCAATATGTCCTCTGAATTTCAAATCTTTATCCATAATCTCCAGATCCCTAGACTAAATTTCCTGTAACATAGTACCATCAATATGATATGAAGTATGTAATCCATTCATTCCAGAGTGCATTGAATAGGGTACCCATCAGCTGCATGAAGAATATAAGGTGCAAGATAGAAAGGTGACAAATATAGTAAGGAAAGAGAAATTGACATATGAAAAGAGACTGGCTGAAGGCAAAGCCCTAAAGAATTCTATAGTTATGTTGCTAGTAGAAGGGTGAATATGGAAGGCTAACTTTAGTTTGTTGAAGATGGAACAAGAGTCCCATCTGCTGAAGATATAGCAGAAATGTTTAATTAGTTAGATATATGAAGAGCCAAAGGCTTCAATTCGGCGACATATGACTTGTTTAAGTTAAGGTATATTACATCCCATATCGTTTCTTAGCCGAATAAGAAACTCTGAGTTTCATGCCGAATATAGTAGAAACTACATAAAGTTCGGCAATTCCAAGCGTAAGCAAATACCTGGATATTGCAGCAACTGACCCTAAAGGTAGTGCAAGCTGAGGCAACTCATGCCTAAGGTGGAGCAAGCTCCGATCACTATTCTTGATATTTACTCATAATGTGAACTTAGCTCCTAGGAGCTAAGTTCACATTATGAGTAAATATCAAGAATAGTGATCGGAGCTTGCTCCACCTTAGGCATGAGTTGCCTCAGCTTGCACTACCTTTAGGGTCAGTTGCTGCAATATCCAGGTATTTGCTTATGCTTAGAATCGCCGAACTTTATATAGTTTCTACTATATTCGGCATGAAACTTTGTGTTTAATTAGTATTTTGTTAATGTATTTCATGTAAGGGGAGGGGGCTAAGAGTAGTGTCGTATAGCAATAAGATGGAGGACACACAATTGGCAGTACAAGAATGGGAAGTGTTTAGAATTTTAAGTAACCGTGATGTTAAAAATGCTGTGGGATTGGATGGGATCACCACATATATTAAGGGAATGTGTAAGAGCTGGCTGTACTCTTGACTTGGTTGTTCACAACAGAAGTCGTCTGGCTAAACAGTAACAATATCAGAAGAGCGGAAAGAAGGAAAAACAGTGCCACTGCATAAGGGAGAATTCAAGTCAGTGTCAAACTATGGGCCAGTGTGTATATATCAACTGTAGTGATGAAAGTATTAGAGAGGCTGGATAGAGATAATACAAATGTGGATTGAATGGAAGGCTTTCGAGAAAGAGAGAGCAGCATGGGAGGTCATGCTTTAGTAACAGTTAAATTTTATCCTTTGCTTTAGTGTTACATGCTGATCAGCATTCATTTCAATAAAACTATGGCATATGCAAATGTGTTAGGAATAATTACTTCATTTATTTAAATTAAGGGGATATTAAATCCCACATTGTTTTAAAACCGAATAAGAAACTCAAAAGATTGGAATCAGAGTGTTTCATGCCGAATATAGTAAACTATAAAGTATCGGCGACCACTAGCATGAGCTAATTTTGATGATGAAAGTTTATTTTTCACTTGGTTAGAGTATAATAAATTTAGTTTAATCCTTTATCCAAGTGTGAGCAAACAAAGTTTGCACCTGAAAGTATCTTCAGGACTGGGGTAAGGTGGTACAACACCAGGGCACTCCTTGCAAAGGTGGAGCAAGCAAAACACATCTCCTTGCTTTCAAGATACTTTCAGGCACAAACTTTGTTTGCTCACACTTGGATAAAGGATTAAACTAAATTTATTATACTCTAACCAAGTGAAAAATAAAACTTTCAACATCTTTCTCTAAATCCAGAGTAATTTATTAAAAAAGGGTGGCACACCATTTGGCAACTCCCATAGGTAGAGATGACCTGCTAATGCTTCTGCCTGGTATCTCCACTTGGGCCTGGCTCCCACTGAAGAGACCTCAATACCAGAACCCGAGAGAGAGAGAGCTTCTATTCCAGTCCTGTTACAATGAAGGTGCCATTGCTTTGGATTCCAGTTGCCATTTACAAGATCCCGAGAGAGCTCCTATTCCAGTATCCTTTGGTAAGAAACCTTATAGTTTTTCTTTTGGTGGTTTTTCTTGCGGCCTCGTGCCAAATGGTACAGGCCTGTCTTCAGGTCTTCCCTTTTCGGGGACTCAACTTTCTTTTTCCGTGGGAAAAGTATTCGCTTTTAAACAATGTCTAAATTCTTACCAAGAGTTTGTACTCTCGGGATCGAAATTGACCCAAACATAGAGAAAGCGACGTTCGTGAGAGCTCTTCTCAACGTCACAAAAGCATTTACGGGCTTACCCCTTACGGGGGGGGGAGACGATTCCAAATAGTAACGAAGAACATAGAGACAAGAGAAACGCTCCTTAAAGGCGTAGAATATGAAGGGAAAAAATACCTACCCTTCCTAGTCGGGAGTATTTTAAAATCCGTAAAAATTGACAGGTTTCCTCTAGAATATCTAGAGAAAGGGGAAGAAATCATTAAAACCATTTTCTCCAAGTGGGGACTGTCCAAAATATAACAATCGGAGAAGATGCGGATATCCCAGAGTGGAAATCAGGGGAAGTGAGCATTTCAGTCGAGATGAAAACAGAGGTCCCCAACTCGATTTTTTTAGGCTCAGCAAGAGTAATAGTCAATTATCCAGGCGTAAGAAAACAATGTTTTTGGTGCACTGCTTTGGGCCACCTTAGCACTCACTGCCCAAAAAACAACACATGCCGCAACTGCTTATCGACAGAACACACATTGAATCAATGTGAGTCACCATGCCGTAAATGTGGGAACACATCCCACAAAATAGACGTTTGTCCTAACAGGACCCTTGCATAAAGAGCAGGAGGTGCCATAACACCTACGGCAGTAGCCATTCCAGTAATCAGTCCTAAGCTCACAACACAGGACTCTCAAGCTACCGGCCAAACAGTAAACGAACCACAAACAACTGAATCAGAAGAGTTTCCAGCCCTACAACCCCCAGCTAACACGACAACTACGTTAGGAAACCAGGCAATAAGCGGGAACAATGCAGGAGGAAAAACTAGGAAGAAAAAGAAACAGAACGCTAAGAAATCTCACACCATTGAAATGGAAAGCAACAATAACAGCACAGAAACAGAGGAAATGGAAATCAATACCAGTTCAACAAAACGACCCATCACGCCAGAAGAAGGAGAAATGAAACGAAATAAACAAGACATTGAAAACCAAATAGAAGCCTCGAGTTCGGAGGAAGATGAGGAAGGAAATGAGATAACGTGAAACAACACAGAAAATGAGGAAGAAACCTCATCAGAAAAGGACCCCATTACAAAAGCGGTAGAAGGAGAAAAACCCCCATACGAAAATTTGAATATAACAAGACGAATCCTACTCAATCTTAGGGACAAACCCGAGATAAGGAACAAAGTCCACACAGCTATACAGGAAAAAGGAGACGCTTGTTTGCAATGTAAAGGCAAGCTAGATAGTCTTAGTATATGGATAAAATGGGATAACTTCCATTACCACCGAATGAAATGGAATGAAAGCTTGAAGAGAATATGGAAACTAAATGATGAAGAGTCAGTACACATACTCACAGTGATGGAAAACGTGGTAAAAGACTTTGAGATAGCGATTAAAAATTGGAGGGCAAATATGACTTTAAAAAAAAAGCCCCTTCTTCTAAGTTTTTTTCTTTTGGTTTTGTTTCTGTGTATTCACACTTAGTCCACATAGGAGGGGGCAGACCTGAGAACCCGAGCGGCGAAGGCCTACAACGAGGCGGTGCAGCTCCTTGTGGGCTGCATCACTCGGGCCGGGCTCTTCCCCCAACTCTCAGTTCTCTGGTTGATAAAGTCCACCTCAATACAGATCCCGTTATCGCAGTTTTTTTTATTATTTTTTTTATTTCTTTCATTTGTAAGGCATAGTTTAAGATTTTAACAAACATTTTTCTTTTTTTTTTTTTTAGGGGGTTACGAGATGACATCTCTAGACACCTGGATTAATGTAATCTAAAGTTATGTTTTTCGGGTAAAATGAAATGTAAATTTTAAGTTTTTTTTTTCTAACAGGTGTAAGGAGATTATGTTTTACAGACCTTTTAGCCACACCCTCTGGGTTATACAGCTGAACAGGTTGACTGAGGCCTCTTCCTACTATCCTACTCTACCTTTCTTCAACTTCCCCTATTACTACCTGCTGACCCTCAGCAATCTTTATACTCTAAAGGCTGATGATGAAAGACATGAACTCCCATTCTACCTCAATAAAGGTCGAAACTAGTCTGGGTTGTGGCCCTTCCCTTAATGCATAACATTAGACATATCCACAAGGAGATGTGTTTTGCATTATGGGAGATACTGAGATAGGAGTGTTGTTAGCTTGCTCCACCTTTGCAAGGAGTGTCCTGGTGTTGTACCACCTTACCCCAGTCCTGAAGATACTTTCAGGCGCAAACTTTGTTTGCTCACACTTGGATAAAGGATTAAACTAAATTTATTATACTCTAACCAAGTGAAAAATAAACTTGCAACTATGACTCAGCATTTGTCATCTCTTCTCCTTTATGGCATTGTGCAGTAGTGAAGCATAATATTCTGCATTCACAGTGGTATTCCTTTCCTTGAAGTCAATCAAGAGAATTCCCCAGCAATCCCAAGAGATTGTTGCCATGATCTTCTTGGTGGACTAAGTGACCCTCGCTTTTCTCGGTAGTGCTTCACCTGGTTTGTGCCACTCCATGGATAACCTTTGAAAGACGATCATAATAAAGGGCCATGGTTTCATCCCTGGTGAAAATTGATTCCAGCACTTCTGATTCCCTCAGCAAAGCACTAAAAGCTTAAAGGAGCAGGTCACATGATGCTCCTGAATTGAAGAGAGAAGTCAGGGCACCCACCTTGCACTGACCATCATGTGAAGCTTCTCATGAATGATGTAAAAGACAGTTGCTATAGAAAGTCCTAACCCTGCTGAGATTTCTTTGAGCTTCAGCCATCTGTAATTGAGCAGTTCCTCCTCAAGAGAGACATTTTTCTCAGTCATCACTTCCACAGGCCGACCATCATGGGGGATCATCTTCAATGCTTTCTTTCTTTCTTCCTAGGCAAAACTGTTTCAGTCATTCCTTCATGGTGGAATATGAAGGAGAAGATTCCCCATGATAAACACCATCCAATTGCTGTTTGATAGCACCTGGAAAAAGCCCTTCTTTGGTGAAAAACTTTATCACAGTGCAGTACTGAATTTTTAACATTACAGCCACTTAGCATGTCATGTGTTAGTCAAATGCATACCTCCAACTGAATGATGCAGAGTTGAAACTGGTACACTAACTTCACCATAGATGGTGCTATCTGTCAGGCACGGCATTTTAAAATTGGTGCAAATTTTGTATGTCAGGTCAGAAACTTTTAGAACCTACCTCGTGCTTTCCAATTTGTGACATCAGTTAGAGATTGGAAATAGTAGAACATTCATTCTATAACTGCCTTCTTGACCTACATATTTGGAACAAATTATGTAATGTGTTGGGCATTCCATTACAAGTTTTTTTTTGCAGTACTCCCTCCATGTGAATTGGATGAATGAATGAAAATTGTGGGAATACATTTATGGAAAGTTAGGAAAAACATGGATTTGAAAACCAGCAATATGACATGCAAATGGTTTAAATATTGTAGTATGGAAATTTTATTGTTCAGTCACATGATTTTCCTACGTAGAAGTATTTTAGTAGATACAAAATTTTTGGCTAGGTGGTGCAAACCACACACATTATGCAATATTTACCAGAGAGGTAAAATTGCTTATTTTTACTATGAGAGGTTTTTCTTTTTAATGGTTCCATCCTCTTAGTTCACTGTGGTCTTATGGTCAATTGCAAGGATGACCAGAGAGCAATCCCAGACAGAGAATGCCAATTCAAGGTAGTTAACTTAGGTAAGGATAACCATGTGGGTATCAGTCATCCTTACACTTCAGTTTCAATTTGTCTTTTGTTTGCTCATCTGCATGAGACTGGTGAAAAAGAAGAAAATATAACCTTTGACTACATGATAGAAAAAACACCTCGGCTCTTTTATATCTTTTATTATCCATCTGGCTTTTCTTTCGCCTAATACTATCAGGCACACTTGCATATGATAATTATTCTAGGCCTATAATGAACACCCTTTACTTTTTTTACCTCAAAAAAGATCAAAACCAGCCTTAATAGTAGCCCTTCCCATAATGTTTTTGCATTATAAGGATACTGGGACAATTAATGCAAAGTCAACAGCCTCTATACAAAAGTAGCTTAATTATTACTTCACATATAAACTGTTTATTTAAACTTGAATAAAGGATTAAATAAGCATATAATTTTGAAATATAATTTGATTATGTTGCGCCATCCTAATCACAAGTGGTTTACGTTATCAAATACAATACTGACTAAATCAAATTGTTGACCTATCCTTATTTATGCTCATTCAGTATTAAGATGGATACCAATTAACAAAAGTCAAGGGCTAGAAACTAGATTAGAAGCCCTGGCCAATCCACTTATAGGCTATGTAGATGTCCTCAGACATCTTGCTTTGATAACTTAAACAGCACCTCTATTTTAAGGCAAATGGAAGTATCTGCAAGTTATCCAGAATGGTGAATATCAGAGATGTTCACCATTCTGGATAACTTTGCTTTAACACATGCTTTAACACAAACAAAAAATAATAATTGAAGACCTTGAAATATCTAAAGCAGAAATTTGATATCCAGCAAACAGCATTTGTACATGCAGAATGCTCCTGTACACTCAACCTAGTTATAACTCAATTTCACAATTGT
This sequence comes from Typopeltis vanoorti, assembly GCF_054136105.1. NCBI lineage: Eukaryota > Metazoa > Arthropoda > Arachnida > Uropygi > Thelyphonidae > Typopeltis > Typopeltis vanoorti. The sequence goes on along the minus strand of NC_143550.1, from coordinate 61,068,228 downwards.
GCAACATCTTCCACACTCACCAGACAAAGTTATGAAGTATATATTTACTCAGGTTAACATTCATTCCCACCAGGGTGTCTTGGATGCATATCAGGTGGCAACTCCTGATTATTATTATTACCCAAGACCCCATGGAGTCAAAGACTCATCTGATGTACTCAATGTGTTGGGTAAACTCTTCCCCCCACCCTCCCAAACAAAGTTTAACATATATTATAGCATTCTGGTTTCAATATTTTTGGTAGTGTTTGACTTGAAAGTTTGCATTTCTGAACTCTTTAATGATAGAGAAAACAAATATAATTCTAATTTCAAGTTATACACAAACACTTTTTGGTTGTTGTTGCATTTGAAAGTTTGCTTTACATCATGCAATTGGTTTCTGCATCCAGTGATTTAGAAACAAGTTGACCACATTTTCTGCAACTGAAAATTTGAAATACATTGTTAGGACACTGCATTTAGTGCAACAATAAAACTACTTTGAGGCTATGCAGTAGTGTCTGTAGGAGGGGAGACAGGAAGTGTTTCATTATACAGGGTCATTTTCATTCTAGCTGCACTAATTACTCTATCACTAAATATAGTATGTAGACTTTCTGTACTGCATTCAGCTTTTTATTGTATTGCTGAATGCAGTACAGAAAGTCTATGTACTTGGTTTTTGTATGAATCTATAGTATGGCATCTGTTGGGAAACATGTTTTTGCACTATACAGGGGTATTTTTCAGAAACAAAAGTTATGAGTAAAAATTGATTTATTCCTAGCATTAAAAACTAATCCTATGTCTTACATGGAATTACAAGGTGTGATATATGGAGACCCAATCTGTGGTGTGCAAGATAAGATGCCAGAGGAGTGTTTGCCTGGAGGAACAATAGAAAGTGTGGCTATGGCAATTAAGCAAGGTGAAAGGGTGGATGAGATGATTGTGATGGTGGGCACGAATGACTTGAGAGGCAGTGTAGATCAGGTGGCAAGAGATTGAGATCCATGCTTGGGGTTGTACAAAGAAAACTCAGAGAGGGAAGGTAGTGTGTGTGTGTGTGTTGCCCAAGTTTAATAATGACGAGCTGAGTAGAAGTGCATTAATAATGAACAGCATGATAGCCAGAATGTGTCAGAAGAGAGGCTTGGAATACATGGATGCTTGGAAGGCATTTGAGGACAGCAATCAACTGTATGCAAGTGTTTGTATTTGAATGAGGAAGGATGTAGGCATCTGGAGAGATTGCTGTTCTCTGAATGAGTCAATGCATCAATGCAGGGAAACTAGAAGTACCAGGATGGATGGTAATAGGGGTGGCCTCTTGTGGGAATACAGCTTATTATGGCTATATTCCACGAGTAAAGAACAGGACACAATTTGGTGTAAAATGGATAACAAACAATATCAAACAGGAACTGCAGGCGGAAAAGAACTTATGGAAGAGATAAGTAGACAGGTGGAGAGCAGATGCATGAAGAATACAAGACTCAGGCCAGGAGTGTGACTAGTATGGTAAGGAAGGCAAAACTGGAATATCAGAAGAGATTGGCCCAAAGATCCAAAGAAAATCCTAGGGAATTTTTTAGCTATGTGGCCAGTAGGATGGGGAAATGATTGTGGAAGAATTACATAGTTGGATAAAAATGGGAATAGTGACTGATGCAGAGGACATAGTGAGTTGTTCATTGAACTCTTTATTAGAGTATTTCAACCTGGAGAAGTAGGTTTTGATACTAGAGGGATAGGGCAGGTTTGAGGTTTAGAGGTGCAAGAGGAGAGTGTTCCAAATTCTGAGTACTCTGGATGTCAATAAAACTGTGAGACTGGATGAAATTTTACCACAGGTTTTGAGAGAATGTGCTAAAGAGCTAACAGCTCCGTTGATCTGGCTTTCAATGAAAGTCTTGCTATGGGAAAGATACCAAAGAATGGAAGGAAGGCAAGAGAAGTGCCATTGCATAAGGGCAGTAGCAGACTGGAAGTGTCAAATTATAGACTAGTTTGTGTTTTATCAGCAGTTGTTAAGATGTTGGAGAAATTAGTGAGGGACTATATACAGCACTGGACAGAGGAGGGTAATGTTATCTGGGAGAATCAACATGGATTTGTTAAGGGGCGCTCTTGCTTTAGTAATATGCTTGTCTTTTATAATAAAGATAAGAAAGGCATATACTGCCATTTTTTGGGGTTTTGCAAAGGCATTTGACAGGGTGCCACATGATAAGCTGATAAAGTTGCAGCACATAGGTTTAGATGTCAGGTTAGTCAACTAAATTCAGGATTGGCTATCTGATAGGTATCAGAGAGTGTTTGCCTGAAGGAACAACAGAAACTCTGATCTCAAGGAGGCAGAAGGAAGGTTACAAGTGAGGTGCCACAGGGACCAGTATTGTTTTTTTTTTATCAATCACATTGTCAATGGATTGGAGGGGGATATTCAGTTGTCTGCAGATTATTATTATTACCCCAAGATCCCATGGAGTCAAGGACTCATCTACGAGGTCCTTTTATCATACACATAGCTCATCGTACTGCACCTTAAACACACTCAAATTCTCTGCAGACACCGCATTCTCAGGCCAGGCATTTAGAATCATGTGAAGTCTTTCATGAGACAAAATGTGAGATAGAATAATTGGAGAAAGTGTGTGAAGAGTATGACAAAAAAGCATGAATGGTAAGATTTATGGGAAGAGAAAGCAGAATGTTAAGAGTGTGGGTAAGGTGAGAAAATTTTGTAAAAGACTGATGAGAGGAATGCCTGAGGAGAGCATGACAAAATTAGGTTTTCCTGGAGAAGTGATTAAGAATGTTCAAGTGGCTGTTAGAATGAAGATGATTTTGACAAGTTCAAATGATATGACAGGTGAAGAAGGATATGATTGAGAATACATGAAAGAGTAAACAACAAATAAGTAAAAATAGCAAGTCTACTACCACAGTATGATAAAGGGCAAGTTGAAAATAAGGTCCATTATCACAAATCAATCAGTGCATAGGTCATGCAGAAGAGATGTGGAGCAAGTTCAATTTGAATGGATTTGGGTATCTGGAGAAAGTGCTGTTCATTGGTCTTCTAAATATACCGAGTAGAATCCCCCTCCCCCTTTTTTCCCACTCCTTTGGTATTTGGCTCAGTGTAAGACATGTTAAAAAAAAAAAAAGTACATCCAAGTAATTCCCTAGAACATTCCTTCAGGATAGTGATGATATATCAAGCTTAATGCCTCCTCACTCACCATCATTGTCACTTCCTCCTCTTGCACTACACACAATTTCTACATGTCACATTCACAAAGATGAAATACCTCTTACTGATTTAACATCCCAACTTTGAAGTGGTTATCATTTTACCATTTTAGCCAACCTATATCATACTTTCATAATCAGTCTTCTATTGGACACATATCAAAAGAATCTCCAGGATTTTTTTTTTTTGGCTTCATTAGATAACTGCTAATACTGTATTTTTGCTTCCCTAACCAAGCAAGTTACCTTCCCTGCCTGCTCTTTGTATTCTTCATGCAAATGATTATCATCATTCATCCTGTGCTGCCTTCTCCTACACTAACGTAATTTCATGACCTTCGGAATACATTCAGTCATTGCCTTGCTAAACATTTCTTGAGTAGAACCAAGCAGCATTCTCCTCATCTCCAATTCCTCATTCCACGATACATCTGCAAAGTATATCCTTACTGTTAATCACTAACCATATAGTTCCACAGATATCTTTGTAAGAGAAGTTCAAAGTCTGGATGTTACTGAGGTGACCAATTCCATTGTCACTGACCAACTCTACATCCCATTTATAACATTCCTGTGAGTAGATGGTTAAATCCAAGATCCTCTTAAGCCATCACGTACTACGTGAGAAAGCTGTCTCTTAAAAAACCTGAGAAATTCATTCCGTCTCCAAGGTGCCACATTTTCATCCATCCATTCATCAGCTCACTGGATGCTGATGAATGGATGGATAACATCCATGGTATGATAACAAATGCTATATGGACACTCCTTTCCTTGGTATTGTTCCACACCAGTCCTCACCAAGTGGTCGTCTGTCATATGCCTTTCTGAAGGCATCAATTCCCTGAAGACAGTCACTCCAGACACTCCATCCATCCACCTCATTGAGGATTTACCCCTTCTTTTTCTAGGAATTTTATCTTCTATTACTGGTCTGAGAAGTCTTCCTTCCATCTTTGCAATGTATTCAACGTATTTCATCTTTTTTCTGTCAATCTTTAAGGAGACTTAAAGTTCTGCCAATCTTTTCTAGCATCCATCCATTTTACTACCTTCCAGTATAAGATATCCTCAACAGCCTTCTGTAACACGACATCTCAAAACCAGCTATCCTTTTCCTATCTGATTTCTTTAGGTTCCAGGTTTCATACCCATTAGTCTTTGTTGGAAAACTTCTCAAATCTGGAAGGATGGATCTGTTGTTTTATCCATTCCTAATCTTCTGAACAGAAATTCATCACATTAATAATGGATCCGAGGTACTCAAACTTGCTGACTTCTTCAATTCTATCTCTGTAAGGTACACTTGTTTCTCAGGAGCTTCCCTGTTTGTATTTCCTTTCAGAACCATCATCTTTGTCTTGCTAGGAATGAGATGATATCCTCTGTTCTTACTGATCTTATTAACTTTAAGGATTCATCCCAGTTCTTCCTTGTCATTACAAAGGAATACTGTCAGCATACCTCAGACTACTGATCAATCTGCCACCTATCCTAATTACTGTGTTAAGCTCATCCAATACTTCATGCACGATATCCTCAGTATAGATACTAAATAACTGAGGAGAAAGTAGAGATACTTGCAACCTGAAGTCAGTCCATTAATCAAACACCTGTTCTTTCAGTGGCTTCCTGCTCACTGTAAAAGTTAACTTTCATCCTGATGTGTTAAGGAACCTATTAATGTCATTATGTCCCACAATTTCATATGCTGAATGCAGTCAAAACTTTAGAGTAGTCTATGAAACACATTACCATAGGAATGTCTAAATTCGTTATACTTTTCAATGATCTCTCTAAGTCAAACGATCTGAAGTCTGGTACCCATTCCTTTCCTAAAACCTGCTTTTTCCTCAGACATCTCTGCAACTTTGGACTCAATCTCATTAATAATGATCTTAAATAAAATCTTGCATGAAAGATTAAAATAATAGTTGTATAGTTTTTCAATCCTTCATATCTTCCTTCTTGTGCAGTGGTAGTCCTGAAAGTACTTCAGGTTGCAAACTTTATTTGCTAACACTTGGATAAAGGATAAAACCCAATATATAATTAATTACAATTACTTCTTAATTACAATATATATTATTGTAATTAAGAAGCTTAACAAGGCCCTGGTGAAGATGGAATCCCTGCAGAGTTAAGGCCACAGGGGATGGAGGGATAAGAGTTTCTTAGATTTCATTACAAGGATATGAAAGACAGTATCATGGCCTAGATTGGAAGAAGTCAGAAGAAGTGTGCAAAAGGTCTCACACATTATTATTAAATTACTCTGGATTAGAGAAAGATGTGGAAGTTTTTTTCACTTGGTTAGACTATAAATTATATATTTAGCTCAATCCTTTACCCAAATGCAAGTAAACAAACTTTGCACCTGAAATATCTTTAGGACAGGCAACTCATGGCAAAAGTGGACTAAGTTTTTGGAAACTGGCATACTACATAGCATTATACATGTCTGCAAGGAGATGTGCTTTGCATTATGGGATACTAAGGAAAGTGATGAGAACTAAGTCCACCTTTGCCATGAGTTGCCCCAGTCCTGAAGGTGCAAAGTTTGTTTGCTTACACTTGGATAAAGGATTAAACTAAATATATAATTTATAGTCTAACCAAGTGAAAAAAACTTCCAACATCATGGTAAAGGTGGTATAAGTTCTCATCACTTGCCTTAGTATCTCCCATAATACAAAGAACATCTCCTTGCAGACATGTATAATGCTAAGCATTAAGGGAAGAGCCACTACCCAGACCGGTTTCAACCTTTATTGAGGTCTCATCAGTGGGAGACAGACCCTGAGGTGGCAATACTAAGCTGGAAGTATGATGAGAGCCTCATGGTTGAAACCAGTCTGGGTAGTGGCCCTTCCCTTAATGCTTAGCATTATACATGTCTACAAGGAGATGTGCTTTGCATTATGGGAGATACGAAGGCAAGTGATGAGAACTTATACCACCTTTACCATGATGTTGGAAGTTTTTTTCACTTGGTTAGACTATAAATTATATATTTAGTTTAATCATTTATCCAAGTGTAAGCAAACAAACTACAATGAGTTGCCCCAGTCCTGAAAGTACTTCAGGTGCAAACTTTGTTTGCTAACACTTGGATAAAGGATAAAAACCAATCCGTGTGTTGAAGCTTAAGTGCTGTAAAGAATTCATGTTGGAGGTTTAATGGAATATTATCAGCACTGAGAAAAGATTAAAACTAATTTTAATACTTCCAATATTTCGTCTCCGTCACAGAGACATCTTCAGGGATTACAAAAAATGTTTTGTAACAACACACACACACACAAATACAATACAATAGTGAGTGAAACTAAAGACCTATCTAGGTGGTGCTCCCTCTATGGGCATTGCAGGTGGCCTAGGATGTAAAGAGGAATCTCTGATAATTAATGTTTCCCAAATTTTGGGAAGTTTAATGCAACCGTATTTGTTTAGATTAGGCTGATTCCTGAGTGCAGATGCAGTACACAAATACAATACAATAGGAAGTGAAACTAAAAAGTCCTATCTAGGTGGTGCGCCCTCTATAAGCATTTCAAAAAAAGACTGTTCTTTGAATCATCTGCACTCAGGAATCAACCTGATTTAAACAAAATACGGTTGCATTAAACTTCCCAAAATTTGGGAAACATTATCAGAGCTCCCTCTTTACATCCTAGGCCACCTGCAAATGCCCATAGATTTTTTTTTTAAATAACGAAACCTGTGGTGTGATCATAATTAAAAGAAACACACGTATTAACCACACAGTGAAAATTATTTAATTGTAAATATCTCATCCTAAGTATCCTAGGACATCATCAGTACAGTAGTTTTAAACAATAATAGGAATAACATACAGTTAGGGCGCATGATTACAATAGAATCTCATAAAACGTGCATAACGTGCTACAGTAGTACAATAAAAAAAAATTATTTAACACAATTTTGTATGACAATTTCCCATACTTTAGGAATAGTAAGAACGTCGTTGCGGTTTAGGTTTGGTCTGTGTAGTAGGGCTTCAGAACTCTCCTTGTATAAGCGTTCATGTTTATATAAAGATCTATGTAAAAGTTTAGACTTTTCCCAATGGATCCTATGGTTTGGATTTTCAATTCCGTGTTGAGAGAGGCCAGATTTCTGCAGTTTAAAAAGACGAATGTGGTCTTGATGTTCCGAAATGCGTTTCTGAACAGACCTACCAGTCTGTCCAAAGTAAGATAATTTGCATGAGCATGGAATCTCATAAACGCCAGGCAACATCAAAGGTGAGAGTTTGTCCTTAGGAGAAGGTAACAAGTTGTAAATTTGGTTGATGGGTTTGTAAGTAGTGGCAAAATTGTATTTCTTCATAATTTTAGAAAGATGTTCTGAGATGCCTTTAACGTAAGGTATGGGAATCCTATGGACTTCTTGTCTGGTTTGATGTGTGGAGAAGTGACTACTGATGATTTTTTTAGTTGTTTTAGGATTATATCCATTTAAGATGGCTGTATTTTTGATTACTTCAATATTCCTGGTTTAAAGATTCTTCAGAGGAGCAGAATTTGTGTGCTCTGGAAACTAGTGATTTAATAATGCCAGATTTCTGAGATGGATGATGAGCAGAAGAATCGTGAATGTAGCGACCTGAGAACGTATGCTTGCGAAAGACAGACGTGGCGATGGAACCGTCTTTTCTTTGTATGTGTGAATCCAAAAAGGAGATACCCTGTGGAGATTCTTTTTTCTAATGTAAAGTTGATGCGATGATGTAGAAGGGTAATTTTATCTAGACACAGTTTTAATTCATGTTCGGGATGATCCCAGACTGCAAATACGTCATCGACATATCTTAACCAAATTTTTGGTTTGGGTTCAAAAGTGACTATTTTTTCCTTAAGGTGTTCTAGAAACAAGTTTGCTAGGTTTGGTGATAAAGGAGATCCCATTGCTGTTCCTTCTTCTTGCTTGCAAATTTGACCTTTCCAGGTGAAGTAACCTGATGAAATAACAAACTTGAACAATTCTACTATATCAGACTGAAATTTTTGAGTTAGTAATTCTATTGTTTCTTTATGGGGAATGTTTGTGAAGAGAGAGACAATGTCGAAGCTGATTAACAAGTCAGTTTTTGATAGTTGAATGTCTTAATTTTTGTGTGAAACTCAGTAGAATTTTTGATTGAAGAAACTGAGTGGCCTATGTGAGGACGGAGAAAGTTAGATAAGAATCTTGATAATTTGTACGTTGGACAGCTGATACTGTCTACAACGGGTCTAAGTGGAACATCAGTTTTGTGTAGCTTAGGTAAGCCATAAATTCTAGGAGGTCTTGCATGGTATGTCTTAAGTTTTTTTGATTGTTTCTTCATCTAAGGAGGAAGTTTCATTAAGTAGCTTATTTAATTTTCTGAGTTGACGTTTCATAGGATCATAATCAAATTTGGCGCAAGTATTACAATCTCGAAGAAGTAATTCATTTTACGATCATATGAATTGGTATCAAGAACCAGAACAGTGGTATTTCCTTTATCACCTCTAGTAATGATTATATTTTTGTTACGTTTTAAGGAAATAATAGCTTTCAATTCTGATGGTGGGATATTTAATTCTGAAGGTTTGGCATTGTAGATCACTTTAGCTACTTCGAATCGAAGTCTGTTGGCTTCAATACTGGAGAGATGTTTGACATTTCTTTCTATATTATGTATGAAGTCTAAATATGGGAAACACTTTGGTGAAATCGCAAATTTATGGCCTCTTGCTAGAACATTTAATTCATCTTTTGTTAGTGGAGAGTTAGATAAATTGACTATCCATTTTTCTGTTGGTAATTTGTTAGTGATCGATTTAATAGATTAAGTTATTTAATATGTAGAGCACTATTGCTGTTATCAAAAGCTTTTTTTCCCCGAATTCTTTGAGACAGTTATAATTAATTGTAGCAATTCTTGATTTAACGTATTTGACAAGTCTGTTCCTAGTTCTGTAATATTTAAATTGTTTGTTGCTAGATCATGCTTAGACACTCGTAACTGATTGAGTAGTAAGGAATGACTTGCTTTTTTGATAGATTTTATGGGCACCTGGAGATGATTTGATGGCTTCCTTTAGTTTTGCAAATGTTGAAATAAGATTATCAAGTCTGCACTTTTTTAAAAAAGATATTCTAGCTCGTAGCTTACCCAGTTTTAATTGCAGTTTTCCTAATAAGTTTGTCTTCTGCGCTGTCATTTCCCCGTAAAGGGTAAAACTTTTTTAAATAACGAAACCTGTGGTGAGATCATAATTAAAAGAAACACACGTATTAACCACAGTGAAAATTATTTAATTGTAAATATTTCATCCTAAGTATCCTAGGACATCATCAGTACAGTAGTTTTAAACAATAATAGGAATAACATACAGTTAGGGCACGTGATTACAATAGAATCTCATTAAAAGTGCATAACGCGCTACAAAAAAAAAAAATTATTTAACACAATTTTGTATGACAATTTCCCATACTTGAGGAATAGTAAGAACGACATTGCGGTTTAAGTTTGGTCTTTGTAGTAGGGCTTCAGAACTCTCCTTGTATAAACGTTCACGTTTATATAAAGATCTATGTAAAAGTTTACTTTTCCCAATGGATCCTATGGTTTGGATTTTCAATTCCGTGCTGAGAGAGGCACGATTTCTGCAGTTTAAAAAGACGAATGTGGTCTTGATGTTCCGAAATGCGTTTCTGAACAGACCTACCTCAAGACTTAAAAACTTAAAAAACTTAAGACATACCATGCAAGACCTCCTAGAATTTATGGCTTACCTAAGCTACACAAACCTAATGTTCCACTTAGACCCGTCGTAGACAGTATCAGCTGTCCAACGTACAAGTTATCAAGATTCTAATCTAGCCTTCTCCGTCCTCACATAGGCCACTCAGTTTCTTCAATCAAAAATTCTACTGAGTTTCACACAAAAATTAAGACATTCAACTATCAAAAACTGACTTGTTAATCAGCTTTGACATTGTCTCCCTCTTCACAAACATTCCCCATAAAGAAACAATAGAATTACTAACTCAAAAATTTCAGTCTGATACAGTAGAATTGTTCAAGTTTGTTATTTCATCAGGTTACTTCACCTGGAAAGGTCAAATTTGCAAGCAAGAAGAAGGAACAGCAATGGGAGCTCCTTTATCACCAAACCTAGCAAACTTGTTTCTAGAACACCTTAAGGAAAAAATAGTCACTTTTGAACCCAAACCAAAAATTTGGTTAAGATATGTCGATGACGTATTTGCAGTCTGGGATCATCCCAAACATGAATTACAACTGTTTCTAGATAAAATTAACCTTCTTCATCATCGCATCAACTTTAAGTTAGAAAAAGAATCTCCACAGGATATCTCCTTTTTGGATTTACACATACAAAGAAAAGAAGACGGTTCCATCGCCACGTCTGTCTTTCGCAAGCATACGTTCTCAGGTCGCTACATTCACGATTCTTCTGCTCATCATCCATCTCAGAAATCTGGCATTATTAAATCACTAGTTTCCAGAGCACACAAATTCTGCTCCTCTGAAGAATCTTTAAACCAGGAATATTGAAGTAATCAAAAATACAGCCATCTTAAATGGATATAATCCTAAAACAACTAAAAAAATCATCAGTAGTCACTTCTCCACACATCAAACCAGACAAGAAGTCCATAGGATTCCCATACCTTACGTTAAAGGCATCTCAGAACATCTTTCTAAAATTATGAAGAAATACAATTTTGCCACTACTTACAAACCCATCAACCAAATTTACAACTTGTTACCTTCTCCTAAGGACAAACTCTCACCTTTGATGTTGCCTGGCGTTTATGAGATTCCATGCTCATGCAAATTATCTTACTTTGGACAGACTGGTAGGTCTGTTCAGAAACGCATTTCGGAACATCAAGACCACATTCGTCTTTTTAAACTGCAGAAATCTGGCCTCTCTCAGCACGGAATTGAAAACCCAAACCATAGGATCCATTGGGAAAAGTTTAAACTTTTACATAGATCTTTATATAAAGATGAACATTTATACAAGGAAAGTTCTGAAGCCCTACTACACAGACTAAATTTAAACCACAATGACGTTCTTACTATTCCTAAAGTATGGGAAATTGTCATACAAAATTGTGTTAAATAATTTTTTTTTTTTTTTTTTGTACTACTGTAGCATGTTTAATGAGATTCTATTGTAATCATGTGCCCTAACTGTATGTTATTCCTATTATTGTTTAAAACTACTGTACTGATGATGTCCTAGGATACTTAGGATGAGATATTTACAATTAAATAATTTTCACTGTGGTTAATACGTGTTTCTTTTAATTATAAATGCCCATAAAGGGTGCACCACCAAGATAGGACTTTAGTTTTACTCACTACTGTATTGTATTTGTGTTGTTACAAAAAGTTTTTTTTGTGATCCCTGAAGATATTTCTGTGACAGAGATGAAATATTGGAAGTATTAAAATTAGTTTTAATCCTTTCTCAGCACTGATAATATTCCATTAAACCTCCAACATGGATAAAACCCAATATATAATTAGTAGCATAGACAAGTGAAAAAACTTCCATAAAGCTTCTTAACTGCTCCTTCAACCTTATGCCTAAGTGAAGGAGGTTCCAACTCTAAATTTTCTTGGTAAGAGTGCATTTCCAAATTTCCCTTATTCTCTCTCTCTCTGCTGTACAGCTCTTCACAGCACTCTTTCCATTAGCATTGCTCCATTCCTGTCTTTGATGACATTCAATTTGATCTTAAACTTGTACTTTAGGTCATACGAAATGAAACATCCTATTATAATTCCTCTTCATCTGGAATTCTACCTCTGCACACTTATTAGCATAAAAACTTTTCCTTGTCCTCATGGCTTTTCTCACTTATCTATGTAATCTTTTAAATTCTTCAGTCGTCATGCCTCTTTGTTTCTCCAACTGCCTCCTTTCGATCAGATCCCATGCTAGATCTTATACTGATGAGTCTCTTGGTCTTCTAAATCATGCCTAGATACTTCTTGGCTGTATCTATCCTCTATTATAACCCTGATCCCTTCCCACTAGATTTTAGGTGAGTTCTCACTAGGCTCAAAAAGATTGCCCAACCATGTTGAAGTTTCTTCTGTGAACCCATTAGGGATTACTCTGACAAGTCTTGCAGGATGGGCATGACTTGGAAGGTTTCAGAGTGTTAGTCTTACTTTGCCTGATACTAGCTGATGGTCATTACCACAGTCTGCTCCTGGACAAGTATGCACATTGAAGATACTTGTTTTCCACCATTGGAGAGTCAAGATGTAATCAATCTGGTGTCTTGGCCTATCAATGTTAGATGTTCAAGTATAGGTCTGTTGTGGGTGTTTCTGAAAGCAGGTATGGGTAATAACTAATCTGTTAGCATGAGCAAATACCAACAGCCTTCTACCACTGGTGTTATGTTCATCAAGACCAAACATCCCACACTCAGGACTCACTCATACTCTTTCCCACTTTTGCATTAAAATTTCTAACAATGAAAAGTATATCCTTTCTTGGCAGGCAGTCCAACACAGTCTGTAGGTTTCATAGAACAACTCCTCACTCTTCATCGGGCCTATCTGTGTGGGATGCAAGCTATGATGATTGACACATTGGTAAGATAAGCCTCAAGTCCAATATAAAGTATCCTTTCATTAACAGGATTATAACCAAGAAAAGCTCTTGCCTCAACTTCACTCAGTGATACAGATACTTCACAATATTTTGAGTCACCTCCTGAATAAATTATTGTGACACCTCCAGGGAGTCCAAGGACTCATCGAGGGAGGTTCCTACTCTACAACTCTGTCTCCACCAACTACAACGAACCGCAACTACATCAACGTCATCTACTGCCAGCTACCACCACTAGTATTTTCATACACAATCACAAACATCCATGTCCATGGCAGGATTTGAACCTGCAGATTTGAACCTGCAGGCTAGAGAGTGGATACACTAACCACTTGGAAAAAACCATACTGTCTTTTGAAATGACCTTCTCCATTCCATCTGGTCTCTGTAATTCACAGGATGTCAGTTTTATACCTTTCCATCTCTTTACAGACTATACAAGAGTACCCATCTAAACCCCATACATTCCAGTGCCAATATAAAGTTCACCTGTGAGATTTATCCCATACTTTCTGTATGCCTCATTCCCATTAACTTATAAAGAAAAATATACTTCTTGAACAGGACCCTCTGCCTAGGCCCTGAATGCAGCTATGATTATTCTGCACAACAATCGATGCAGCATGAGATGTAACATAAGGCACAAACATTAGGACTTTGGAGTCACTGCAAGAAAAAGTGATAGGGTTGCAGAGACCCTTTCCACATATCTGGAGGGGGGGGGCTTTGATTCCAATTCATCCCACACTGACCAGGTGCGGTTTAACTTTAGCCTACTAAGGTGAGGTAAATGCCTGGGAGAGAAGACAGACTCCCATTGCTTAAGATGAAAAGAAATAGTAAAATAGGATAGATTTGTCCCTAGCCCTCAAATACTCTAATAGCACTGGAGGGAGGGGGGGGGAGCAAGAAGAAAAGAAAGGGTAGGGACCAGTCTATAGATAATATAACAGATGTATATTACATGAAGTAAGGCAGGGTCCAGCATCAGGTACCTCTGGTTTGCCACTCCCATACTCACTAAAGTGAACCCTTGAGGGTGGTGGTGGGCACATTTTCATTCCAATCTATGTTGTCATAATAGAAATCACCAATAATGATCGTTCTTTTATTAGCCAGATCAATTTGCAAATATGTTTCCTTCACTGCCCCTCACATTACCAGATCTGCAGCAACAACTCAATTTTCTATTCTGTCTGTCTCTATTTCACACCATACTTCCTCAAAACCACAGTTACTATTTGTTCCTTTTGCATCTTAAATCTTGTATGAGCATAATTCTTGCTACCATTATCAGCAATCCTCTTTCCTTTCTGCCTTATTATGTGACACCTCCAAAGGAGTTCAAGTACTCATCACAGGAGGCATTACCCAATGATTAGTACTTGAACTCCTTATTTTGAACTCCTTATTTTCAAAATAAGCTTAGCTATATAAAATAATTTTTCTGTTTTTATTTAAAGAAATTCATTTACTCCTTGAATATGGTATTTTTCAAGTTTGTTACTTTATGGCAAAAAACATACAAGGATAACAAAAATGAAATTAAAAAAAAAAAACTATTGAGAAAATAGTTACATAAGGTGTAGTTATGGTTCAATTTAACTATCATAACTTTTCAAAATTGTTGAGAATTCTGGAGAGCATTTAGCTACTAATTTAGAAGTGCAGATAGTGGCCATTTTAAAATTATGAAACCTTACTTGTACTATCTTTTATATAATACTCCAATGTTGATCATTTTCAATGAAATTTTAATGTAGTGTGGTCTGCAAAGTATTGAAAAATGAAAGAAGGCCTAAAAATAATTTATGAAGGCCTTCTTTTAATTAAATTAATGTTAAATTTAATGGAAATGTTTATGTTATTAACATTATAGTCAAAAATGGTAATCTTTACCATTATTTATGGGCAATAAATATTCATGGGGAATCATTCCATTGATCACCTACTTATAAAAAGGGTAAGTTTTCTAATTTAAAGAAATATCCTCTCATTTTTTGAGAAACGGATCTGTAAACTTATCCGGAATGTGTGCAAAAAACAAATTTTCACAGTTAGAAAAAAAGGAACTGGTGACCAAACAATGAATATTTTATTATTATTAATACCAGACCTCCATGGAGTCAAAAGACTCATCACTAGAGGCAAATAATTTGCACACAAAGCCCATCAAATCCATTCATTCCAGTCTATATTGTCATAATAGAAATCACCAATAATGATCATTCTTTTATTAGACAGATCAATTTGCCCACATGTTTCCTTCATTGCCCCCTCACATTGCCAGATCTGCAGCAACAACTCAATTTTCTATTCTGTCTATCTCTATCTCACACCATACTTCCTAAAACCGCAGCTACTATCTGCATTCACCATAATAATTATTATTATTCAGGCCTCCATGGAATCAAAAGACTCATCATGGGAGGTCCTTTCTAAGAAACACAAGTCTATCAAGACTCATCAAGGGGAGGTCCCCCCCTAAGAAACACAAAGTCTATCATACCACTCCTTAAATGCATTGACCGTTCTCGCTTTCACCACTCCATCAGGCAATGCATTCCATGGTTCAACCAGCCTCTATGCAAAGAAACCACTCCTCACCCTCTCACAGTTTCCTTTCGTAACGTCAAAGGATGGCCCCTTGTCATAACTCCATGCAAAGAACCTACTTATGCCCCTGCTCATGCCCTCCTTATAAAACTTCAGAGGTATGTCCCATGCTATCTCCTTCTCCCATTCGACAAAAAATTTCTTCAACATTAACTTGGTAACAACCCTTAACTTTAATGTCTCAATCATATCACCTCTCTTCCTCCTATTCACAAGGCTTTGCAAACTGCATTCCCTCGATCTATCCTCTTATCCTACATCCCAAAGGCCAGTTAAAATCTCAGTCTTCTCCGAACCCCTTCCAACATATCCTCATCACCATGAAAACCAGAAGATGAAATCTGTACGCAATAATCCATATGAAACCTGTTCAAGGCCTTATACAATGGAATCACAACCTCATTATTTCTACAAGTTAAGGTTCTCTGCAACATTGTCATAATCTGATGTGATGTCTAAACAACTTGCACAATGTGATCTCTGAACTTCATATCTTTGTCCACTACCACTCCAAGGTCTCCTCATCCCCAACTTTCTCCAAAATTTCTCTACTAAGTTTCATCCTGTTGTTGCCTACCAAATTTCAGAACCCTACACAACACTGAAATGACAGTTCCATACTGTTGCCTACTCAACACAATCTATTGAAGTCCTGTAAAGCCACATCTGCTTGATTCCTCATCACTCTCTTAAGTTTTGCATCATCTGCAAAAAGCTGTATATCACCAGTTAAACCCATCCCAACATCATTAATATACAAATTAAATAACAATGATCCCAAAATTGACCCTTGCAGCACACCACAAGTGACTTCTCCCACACTCAACTTGCTGATACCTATCTGATAGCAATTCACCTAATCAACTCACCAGTCAATCATACAATCCCATTTACTTCAATTTCGTGATCAACTTATGGTGTGGCAATCTATTAAAAAGCCTTTGCAAAAATTACGTATACCGATGAATATACATCTCCCTTGTCCAATACATTGGCCACCTTGTTATAATATTATACATAAGAATGTAAAAACATGACCGCCCTTTCACAAACCAATGCTGACAAGCACAAAGAATACCACTGTTATTAGTAAGTAATTAAACCACTTTTGTATAATATACAGGGTGTTCGGGATAAATTTGACATATTTATAATTAATTATATTTTTCCGTAAGTTACATGTATTAACACACACTTCTCTTCATTTAAAAGGTTGGACCCTTCTTCATTCATATACAAGATGTCAGAAAGGATGGATAGCTGGAACCCACCTGAATCATGGAAGAGAATAACTTGTATCATGATGATTCGTGCCGGCCATCAAAATAAGGATATTTCGACTGCTGCCCAATGCTCCCTGAATACAGTAAAAACAATCAGGCATGAACTAGAGACTTGCAATGGTGACTACGAGGATGTAGCAAGAAGAAAGATCCCTAGCAGACGATCTGATTGCGTTCGTACAGCAGAATTCCTCGCAAATCTGCAGGAACAGGTGTTGAAGAACCCTGGCTTTGGAATTCGGGCTTTGTCACGTGAAATGAATGTTGCAGCCTCTACTATGAAGCTTGCACTCGATGAAGACCTCCGCTACTACTCATACAAGCGCCGCAAAGGTCAGCTACTTACAGAAAAGGCCCGTGAAAAACGTTTGATAAACGCGAAGAAACTTCTAAGCAGAGTGAAACATCCTGCGGAACCACAAACAATCTGGTTCTTTTCCGATGAGAAAAACTTTTGCCAGGATCAAAAACACAACACGCAGAATAACAGATGGCTTGCATACAGTACAAAGGACATTCCTCGTGTAATGCAGACTAAATTTCCCCAAACTGTGATGGTTTTCGGATGTGTATCCTCTGAAGGCAATGTGATGCCTCCGCATTTTTTCCAAGAGGGCCTCAGGTTGACTTCAGATGGCTACGTGGAATTGCTAAACACTGTAGTCAAGCCCTGGATAACAAGGGTAGCCAATGATAGGCCGTATGTATGGCAGCAGGATTCGGCCCCTTGCCACACCTCTGGGAAAAGTCAAAAATGGTTGTCTGAAAATTTCTACGACTTCACCAGTCCAAATGTTTGGCCTCCAAACTCCCCAGACCTTAACCCCATGGATTATTTTGTATGGGGCGCAGTTGAAAAAGACACCAATCGCACTTCCAGTAATACAAAAGCCCAGTTAATGGATAAAATTAAAACAGTTTTTGCGGCCCTTCCCAGGGAGACTGTAGCATCAGCTTGTTCGAGGTTCCGAAGCAGAATTGAAGCTGTGATCGATGCTAATGGTGGTTATTTTGAGTAAATCTTGTTGATAGTATTGTAATTAACTCTGCCTGTAATGTTTTTTTGTCAATTCATTAAATTTAATAGATACAAAGAAGATTTTCTTTTTCCTTACGAAACTGTCAAATTTATCCCGAACACCCTGTATATGACTTCTCCATTACTTTAACCTTGGTATCTCTCCCTGGTATGGCTCCCACTAACGAGACCTCAATAAAGGGCAAAACCGGTATGGGTAGTGGCCCTTCCATTATGCATAGTATCATACATATCTGAAACAGCGTGTGCTTTGCATTATGGGATAGATACTAAGGCATTAGCCTCTATATACAACTAGCTCAGATGTGAATATATTTAATGCATTCACATCTCTTTCCCAAGGAAACAAAACACTGTTTTGCTTCCTTGGGAAAGAGGATTAAACCAAGTATATAATTTCTCGGTATCTTTATTATGAAGTTGCTTATACATTTCTTCATCATCCTTCACATTCCCTGGCCTATAACAACATTCAACTAAATATCACTTCCTGTCAACCTCCACATCACACTGCCTCAAAACCATTCCCATATTGCCCTCCTTCATGTCTATTTTATGTAGACATAATTTCCCTGCTACCTTCAGCAGTACTTTCCCCTCCCTTCTTGTCCTTTCTATCCTCATAAAAAAACACTATCAACCAGTGTTTATCAAAAACCTACCTTTACTGGCAGATACATCCATAAAATTAATAGAACACATAACATGTGCTTCTCTCCCTCAAGAGAGAGAATTTAGGGAGTATAAGTGAGAGGTATGGGAGTGTTAGAAGAGAGAATGGAAACAGTAGAAGAGAGGGAATGAGAGAGAGGAATAGGAATGCTAGCAGACGAGAGGATGGAAACAGTAGGAGAGACGGAATGAGAGAGAGAGATGGAAGTGCTAGAAGAGGAAAGAATGGAAACGGTAGGAGAGATGGAATGACAGAGAGGTATGGGAATGCTAGAAGACGACAGGATGGAAACAGTAGGAGAGACAGAATGAGAGAGCGATATGGAAGTGCTAGAAGTGGAGAAAATGGAAACAGTAGGAGAGAGGGAATGAGAGAGATGCATGGGAGTGCTAGAAGAGGAGAGAATGGAAACAGTAGGAGAGAGAGGTATGGGAATGCTAGAAGAGAGAATAGCAGTAGAGGAGAGGGAATGAGAGAGACCTATGGGAATGAAAGAGGAGAGAATGGAAACAATAGGAGAGAAGGAATGGTAAGCGGTATAATGTATGGCGACTCAATGATCCGTGGTGTTCAAGATAGGATGTGTGAGGAGTGTTTGCCAGGAGGAACAATAGAAACGGTGGCTATGGCAATTAAGAGAAGTGAAAGGGTGGATGAGATGACTGTGATGGTAGGAACGAATGACTTGAGTGGTAATGTAAATCAGGCAGTGAGAGATATGAGATTTTTGCTTGAGACTGTATGGAAGAAGACAGAGAGAGGAAAAATAGTATGCATGTTGCTTAGGTATGATAATGATGAGCTGGGCAGAAGAGCGGTGATATTGAATGGCATAATAGTGAGAATGTGTGACAAGAGGGGACTGGTATATGTGGATGCTTGGAGTGCGTTTCAGGTAAGAGAGGAATTGTATGCGAGAGACCATTTACATTTGAATGAGGAAGGACGTAGGCATCTGGAGAGATTGCTGTTCTGAACGAGTCAGTGTGTTCCAGGGAGGATGATAGCAGGGGGTGGCCTCTTGTGGGAATGAATACTTGGGAGAAGGGAGACGATGTCAGGTAACACTGAGCCCAGTGGAGTCTAGAAAGGATAATGCTGGGTATTATTTCTATACCCAGCATTATCCCTTCTAGACTCCACTGGGCTTAAAGAAATAATGGCATTTATATGCTTTATACTAATGCCAGGAGTATCGGGAATAAGGGAGAGGAATTGGTTGCGCAGATAGCATCAGCCTGGCCAAAAATTATTGCGATCACTGAGACATGGTTGACAGAAGGGGATATAACAACAGGAATAGAAGTCACTGGGTATAGCATTTTTCGTCAGGATAGGAGGGGAAAGCGTGGTGATGGGGTACTGCTTATGATAAGTGATGACCTATGTCCTCTAAGAGTGGAGGCTTTGGAAGGAAGTGAGACAAATGATTTTGAGAGCGTATGGTGTGAGGTAGACAAGACAGGATATTTAGTGGGGTGTTGCAACAGACCCAGGAGCACAGAGGATGGGGACCAGGAGATGTTTAGACAGCTAAGTTTGGCAAGTGCAAGAAGAAAGATTGTTATGGGAGATTTTAACTATAGTAGTATAAATTGGAGAGAGGAAGATGCATGTAGCAATAGGGGAATGGAATTTCTAGAATTCTTGAGGGACAAATGTCTTAGGCAACATGTAACAGAGGGAACAAGAGGTTCAAGAGTTTTGGATTTGATTATAGCATCAGAAGAGTTGATAATAACTGAGTTGACATCTCTCCCACCGGTTGGAGAGAGTGACCATATGGTTTTGACTTGGAAAATGAATAAACATGCAGGAGTATCAAAGAGACGGGAACTTATGTGGAATTATAAAGCAGGTGATTATAATAGTCTTAGACGTCAACTTCAGGAAGTTTCATGGAGGGAGGAATTGGAAGGCCGGGATATCATTAGTGTGTGGGAAATTGTGAAAGAATATTTGTTAGCAGCAATGGTAAGTTGTATACCACGAGTGAAGGAGAGGACACAATTTGGAGTAAATTGGATGACAAACAATATTAAACAGGAATTGCATGCGAAAAAGAGGCTATGGAAGAGATATAAGGAGACAGGTGAAGAGCAGATGCATGAAGAATATAAGACACAGGCCAGAAGAGTGACTAGTGTGGTAAGGAAAGCGAAACTGGAATATGAGAGGAGATTGGCCCTAAGATCCAAAGAAAATCCTAGGGAATTTTTTTAGCTATGTGGCCAGTAGGAGGATAAATGACTGTGGAAGAATGATATTGTGGGATAAAAATGGGAATAGAGTGACTAATGCAGAGGACATAGTGGAATTGTTCAATGAACACTTGATTGGAGTATTTAATCCTAGAGGAGTCAGTTTTAATGCTAGAGGGATAGGGCTGGTTCGAGGTTTAGAGGTACAGGAGGAGAGTGTGTTTCAGATACTGGGTACTCTGGACGTCAGTAAAGCTTTGGGACTGGATAGTATTTCACCACGAGTTTTGAGAGAATGTGCTAGGGAACTGACAGTGGCTTTAACCTGGCTTTTCAATGAAAGTCTGGCTTTGGCAAAGGTGCCCACGGAATGGAAGGAAGGTAAGATAGTGCCATTGCATAAGGGTGGTAACAGACTGGAAGTGTCTAATTATAGGCCAGTCTGTGTGTCATCAGTAGTTGTTAAGATCCTGGAGAAAGTGGTGAGGGACCATATACAACATTGGGCAGATGAGGGTAATGTTATCTGTGAGAGACAACATGGATTTATGAAAGGGCACTCTTGTTTTAGCAATATGCTAGACTTTTATAATAAAGTTACAAGAAAATTAGATGAGGCAAAGGCATATACTGCAATTTTCTTAGACTTTACAAAGGCACATGACAGGGTGCCCCATGATAAGCTGATATTTAAGTTGCAGCACATGGGTCTGGATGTCATTTTGGTCAACTGGATTCAGGACTGGCTGTCTGATAGGTATCAGAGAGTTGTGTATGGTGGAGTAGTTTCAAGGAGGCAGAGGGTTACAAGTGGGGTCCCACAGGGCTCAGTACTAGGACCTATATTGTTTAACCTTTATATCAATGGCATTGCCAGTGGAGTGCAAGGGGATATTCAGTTGTTTGCGGATGATGCGAAGCTGGGAAGGATTATTAGTAATAGTGCAGATGTGGTAGCCCTGCAAGAGGATTTAAATAAGCTAGATAGATGGGCAAATGAATGGGGGGAGGTGTCAGTTTAATGCAGCAAAATGTAAGGTCTTGAGGTTTGAGAAACTTCGATGGGACACTGCATACTCTATGGGAGGAGTTATACTGGAGGAAGTAGGGGAGACAAGAGATCTGGGGTTGATCAAGAGATCAACCCCAGATCATTAGATGGCGTTTACCAATACCTTGTGAATGTAATCAAACATACTTTGGGCACACAGGCCATTCTGTGGAAAAAAGATTTAATGAACATCAATATTATATTGAATACATGAAACCTCAAAAGTTTGGTCTGGCACAGCATAGTATTGACACTAAACACAAGATCCAGTGGGATAAAGCTCGTCTTCTCCATCGATACAGGTTTAAATATGAATGCCTTTTCAAAGAAAGTTGCGAAGCCTTTTTTACAATTGCCAAATCTGAATCTGAACAATCATTACTCTCTCCCAAAAGTTAGGAGATTCTTATCTTATGTAACTATCAAAAATAGTTTAATAAAATTTTCATTAATATTTATTAATACTAATTCTAGCATGCAGCAACAGTTTTTAATTGGTAAACCACCAGCTGCTGTATGTACTTCGTATTCCGGTTCCTTGGATTGCTTGTTTCTATTTTCAGTACAAAAAATCTGTACATTTATTTCATTAAAGTTAATTACTGTGGTTATCGTGTAATTTAATATTTATAATCGTGCCACAGGTACCTTTAAAGATACCTTTCCAGGTACCTTTTACAGGTACCTTTCCATTTCTATTCCATGTTTCATTTTTTCCAATGATTTTGTGCTGAACAAAATCAGCAAAACAATTATCTCTTTAATTTCTGATATGCCTGGCATTTGTAAACAAACAACAGCTCACTTTTAGTTCTATAACCAGTCCTATCCCAGCCACTTGTTGGTTTTGATTTTCCCACTACACCTGTCCTTGCCAAATCACCTTCATTACCACTTACCAAATATATCCACTGGGTCTCAATTACCCTACTTACACCTTGATCTATTCCATTCCTATATTGATCATCCCCGTACATACATACATTCACTATTAATATCACCACCATCATCCATTCTTCCTATTTTGACAAAATTTTATTTAATAACTGTAGTCATATGTTTATTGGTCCTACAAGGACCAATATCAGTGGCTAATTATTTACCATATAAAATAAACACATGAAATAAGTTTTCATGATTACATTAAATAGTAAGATTGGATTAACTGAAGTTGTACAAGTTCTTTAAAATACAGCTTATTCAAATGGCAGTATAATACTGCACAGCAGAATATTTCTGTTCAGGAGATCCTCATTCTAGAATAAGGAAACATGCATTTGATATTCTATGATATATATATATATATATATATATATATATATATATATATATATATATATCATTTTAACAATGAACTTTTAAACTAAAAACGCTAGATGTTATTAGATGTCCATCCACTGAAATTAATGAGCAAACACGACGTCAAAGAAATAATAAGCAATATAAAAATAGACCCTATATTAAAATTACCTTTATACCAAAAACAGCCAGGACCAGTTCCTTGGCAGAATTTACATCTTCTGAAGGACCACAAATTTTTACATGGGGATCTGTAAAATGAAATTAATACACTAATTTAAAAAAAAAAAAATGAACAATACACTTATTTCAGATTTAGAAAGAGAGAATGATTTATGTTTACATCAACAGTATTGAATCATTGACAGATTACTTTATAATAATAGTACCTCCATGGAGTAATGACACTCACAGGAGATCACTTTATGCTACACAATCCACCATAAATATTTTTATGGTAACTAAGTGGTTTGCCTTTTTCAAAAAAAGACAACATTTCTGGGAGAAACTCTTCTAAATCCATATGAAAGTGGTTAACCTAACTCCTGTTTTCATCTTTTATCCAAACATGAACATATGAAGTAGCATTATAATAGGCTATTTGCATATGATGACAAGTAATATCACAAATTGCGCTAGTATCCTATAATGCATAGCACGTCTTTGTTATATTTAATCTGTTTTATTGTTTGTCCTTGGAAAAACAGTGTTCTATTGGATATTATTACCCTAAGATCCCATGGAGTCAGACCAGACTCATGAGATACTTTTGTCATACACACAGATCATACTGCGTCTTAAATACACTGAAATTTCTCTGCAGACACCACACTCTCATGCAAGGCATTCCGATCATTTACAACTTTACATGCAAAAAACCTGCTTCTAACTCCCTTGTTCACACCGTCCTTATACACCTTCCAGGGATAACCTCCCCTTATCTCCCACCATTTTATGAAAAAACTCTTCACCACTGATCCTATAACAACCCTTTACCAACTTATATGTCTCTATCATATCACCACTCTTCCTCCTATGTACTGGACTCTAAATTGCATCTTTTCAACCTTTCCTCAGATTAGAATTCCAGAGATCGGAATTCGCCTCTGAACCCTTTAAAAAATCTCTTTATCCTTTTGAAAACCAGGTGACCAAATCTGTGCACAGTAGTATGTGTAGCCTAATCAAAGCCTTATACAATGGAACAAGAATCTCCTTACTTCTACAAGTCATGTCTTCAGCATCATTCCCAGAATTCATTATATTGTCCTCACAATTTTGACAACATGTCTTCTTAATTTTAGATACTTATTCACCATCACCCCAAGATCTCTTATTTCCTCCACCTCCAACAATATATTCCCACCAAGTGTAAATTCGACATCCCATCTTTGTTTTCCAAATTATAAAATCTTACATTTTGCAATACTGTACCGGTATCCCCACTTCTGTGCCATTTCACTCAATCTATTCAAGTCCTCTTGTAAGGCAACAAGATCTGCTCTACTCCTCATAGTTCATCCCAACTTGCATCAGATGATGCAAGCTGTTTTCAGATGATGCAGTTTGCATCATCTACAAACAACTGAATATCCGCATCCAAATCTTCACCATTATCATTAACATACAGGTTAAACATCAATGGCCCTAAAACAGACCCCTGAGGCATACCATTAATGACTTTCCTCTTACAGGGTATTGCTCCCCTATGCACAACTTGCTGATACCTATCAGATAGCCAGTCTCTGATCCAATGCACTAATCTAATATCCAACATCATCCATTCTAGTTTGGCTATCAACTTATGTAGTAATCTATCAAAAGCCTTTGCAAAATCTAAGTATACTACTGTGTATCCATTTCCTTTGTCCAATGAAGCCATCACCATATTGTAATATGGTAAGTAGATTACTAATACATGACCTCCCTTTAGCAAATCCATGCTATCCATCAAAGATAATACTATTGTTATCAACCCAATTCTGGATCCTAGTTCTTACCAGCATCTCCAGCACTTTAACCACAACTGGCATACAGATAGGCCTATAAATTGATGCTCGAGTTCTATCACCTCCCTGATGAAACTGCACAACACTCAATCCACCAACTACACCAACGCCATCTACTGCCGACCGCCGCCACCACCACCACTAGTTTTTCCAGACAATCACAAACATCCATGTCCACGGCGGGATTCGAACCCGCAGCCTTTTGGCTGGAGAGCAGATACGCTAACCACTCGGCCAGCCGAATGGTTAGCATATTATTAACATCAAGTTGGCTCAATTCCCCCTATACCTCTTGCTCCCTTATAGCCAGTCTCCTCTTCATCAACTGCTCTCAAACTCTCCATGATGTCACATTCACACAAGAATGAAACACCTTTATGAACTGCTCATCAGGTATCTCCAATATATCTATCGCAGCAGTTGTTCTTATACTATTTTTTCCAATCAGTGTCATCCTTCCATAATCTCTTTTTGCTGGCTACATATCGAAAGAGCTCCCTAGCAGGGCCGGAGGAAGCAGGCATGCAGGCACCGCTACGAAGGGGGCACCATTCATAAGTTCATTTTTAAGAAACAAAATTTTTATCATGAAAACAAAAAAATCTTAGAATGATCAATATTAAAATAAATATTGGCCAGATACACCGAATAAAAATTTAAAAAAATTGTATATTGCTGCCTCTTTGATCAGCCAGCTGTTTACAATTTTGCAGCGAAAACAGGCTAAATGCTTGCCTAAAGAATGTTGTTTCTACTGCAGTCTATCTAAATTGAAATGGTGAACGGTTTTTATGTGCAGAAACGAATTTTCGTACAAAACATTTGTTGCTAGTTAACCAGTCATATGGTACGCATCTCAGTAGGCTACTGACAGTAGCGCAGTGCAGACTATTATTTCGTCTCTGTGTCATGTTGTGTAATAATTTCTTGTGGGTATAAAATAGAAATGGAATCAAATTTAAAAAAGTTATCCGGTGCCCAAAATCGTAAGCATCATGCTGCGAAAGCAGATGTTAAGAAACAAACTGGGGCTCTTAATAAATTTGTTAAAATATTCTGATGCAGATTATAATTAACTCGATACATCAGAAATCAGAGTTGAAGAACTGTGTACATCATCCAGTTTGCATGAAAGTACTATTGCAACTATTGAACAAGATAACAAGATGCATGATTTAAGTGAAAAATAGTTAGAAGATTTAGTTGTAGTTGACCACAAAACTAACACATTGTTAGTCTTTGTAAATTTAGAAGATCCAGGTGAATGCGGAAATATTGATGAAAAATTACGAGTTGTTTTAATTGAAATGGGGCCTGTTGAAAAGAAAAATATAATATATCCCAGAGATATATATGGTCATAAATTTGGCAACACATATTATAATTGAAAAATGGAAAACGGTGACCTCGTGCCAAGAACATGGCTCATTTATTCCGAAACTTTAAATTCTGTTTTTTGCTTTTGTTGCAAACCTTTCGCACCTACCGAATCAAGTAGTCTTGTAGAAGGCTATAACGATTGGAGAAATGTAAGTACAACTTTGCATATACGTGAGACTAGTTTAACTCGCATGAAAAATTTCTTAAAATGGAAGGAAGTTGATAAAAATTTAAAAAACAAAACTACTACTGATTGAGAGACTCGATGGAAAAGAAACATTGGATGAGTGTTTTAGAACGCTTGATTGAAATTATAAAATTCCTTGGTAGCCAAAATTTAACTTTTCGCAGATCATCTGATAAATTATATGAAAGGAATAACTGCAATTTTTTAAAATTAGTCGAACTGTTTGCGAAGTTTGATCCCGTTATGGAAAATCATGTTGAAAGGACCCTACAATGAAACAATAGAGTACACTATTTGAGTAAAGACAGTTAAAATGAAATATTGAAAACTTTAAGTAATGCAATCAGGATATAATTTTATTATCAATTCGAAAATCTAAATATTATTCCATAATTTTAGACTGCACACCTGATGTAAATAAAACAGAACAAATTACCATTATTATTCGCTTTGTTTCCTGTGACAATGGAAATGTTAAGATCAGGGAAAACTTTAGGTTTTGCAGATATATCAGATTCCACAGGACGTGATTTATGCACAACAATAATGGAACAACTGGAAAAATGGAACATTCCCATTGAAGACATGCAAGGTCAAGGGTATGACAATGGGGCAAATATGAAAGGGGAAAAAATATGCTTTGCTTTAAAACAAAAATCCTCGAGTTTTTTACATGCCATGTGCTGCTCATACTCTAAATTTAATCATTAATAATTCAGCCAAAGTGAATGCAGATACGATTAGTTTCTTTGCAATTATTCAAGAAATATACAATTTCTTTTCATTCTCTTACAAACGTTGGGCAATCCTTTTAAAGTTCGTAAAAAAATTAACATTGAAACAGCCATCAGATACGCAATGGGAAAGTAAAATTAATGCAATCTGCCCTCTATGATATCAGTTACGAGAAATTTACGATGCACTTTTTGAAATTTTAAATAATGAAGATTTTAATAAAGAAACTCAGCATGAAGCACAAACATTATATGCTAAAATAAAGGACTAAAAATTTATTTGTTCTCTTATGACTGGGCATGATTTACTTAACAGAATAAACCCTGTGAGTAAAATGCTTCAAGACAAAAATATGAACATTACATTTGCTTTAGAGTCTATCGAAAACTTTAAAATATTCTTACAAAAGTATCGATCAGATACAAATTTTAAAGAAGTTCTAAAACGGCAAAAGAACTGAGTGAAGAGGTGGACGGAGAACAAGAATTTAAAACTGGTATGGAAGTCCGACGACAAAAGAAGACACGGAAATTTGACTACAAGCATCATGATGAAATGCCACAATCGGCAGAAGATAAATTTACAGTGAATGTGTTTTATACATTTCTAGACGTTGCAATGTGTTCATTAATAGAACATTTTGAACAACTAAAAACATATTATGATAATTTCAATTTCTTGTCTAGATTACTACAAATTAATAACAAAGATTTACGAAAAAATTATGACGATTTAGAGATTCTCTTGAAGGACGGCGACAATAAAGACGTAAATGCAATAGAACTATATGACAAGTTATGTACTTTTCGGGATATTTTTCGGAAGGATAATTTAAATATTCAAAACCCTTTCAATATTCTTAATTTTATTTTGTCCAATAATTTATCTTTTCCTAACTTTTCGATTGCTTTAAGAATACTATTAACCTTACCTGTTAGTGCAGCGAGCGGTGTACGTTCCCTTTCCAAGTTGAAATTGATTAAAAGTAGGTTTTAATTTAAAACCTACTTAAGAACAAGTATGTCACAAAAAAAGGCTTGTCAGTTTGACGTTAATAGCTATTGAAAATGATATATGTGTGGAATTAGAGGTTAAGACCATTATTTCTAATTTTATGAATATACAATCAAAAACCCTAAAATTTTAATTTTAAAAAAAAATTTCAAGTATATTTATGTAATTTAATTTCTGTTATTCTGTAAAGATGTTATTTTTTGAATACTTATATTAAATGTTCTAATTATTTCTGAATTCTTTTCTTATTTTCTCATCTATCTTGAGTTTCTTTTATTTTCCTAAAAGATAGTTCCACTTATAAAAATTATTAAAAAATTTTTACAAGTTACTAAGAATTTAGTAACTTGTAAAATGAAAGAATTTTTTAAACTTTAGTTCAAATAAATTTTAACTTTAATTAAAATTCATTTTAATTTTGTTAGCGATTCAGGTCGGTGAGAAGACTATAATCCCTGTATCATTACATTCAACGATTAAAGTGAAGTAGCTTTATCATAATTTGCTTTAAATTTGAGAATTTTTTGAATATTCGGGTTTTTAACAATTATCCTGCCTAGTCAACACCCCCTTGTTCGTTACATTTAGCGAACCAACATGTGGCTGTTCTGTCAAAATTTATTTAAGGAATTTCAAATAATTTAAATTTTTATTATCATAAAAGAACCACACAAGCCCGGATTGTTACAGGGGCGTTTTAGCTAGACATTGCATGCGGGCGGCAAAGACCCTAGCGCCAGCTCTGCACCCTAGGATTCTTTTTCAGCTTCATTAGCTAACTGCTGCTCATACTTCACTTTTGCTACCCTTACCAACCAAGTTGCCCTCCTTGCCTGTTCTTTGTAATCCTCATGAAATTTATTATCATCACTCCTCTTATGCTGCCTCTATAATGCCTTTTCCCTCTGTATCGCATGCTAAATCTTTTCATTCATCCATTTCACACCTATCTTATTTAACCTTCTGACACCCTTGGAATACATTTAGACATTGCTATTGCTTCTACTAGAGAGTTCCTGAATATCACCCAAGCTGCACCGATCTCCTTTCCAGCCAGCTCCTCATTCCATGCTACACCTGCAAGCCTTCTCCTGACCTTCTCATAATCACCAACTTTGTATGGACATAATTCCTTTTGTAGCACTCCACCTCCCTTTTTACCACTCTTAAAGAAAGTTGGCCTTTTTATCTTCCTGAAATATATCATAATCTTCCATCCATTCCTGTCAGGTTGTTATTTTTATCGAACCATGTCTAACTTATTCCAACATTTTTTGGGTGAACAAACTCACTGAATGCAACCTTTTCCCTTGTTTCTAATACTTCTAGCATTTGTATACAAACATAACAGCTCATTCCTGGATCTATAGCAAGTTTCATTGATACCACTTATTAGATGCAACTTCTCCATTTCTTTTTCTCCTTATTCATCTTAGAACCTTCTTCAAATCCAACTATTTTCCCTTGATCCCAGGTCACCTCCTTTCCCCTGTTTGTCTACACACATCCTACTAGCACATCAACCTTTCTCACACTGCATTCCCCTATCTATCCTGAGCCTTTTGTTTCCCTGTTTCTCCTGCACACTTGTTCTCTCATTCTCTATACTCATGCTACCCACTTCAATCATAATCACCACTTCAATATCTCCTTTCTTATTCTCCTGCTCTTTCACATCGCCTCGTACTTTATCAGATTCATTCTCTGTACTCATTTCTCTACCTTCCAGCAGCAGTTTCTCCAAATGACTCACACAAAACCAAATGCAGTCCATCACTCTTATACAGTTCGATTCTTCCTTCATACTCATTCCCCACATTAACAAACTGCACCCGTTTCTCCTCATATATTTCTGCTAACATATCATGCACAATCTTCACTCTCAGCTTCATTTCATCACCGTCATACCTGGACAACACATTGATTACCTTTCCTATCATACTATTATCTTTTATCCTTCTCAACAAACTCCTGATATCTAATCGTGAGTTCCTTGTTCCCAGTCAAGTCATTTGTCCCTATCACAACTACCAACTCTTTTGTAAGTTTACTCCTCATATCTAACGCCGCAATCACTATACATTTTAACTCCAGGAAAACTAATCTTGTGCATCTTCTAGTTTACCACACCTCTTATAACTGAATCCCCATACAATACCATTTATATGTCTTTCATGACCTCTTTCAAACCAATATCATTCATTTTTATCATGTTCACTCTTCCTATATATCGAATTCTCTCAATTTCACTCCACATCTGTTTCATCTCTTGCCTCATCTTAACCAACTGAGCTTTCATATCTTGCTTCACATTTTCGCAGTTATTCACTCTTTCAATGTTATTGTCAGGCATACATGCTTGTTTGCCATCAGCACACTGCTCGCCACCTTACCTTTAATTGTACTCTATTTTTCAACTTTTGTTACATTCATATCGCTTTCATCTTTCTTTCCATCAATTGATAAGTTTGTCAGATTGCTCATTTCACTTATTTTATATTCTCAACACTTTTCTTAACCATTTTTCCACTGCTCTTTTACATTGATTATTTTTTTTCTATCAGACAAAAGAAACAATGTAAAAGAGCAGCTTGATTAGAGTAGATTTATGTTTTAAGAGTATTAGTGTCTTTATAACATTTAATGTAATATTAAATTTGGCTGTAAAATGGTAACAGACACAAGGTTTTCTCCACTAAAGATGATATTGAAAATATTTTAACCTCCGAAACTGCTAGGTTTAAACAGATTATTACACAGGTGATGAGGGAATTACAGAACGTTGAGCAGCATTTAGAGGAACACGGGAATAATAAAGAAGTTGAGCAGCAAAATGGAAAACAAAGCATGGAATCATATCATAAAACATGTCATTGATGAACAGGTTATAAAGTCAAGTTTTCTAAGAGCAAAAATTAAGATCATGCAAGCAATTGAAAATCAGAAAAGGAAACGCAAAAGACATAATTCTGGTATGTATCAATGAGTTAACTAGCAAATTCAGCATGAGAGAGGATATAAAAAGGTAGTTGGAAGAAGCGAGAAAGTAAAAATTAATTGTTAGTATATTATCTAGATATGATGGAAATGAATTATGAAGGATCGCATTGGTAAACAATTCTGTGTAGGCTGTGTAGAAGGAATGGATGCAAGTATTTGGATATGTGGAGTGAATTTGAGGAAGATTGAATTTGTATAAGAGGGATGGCCTACACTTGAATGCATTTGGCATCACAAATCTTGAAAAATTATTAATTGATATGAGACCTAACACATTCAGGGAAACTGAATTCTGATGGAAGAAATTGTGAGAATGTGTGTGAGAGAGAGAGAGAGACAACGTTAGGTAACTGTTAATGATGGAATGGTTATTATTATGAAAATGATTACGAACAGGGAACAATTCTGTGTTCGTCAGGTTCAGACTTATCAAGCACATGTAAAGATTTCTGCATAAATAAGGAACTAGATAAGAACAAAGATCTGCAAGATGTCAAACTGTATCATGCAGGCCACAGACAAGAGTATACAAAAGAGCATGTAGATAACTTATGTCTGTACACAAATGCTAGGAGTACCAGAAAAAAAGGAGTAGTTTGTTGCCATGGTTAATATATTAGGACCTCATATTGTAGGCATTAGTGAACCTGGCTATCAGAAGCAGACATACTAACTGGTATTGAGTGTAAATGGTGCAGTATTTTTAGGAAGGATAGACAAGATAGGAGAGGAGGGGTTATATCAGATGCTTGAATCTGGAGAATTGCGACCTATGACTGCAACACTTGAAACGTTGTTTTTTTTTTTTTGTGACAGTTAGTTTGAAGCAATCTGGTGTGAGGTGGAGTCTAACAAAATTAAACAGACAGTGGGGGTATTGCTACAAACCAGGTGGATCAAGTGCCAGTGACAAAGAAATGTATCACCAAATAAATATGAGTGCAAAAAGAGTAATCATGGTGGGGGACAAAGTATCCAAACACACTGATTTGGTAGCCAAGAAATTGCATGAGAAGAATGAATGCATTATTTACACCATGTGATATGCACTGATAAAGTGCTCGTTTAATGATTCCACCATATCCTTTGCAACTTATTCTGCTGCTATGAATATACACCAGTGTTAACCATGATTATTCTCTCTTGCTTGCCAAGCAGAAAAATTCCAGTTAACCTTGGCCTGACCAGCCAATCTCCTCTTATACTGCACCTTTCCTTTCTTTACTCATCACCTTCCTAGCCTGCACTTTATACTCTTCATGGATCTGATTACCACCAACTGTCTTGGACATCCTCCATGGTATTTTCTTTTCTAGCACATCTTGCTTGATTTCACTGTTCATCCATTTCACTCCTACTCTATTTACTCACTTAACTCTTGGTATGCAGTCATACATTGCTTTTGTCAGATACTGCCTTGTGACTTGACATGAATTGTCAACATCTTTTCCGCTTAGCTCATACTGATGCTAACTAACCCAACATACTGATGCTAACTGATTACAGAGCTTTCTATAATCAACTGCTTTATACTTCTGCATATTGGTTTCGGCAGTAACCTTTTCTTGTTTCATCACTTCCCAAACAAGCGCCTCATGATCACTCACCAACTGACAGCAATATTAGTACTTCATTAACTACATCCTGTGAAGTTATCACCAAATCCAAAACATTAAAGACTCGAGTTGCTTCAAACCCATGCTGCTTAAGATAATTATCTCTCAGAAATTTCATAAACTCCCTCTCTTTGTTCCCATACACTATCTCCTCCTTTCATTCTATATTCCTGTAATTAAAGTCTCCCATTCAGGATCACATTTTTACATGTCTGGCTAAATTGCCTTAACATTTCAAAATCGGTATTCTCTGCATTCCCTAGCCTATAACAGCATCCTATCAGATATACTAACCTGTTTATTTCAACTTCACACCAAAACAGATTCAATATCTGTGCATGCACTATCAACTTTCATACACTTTGCATACAATTCCTCTAATCATTAGCAGCACTCTACCCCCCCCTCCTCTTTTCACATTTCCATCCTTCCAGAAAATTATATATCTCATTTCTATTCTGACATCACATCCTCTTCAGACAACCAAGTTTCACTTATTCCAATTATCTCTGGGCATACTGAGTCTATATCACAAACTCATCTCTTATTCAAATACTTTGTACATTTGTGTACAAATGCAACAATCCCTGTGTCCTTGAGACCATTCTACCAGCACCAACATTCTCTATTCTGTCTCCTATACCACCTCACTCTCTCTCTCCCCCCCCAATCTAACTACTCCTATTTCCCTGATTCTGACTGATTTTCATTACTACGTGTCTCATCCTCACCTTTATGCATTTCATCACCTTGTGCTACTGTTGCTGCAACCACATCTTCAACATCATATCCATCTTCCTTCTGTCATACAATCCATTTAGTTGTGCTATCCTGCTTCACAAATAGACTGATCAATTACTACGTTAATTTCTTGACTCTGTGCCTTTTCAGAAAACAATCACCTTTTTAAATGCCCAACACCAAACCCATTCAAATGCAATCCAACTTTAAACCACTCCAACTTCCCTTCAAATTCACTCCACAGATTTACAAATTGAACCTCCTTTGCCTCCCACAACTCAGCCATTTTACTATTCATCATCTCTGCTCTCCTTCTCAATTTGCTGTTCTCATATCTGGGCAACACACCCACAACTTTTACAACACTAGTTTTCTTTGTGCAACAACTTCAAGTCTCTACTATCTGACCACAGATGCGAGAACCCTGGCTGGCAGATTGCCAAGAAGAGTAAATTCATGTTGAAGGGGAGAAAGGAATAAGGCGATGTCCGAATTCGTCACCAACACGCGAAATCACGTGCTTTATACGTAAAATTTTCCAACTGTTATACAAGCAAAATAGTTATCAATTTTTAGAATTTTCATAAAAGAAAAGTTAATTTTCTGACATATAATAATAAACACTCATCCCACGACACGCATTGATTACCCTCTTATGGGAATGGATTCGCCTTCTTCTGCCATGTGCAGAAGTGTCGATGGATCTCTTATCTGTGGTCGGACAGTATCAACTTTTTTTTCACACAACTAAGTCATTTATGACCACAACTAATTTTGACACCCAGTCTCCTTTTCTGTAACGCATTAGTTATTTGCTTCATTGTTCCACCAGGAAAGCATACCCAATTACTCAGTCTATTCAAGTCCTCTTGTAATGCCACAAGATTGTTCCACTTATAGTTCTCCCCAACTTTGCATCATCTACAAACAACTCAATGTTCCTATTCACACATCCCCAATATCATTAACATGCAGGTTATGACCTGCTAAAACAGAACCTCAAGACATGCCACTAGTGACTTTCCTCTTCTGGGATATTGCTCCCCCACACAAAACTTTGATATCTGACAGCTAATCTCTAATCCAATGCACTAATATAATATTCAACCCAGTCATGTTCTATCAACTATGTAACTATCAACTTATGTAGCAGTCTATCAAAAGCCTTTGTAAAACTGAAATACACTACTATGTATTCATCTCCTTTATCCTATCACTTTATTGTAATAATGAAG
Source organism: Typopeltis vanoorti (assembly GCF_054136105.1). Taxonomy (NCBI): domain Eukaryota; kingdom Metazoa; phylum Arthropoda; class Arachnida; order Uropygi; family Thelyphonidae; genus Typopeltis; species Typopeltis vanoorti. The sequence goes on along the minus strand of NC_143550.1, from coordinate 61,033,250 downwards.
CAATTACTAAAACCTGACATTCCTTTAGCAAATCCATGTTATCCAGCAAAGATGCCATTCTGGATCCTGGTTTTCACTAACCACTACACCTGATACACAGATTGACCTATAATTTGAAGATTGTGTTCTGTCGCGTCCCTTATGAAGTGGTACAATCTTGCCTAAAATCTTGGAACTTAATTCAGTGTAAGACTTATGTTAAACAAGTATGCCAAAGCAGATCAACTTGGTGGCATATTCCCTCAAAACATCGTGATATATAATCACATCCCACAGCCTTATTAACATCAAGTTTTCTTAAATCCCTATATACCTCTTGTTCACTTATTCAGTCTCACCTCCTCCCCTTCCATTGTTCTCTCAAAACTCTACATCACATTCACAAGGATGAAATACATTTATGAACTTCTCATTTAATATATCAACTAGATCCTCTGAAGCAGTTATATTTTCATCATTTTCTTTGACCAATGTCATCCTTCCATTATCATTCTTTTTTCTGCTGATTACATATTGTAATTACAGTTTGTTTAGGCTTCATTAGCCAACTGCTGCTCATATCACACCTTTTCTGCCCTTACAAAGTCACCGTCTTGCCTGTTCTTTGTATTTGTCATGAAACTGATCATTACCACTCATCTTATGTTGCCCTCTATAATGCCTTCTTCCTCTGTGTTGCATGCTTAATCTCTGCATTCATCCATTTCACACCTAACTTATTTAACCTTCTAGCCCTCAATACATTTAGACACTGCTTCTACTGGATAATTCTTAAATATCACTGAAGCATCATTGATCTTCTTTCCACCCAACTCATTCCATGCTAAAGTGCAAGCTGCCTCCTGAGCTTTTCATAGCCTTGTAGTTCCACATATACCCATTCCCTCGCAGAATCCTCACATGACTGGCAACCAACCAGGTAATCACTTCATGGTCACTCTCACTAACTGGAGGGAAATTGGACACCTCATTTATGAGGTTCTTTGATCAAAGGATCAAATCCAAGACCTCAAATCCTCACATACCCACTGTTAATAACTGAGGAAGTTGTCCATCAAAAACTTGAGAAATACATTTTCTTCACTTTCATACTATCTCGTCATTCCAATATAGATTGGGATGATGAGAATTAAAATCTCCATAATGATCACCCTTTTTCTATATGCTTATACATTTCATTGTCACTACTCTTCACAATACCAGGTCTACAGCAACATCCTGCTTCAAAAAACTGCTCATTTCTCCCTTAAACAGGCATAACTTCTTTTCTATCATCAACAACACTACTCCACCACCTTTCATACAGTTTGTCTCCATTAAAAATTTCATACCCTTCCATCTCTATTCTTGTCAGGATGTCATCCTAATCCAACCAAGTCTCACTTATTCCAACAATTTTTGGGTGAATGAACTCAAATCAATGAAATAATTTTGTTCCCCTTGTTTCTTTTAGCATTTGCATACAACATAGCAGTTTATTTCTTGATCTATAACAACTTTCACTGATACTACATATTAGACACAACTTCTTCATACCTTCCTCGAGCCATTCCTCTCTCTCTCTCAATACCCAACTCAGAATCCTCTTCAAACCTAACTGTTCCCTCTAGGTCCCAAGTCCTTTGTCTACTCACTTCCTCATTCTGTATTCCCCTGTTCACCTTGAGTCCCTGTTTCCCTCTATTGCACACTTGTTCTCTCATTCTCTACACTTATACAACCCACTTCTCCATTCACAGCCACCACTTCAATCTCGCTTACCTCACTCTTCTGCTCTTCCACATTGCTTCTTACTTGCTTATATCCATTCTATACTTGTTACTCTCCCTTCCAGACAGCCTCTCCAAATGACTCACACCAAAAGCATTCAAATGAAGACCATCACTCCTATACAATTCCATTCATTATTCAAAGTCATCCCACACATTTATGAACTGGATTCCTTTCTCTTCACACATTTCTGTGAAAATACTATTCATAATCTTTGCTCTCTGCATCATTTCATCACTGTGATAACTAGGCAATACAACACAATGATTACACTTCCTATCACACTATTATTTTTATTCTTCTTAACCTCCTGATACCCAATGTTATATTCTTATTTCCAAACACATAATTTGTTCCTACTACCAGCTCTTTTGCCTGCTTACTCCTCATATTTAATGTCCCAATCACTATTCAATTCAAACTTCTGGAAAACAAAACTTGCCCTATACATCTTGTTCATCACACCTTTAATAATTGAAACCCCCATGCAATGCATCCTTGAGTTTCTCAACACATCTTAAATTGGAGAGAGGAAGATGCATGTAGCAATAGGGAAATGGAATTTCTAGAATTCTTGAGGGACAAATGTCTTAAGCAACATGTAACAGAGGGAACAAGAGGCTCAAGAGTTTTGGATTTGGTTATAGCATTCGAAGAGTTGATAATAACTGAGTTGACATCTCTCCCACCAGTTGGAGAGAGTGACCATATGGTTTTGACTTGGAAAATGAATAGACATGCAGGAGTATCAAAGAGATGGGAACTTATGCGGAATTATAAAGCAGGTGATTATAATAGTCTTAGACGTCAACTTCGGGAAGTTTCATGGAGGGGAGATGGGAAATTAGTGCATGGGAAATTGTGAAAGAATATTTGTTAGCAGCAATGGTAAGTTGTATACCACGAGTGAAGAAGAGGACACAATTTGGAGTAAAGTGGATGACAAACAATATTAAACAGGAATTGCATGCGAAAAAGAGGCTATGGAAGAGATATAAGGAGACAGGTGAAGAGAGGATGCATGAAGAATATAAGGCACAGGCCAGAAGAGTGACTAGTGTGGTAAGGAAAGCGAAACTGGAATATGAGAGGAGATTGGCCCTAAGATCCAAAGAAAATCCTAGGGAATTTTTTAGCTATGTGGCCAGTAGCAGGATAAATGACTGTGGAAGAATGATATTGTGGGATTAAAAATGGGAATAGAGTGACTAATGCAGAGGACATAGTGGAATTGTTCAATGAACACTTGATTGGAGTATTTAACCCTAGAGGAGTCAGTTTTAATGCTAGAGGGATAGGGCTGGTTCGAGGTTTAGAGGTACAGGAGGAGAGTGTGTTTCAGGTACTGAGTACTCTGGATGTCAGTAAAGCTTTGGGACTGGATGGTATTTCACCACGAGTTTTGAGAGAATGTGCAAGGGAACTGACAGTGCCTTTAACCTGGCTTTTCAATGAAAGTCTGGCTTCGGCAAAGGTGACCAGGGAATGGAAGGAAGGTAAGATAATGCCATTGCATAAGGGTGGTAACAGACTGGAAGTGTCTAATTATAGGCCAGTCTGTGTGTCATCAGTAGTTGTTAAGATCCTGGAGAAAGTGGTGAGGGACCATATACAACATTGGGCAGATGAGGGTAATGTTATCTGTGAGAGACAACATGGATTTGTGAAAGGGCACTCTTGTTTTAGCAATATGCTAGCCTTTTATAATAAAGTTACAAGAACATTAGATGAGGGAAAGGCATATACTGCAATTTTCTTAGACTTAGCAAAGGCATTTGACAGGGTGCCACATGATAAGCTGATATTTAAGTTGTAGCACATGGATCTGGATTTCAGATTGGTCAACTGGATTCAGGATTGGCTGTCTGATAGGTATCAGAGAGTTGTGTATGGTGAAGCAGTTTCAAGGAGGCAGAGGGTTACAAGTGGGATCCCACAGGGCTCAGTACTAGGACCTATATTGTTTAACCTTTATATCAATGGCATTGCCAGTGGATTGCAAGGGGATATTCAGTTGTTTGCGGATGATGCGAAGCTAGGAAGGATTATTAGTAATAGTGCAAATGTGGTAGCCCTGCAAGAGGATTTGAATAAGCTAGATAGATGGGCAAATGAATGGGGGTTTCAATTTAATGCAGCAAAACGTAAGGTCTTGAGGTTTGGGAAACATCGATGGGATGCAGCATACTCTATGGGAGGAGTTATGCTGGAGGAAGTAGAGGAGACAAGAGATCTGGGGTTGATGGTTGATAGAAACCTGAAGTTTAGGGGACATGTTGCAAAGATGGTGAAGGTAACAGAGGATTACTGCAATTATGAGAAGGACACTGACCTGCAGAGATAAGAGTGTTATCATTCCGTTGTATAAGTCTCTGATCAGACCACACTTGGACTATTGTTCTCAGATTTGGTCTCCAGGATTTGAAGGGGATAAATTAACTGTGGAAAGGATACAAAGACGGATGACAAAGATGGTTTCAGGACTGTACAAGGATAGTTACGAGGATCGGCTGAGGGAATGTGGACTGCAGAGTTTGGTGGATAGAAGAAGGAGAGGTGATATGATTGAGACTTTTAAACTGTTGAGAGGTGGTTACAGGGTTGACACTGGGAGAGTTCTTTCGCTTGGTTGAACAGCAGGAAGGAGTGATGACAAGAGGCCATCTCTGGAAGTTACGAAAGGAAACTGTGAGCAAGAGGGTGAAGAGTGGTTTCTTTGCATGGAGGGTGGTTGAACCGTGGAATGCATTGCCTGATGGAGTGGTGAAAGCGAGAACGGTCAATGAGTTTAAGAAGTGGTATGATAGACTGTTTCTTAGGGGAGATCTCCCCTCGATGAGTCTTTCAACTCCATAGAGGCCTGAAGAATAATAATAATCTACAATTCCCTTAATTTCACTTTGCATTTGCTTCATCTTCACAAACTCAGCTTTCAAATCTTGCATCTTTTTTTTTTTTTTTTTGTATCATTCTCTTTCTAGTTTTACTGCGTCACACAAACTTTTTTTTTTCCTATCAGCCATGCTTGTCATCTTACCATTACTTGCACTATGGGTTTCACTGTCATTCTTGCACACTTTCTTATAGTCAGTCAAAAATACAACTCAGCCTACTAGGCTGAGTTTTGAAGTTTTATAAAATATAATGAGAAATGTATATGAAGAAGGAATAACAACAATCATCTGTTCACTCAAATACAAAAGATGCAATTAATAGTTTTCCAAACAGCTAATAGGAAGAATGCTGTTAGATGATAAACAGTAACTTAAGTCAAAAATTCCAATGAAAGTCGTTTTATAGAAGATAGCAAGTTCAAAAGAACTAATTGTTTCAAAACTTTGCTGAAACCCATGATATTAAATGCTAAAAAAAAAAGAAACTGTAAGCAGAACAAGAATCTGTGCAATTGGCAAAGTTCACAAAATGAAATTCTCTACTGATCTAAAACATTAAGGACATAAGCACAATTGGTGAAGAAAAATATTAGAGAAGTGTTCGAAGTAACAGGCATTGGAGGTGATGGAATCTCTTTCACAAAAGTGAAAAAGACACAAAGCAAAATAAACCAAAGCTGGATGGTTTTACTCTGAAAAATGCAACTTACTTTTGACAATCACAAATGGAAATGTTATCAACATCAGCTTCCACAGGATGAAACTGTCAATCAACTTTATGCATAAGGTAACAAAGAATAAATCAGTTTGTAATTTCATTTGTTTCTAGAATCTCCAGAAACATTCCATAGGCATTCTATCATTGGATAGTGAATCCCACAACTCCAGATTTCTGGGCAGTGGGTCCATATCAAACATTCCAAATATGTTCACTGGAGTGATAGTTGGTGAATGAGAACAGCTAATCTAAGTCATTACCATGTTTTTTTATCTATTCCTAGAGTACATGACCTGTGACATAGCACATTATTAACATACAGGTATCTCCATGGACTTATCATGAGAGACCTACACTAACCATTATTCACACAACACATACTATACCTCTCCTAAAATTCATTCATTGTTGGAGTGCTTGCAACCATCTCTGGCAGCACATTCTGCTCATTCACCACTCCACGCAAAAAATCTAAAATTTCTTTTCTAAAAATGAAAATTTTCCTTTATGGCAATCTTATAGAATCCCTTTAGTATCTTAAGGTTCTATCATGTCCCTTTAAACTCAGCGACCCACTCACTACTCACTGTCTATTCACACAAGGAGCACTCTATACACCGATCCCTAAGCTTGCTCACTCGTCTCTAAATCCTCTCCACCTATATTTCCAAGAAACCAAAAGTGATCAAATATGTGCACAGTAGTCGAGATGTAGTAGCAGAATCAGTGGTACAAAGAGAGATAACCTCCCTATTCTTACTCATCAATGTGTTCAGCATCCAAATAATCTTTATCCAGCTACAAGTGTTCTAGCTGGATAAAGATACAGGATAAATCAGGAAAAGATGATCCAGATCATTATTTAACCTGCCATACATTGCTGTGGCTAAGCATAGTCTTGGTATTGATGTGAAATTATTATTATTATTGCATGGGCAACAATGGAGTCTGCACTCTAAGGTATGCCCTGAACATTTCACCAAGCACTAACCAATATTCACACAATGTCATGCTTTGCTGAAAAGGCACCCACAAAAGACAACTTACTATCAATTTATTCTACTCATGCACTACTTCAACCAAAAATTCACTTCTCACATACATGATAACCACACTAATGCTAAATTTTCAGGGATGACCTCTATGTCCCCTCCCCCACAAACATAATCCTGTACTAAACATTTTCTTCTATAAATCCTATAAAAATCTTTAAATAATGTATCTTATCTTCCCTTTTCCACCTTTCAACTAATTTCTGTAACTCAACTCTTCAATCTATCCTCATGAGCATTCCATAGGACTGCCATCTCTCCCATTCTTCATCACCAAGAAACCCAGGTAATCAGATTAGTGCATAGTACTCCAGATGGCCCATATCAAGACCATATAAATAGATATAATAATCTCTCTCTGCCTGTCAAGGTGTGCTTCAGTAACCAGGTAATCTTATGATTACCTGGTTACTGAACTATTTTTGCCACTTCTGCAATATGTCTTCTGAACTTTAACTTCCTATCCACCAAGACCCACATTAATTTCTTGGAATACGGTTCCATCAATTTAGCACACAGCTGATAATTTTTTTTTTTTTTCATTCCAAAATGTATAATCTTACACTTTGCAGTTCTCCTTTGACAATACTTCCATTCTACTGATATCATCCTGCAAGATTTCTATAAACCACTGCTGTACTAAATTTTGCATCATCAGCAAACTGAATATTTCCACTCAGATCATTTCCTATATATAATATGCAAATCAAATAGGTGCCAAAGTACAGAGCCCTGGGGAACACTGTTAGTTACATACTTCCCTCCTGGACTATTCCAGAGAAAATTACTGTCTAATATCTATCAGTCATCTTCTTATTATTATAACATAGGTATCTCTATGGAGTTAGAAGAATCATGGGAGATTCATTATTCACATATCAGCCACTATTGACAATACCTATTATACCTCGCCTTAAACTCATTCACTGATGAATCAACCACAATTAACTCTGTCAACCCCTTCCACCAATTCCCCACCCTGAAACCAAAAAATTGTTCTAACACTCTTGCTAACCACTCTTACACAGCTTCCAACTGGTGACCCCTTTGTTCTCTCCCTTCTTACCATGTACTAAAGAAAATCTTCAGTGCCAATCCTATAAAACTCCTTCAATAACTTAGATGTTAACATATCTGATCGTTTTTTGCCTATCAGCTAATTTCTGAAGCCTGCACATCAATCTATCCTCATAAGGAGAATTCCAAAGCTGTGGATGAAGCTGTGGATTCTCTCCACAGCATCATCCCCATGGAATGCAGGAGTCCAGTATACAGATGTACAGACTTATTGTAGCTGTACTATAGTGTACAGATGATGTGTATCTGTACACTGTAGTCCAGATACACCTTATTAAAGCCTTGTAGGTAGTGACTGCAGGTAGTGTGAACAAATTCAAGAGAAGGCAAGATGCTTAGTTTGAATGATATGTGGCTTCTCAAGTCCCTAACTCCCAGAAAGTTTCACTTAATAATAACAGTTTTGGTTGTAACTGTTCTAGGAAAGATTTATGTAAGCATATTTGAGAAATGGCTAAGAAGAACAATTGCTTACTACTTTGTGGGAAAATTGGTAAAAACATGATTTAGACCAACTAGGGGTTGTTCAGATTTAACCCTTTTACTGATTTGGGAGGGGGGACTTGAAACACTAAATTTTTTTTTTTTGAAACACAAAGAGAGATGACATTTGATATCATCAGATACAGGTAGAAATGAAGAATATAGAAGATGGCATGTTGTTAAATACAGTGTAAGGTGGGGGAGGTAAAATTTTGAGACTGTATTTTGATATTTATCAGTGCGAGACAATATACGAGACCAAAAAATGTGAAAGATTTGTGGAGTGTTTGGGTAAATGAGAAGAAGAAAAGCGTTAACATGTGAAAAGTGTCTAGAGAGATTAGAGCAATTGGAAATGGGAGCAAATGTTGGTACCATAGTAGAAGAGCTTTGGCAGGACTTAGTGAAAATGAAACATTTGGAAGAGGATAGTAAACAACTAAATAAGAGATTGGCAGATGATAACGAGAAGGAGGAAGTTAATATTATAAAGAGTTAAAGGATAGTCGTATATCAGTATATGGGGACTATTATTAGAAGTGTTATTGCTAATAAAGTGCACAAAACATGCTTTCCTGGTGGAATAATGAAGGAATCTCTTGACTAATGGTGAGTTAGCCAGTCTCATATGGAGGTAGAGGTTTTTTTCACAAAGAAACTGGTTTTTCGTCCCCCTGAACAGGCAAACCAGCCCCAAGAACACACATGGATTACAGCCACGAATACATCCCAACCATATACCAGTCCTGGATAAAATTGGGGAGCTGGGGAAAGCAATCATGTACTACCCTATAAAAATCTCACCAGGAATACTTTGTGGGCAATGCCTACCAAGTCACCTACAGCTGAAAGCGACTGAAAGGGAAAACCAGGTGGACACAAATGACTTCGTTGAGGAGAAAAATAATGCTGATAGAAACTTCAGGAAATTGTTGCAGCAGGTAAAGAAGAATAGTGTTGTTGGGAAAGTCTTAAGCATGTTGCCCAGATATGACAATAGTGAGTTGAGAAGGAGAGCAGAGATGATGAATAGTAAGATGGCTGAGTTGTGTGAGGCAAAGTGAGTTCAATTTGTAAATCTGTGGAGTGAATTTGAAAAGAAGTTGGAATAGTATAAAGCTCATGGATCACATATGAATGGGTTTGGTGTTGGGCATTTAGAAAGGCTATTGTCTTCTGAGAAGGCACAGAGTCAAGAAGTTAATGTAGTAAATGATCACCGTCTACCTGTGAAACAGGATAGCACAAATCAGATTTCACAGCAGGAAGAGGATAGATATGAGGTTGAAGATGTGGTTGCAGCAGTGCAAGATGATGGAATGCAAAAAGGTGAGGATGAGACAGGTAGGAATGAAAATTGCAGTCAGGATCAGGGAAGTGGTGAAACTGAAGAGAGAGGTGTAGCATAACAGCTAGAATAGCCGGCCTGTTTTGCTGAGTGGTTAGCATATCTGCTCTCCAGCAGAAAGGCTGCAGGTTCGAATCACACCATGGGCAATGATGTTTGTGAAAACAATGGTGGTGGTGGACGGAAGATGGCACTGGTGTAGATGATGATGGTGGTGGTTGCAGTTCATTGTAGTTGGCAGGTTGAGTGGTGGAAACAGTTGTAGAGAAAGTGTCCTCCCTCGAAGAGTCTTTGAACTCCCTGGAGGTGTTGCATAATAATAATTTTCCAGAAGGATAGAGATGTGAAAAGAGAAGGGAGAGTGCGGTTATTGATTGTAGAGGAATTGTGTCTACAAAGTATGAAAGTTTGTAGTGCATGCACAGATTTTGAATCCGTATGGTGTAAAGTTGAAATAAACAGGTTAGTATATCTGATAGAAGACTGTTATAGGCCAGGGAATGCATGATTGTGAAATGTTTAGGCAAATTATTTGGGTATGTAAAAAGAAGATGACCCTGATGGAAGACTTTAATTACAGGAATATAGATTGAAAGGAAGAGATAGTGTATGAGAACAAGGAGAGCGAGTTTATAGAATTTCTGAGAGAAGTATCTTAAGCAGCAAGTGAATGAAGCAACTAGAGGCTTTAATGTGTTGGATTTGATCATAACTTCACAAGATGTAGTTGTTAATGAAGTGTTGACACAGCCACTGGTTCATGAGAGTGATCATGAGGTACTTGTTTAAGAAGTGACGAAACAAGAAAAGGTCATTGCCGAAAAGGATACATGTGGAAATATAAAGCAGGTGATTATAGGAAGCTCTGTAGTCAGTTGTATTAGTACATAGGGTAGATTAACTGAGCAAAAAAAATGTTGACAATGCATGGAAAGTCACAAGGCAATATCTGACAAAAGCAATGTATGAGTGCATACAAGGGTAAAGCGAGTAAATAGAGTAGGAGTGAAATAGATGAACAGTGAAATCAAGCAAGCTGTGCTGGAAAAGAAAATGTTATGGAGGAGGTCTATTCTTCAGGTCCATGAAGAGTATAAAGTACAGGCTAGAAAGGTGACAAGCATGGTAAAGAAAGAAAAGGTGCAGTATGAGAGGAGATTGGCTGGTTAGGCCAAGGTTAACTAAGGGAATTTTTCTGCTACATGGCAAGCAAGAGGAAGAATAATCACAGCAGATTAACCTTGGTGGATAGTCATGACACCATACCAACAGCTGCAAAGGATATAGAGGAATTATTGAATGAGCACTTTATCAGCATATATCACACTGGTGTAAATGATCTGGTGCAATATATAGAAGAGTCATGTATTAGAAGAATTGGAAGTGAAAGAAAGAGAGGTGTATCACATGTTGGTTGGGTTAGATGTGAATAATGCTATGGGAATGGATGACATATCACCACATATTCTTAAGGAATGTGCACCACGGTTAGCTATGCCCTTGACCTGGTTATTTAATGAAAGTCTTGCAGTGGGTAGGGTTCGTAAGGAGTGGAAAGAAGGCAAAATAGTACCACTCCACAAGATTGGTAAGGAATAGAATACAGAATTGGGTTGGTGGACATAGCATTCTTTATGATGGTCAGCATGGATTTGTAAGGGGTAGGTCATGTTTCAGTAATTTACTTGGATTTTATGATAAGGTGACAAGTGTGCTAGATAAGTAAGCATCATATTATTATTACCCCAAGACCTCATGGAGTCAAAGACTCATTTGGGACAGTGATATTCTTAGACTTTGCAGAAGCATTTGATAGATTACCACATAAGTTGGTGTACAAGCCACAGAGGATGAGAATAGATAGTATATTGGTTAGATGAATCAGAGATTGGCTCTCTGAATGATACTAGCAATTTGTGCATGATGGAGCAGTGTCTCAAAATAGAAGGATAACCAGTGGTCCCTGCTGTTTAACTTGTTAGTAAATGATATGGACTAACTGGGGATCTTCAGTTGTTTGCTAATTATGCAAAGCTGAAAGAATTAAGTAGCACTGCTGATGTTCAGCAGTGCTGAAGATTTGAATTAGTTTTTTACTTGGACAAAAGAGTAGAGTTGCAGTTTTAATATCAATAAGTGCAAGATGTTGCATTTTGGAGTGCTGTAATATAAGGCTGTGTACTATACTGATGGTGCCATACTGCAGGAAGTGGATGATATTAGGAGATTTGGGAGTGATAGTAGACTGAAGTTTAGAGGACATACTGCTAGTGTTGCAAAGGCTGCACCACTAAGTGCTGCTATGATAAGAAGTACTCTAAAATGTAAGGATAAGAAAGTGGTTGTGCAACTGTATAAGGCACTGGTCAAACCACGCTTGAACTATTGTGGTCAGATCTGATCACCTGGTTTTGAATGTGATGTGGAGACATTGGAGATGGTCCAGAGATAAGTGCTAAGAAAATATCAGGAGTTTGGAATGCTGGCTATGGAGAGAGGTTGAAGAAATGTGGATTGCAGAGTTTGATGGATAGGAGGAAGAGAGGTGATATGATAGTGACATTTAAATTAGTGACGTTTTTATAAGATTAATCCAGAGGGGATTATAAAAAGAGTAGAAAGTGAGAGGGCAAGAACCAGAGGTATCCCTGGAAATTATGTAAAAGTGTAGTGAAAAGGGGTGGGAGGAGTAGATTTTTTTATATGGAGAATTGTCAGTGAATGGAATGCATTACCAGAGTGTGTTGTTAATGGAAATGAGTGTTAAGGATTTTAAGATTCTATATGATAAATATGGTGTCAGCTGAATGAACATCCCACGATGAGTCTGTCAACTCCATGGAGGATGTAATAATAATAATCTTACTGCTTATTGAAGAGTTGTGGTCTAACAAGAAGCTTAAAAGGTTAATTGTTTGGCATTTTAAGACAGTGTGGAAACTCCTGCTTAAGTATTAGTCTTGCCAAGGTCATAAGAGGAATTTACATTTAAAAAAAAAATTGCTTGCTCTCTATAGTGTTATTTAAAAATAATTGTGGACAGCATCTCATATATACGAGGGCGGTCTGAAAAGTTCTCAGCCTAACAATGAAAAACCGAATTTATAATTTCAAAATTATTTTTATTTTTCAACATAATCTCCCTTAAGACTAATACATATATTCCAACGATGCTGCAGTACCATTATCCTGTCCCTGTAGTGGTTCTCAGTAAGATCTGCAAAATATCCCTCTACAGCTGCAATCACCTCTTGATTCGAAGAAAAAGACTGACCAGCAAGGAAGAGTTTTAGTTTTGGGAAGCGATAGAAGTCAGAGGGAGCCAAATCTGGGGAATAGGGTGGATATATCAACAATTCATAGTGCAGATCCCTTAATTTTCCTATTGCCAAAACACCTTTGTGGGCAGGTGCATTGTCCTGATGAAAGATGATTTTTTTCTTCTGCAAACCGGGTCCTTTCTCACGAATTTTTTCATCTAGTCTAATTAAAAGATTGGAATAATATTCCCTGGTTATTGTTTTACCCTTTTCAAGATAATAAACAAAATGCCTTTAGCATCCCAAAACACCAATGCCATGACCTCTCCTGCTGATGAAACCGACTGTCTTCTTTGGTGCTGAACAACTGGCTTCTGTCCACTGTTTAGACTGCTGTTTGGATTCTGGTGTGTAATGGTGAATCTAAGTCTCATCCATAGTAATAAATCTATGCACAAAATCAGTTTTATTCTTGTTAAAACAGTCTAAGCACTGTTCAGAGATTTTCATGCAAGTGCATTTTTGATCTACTGTGAGCAAGCGCATCACCCATCTTGCACAAAGCTTTTTCATTTGCAATTCTCCATGCAAAATATATATCCTACATGTTCTTTTGAAATGCCTAAAGTCTCAGCAATTTCACACAATTTAACTAGCTGGTCATCCAATATCATATCATGCACTTGATCAATGATTTCTGGCGTTGTTGTTACACTTTTTGTACGTCCTTCACGTGGATCATCTTCCAGGCTGGTACAGCCACGTTTAAACTCGGCAACCCATTTCTTAATTGTCGAAAATGAAGGAGAAGAGTGCCCATAAACTTTTATGAACTTCGAATGAATTTCTTTTGGCATTAAATCTTCTTTTACAACCAAATGATACTCAATTTTATCCATTTCAAGGGATGCAGACAATACTTTTGCTTCAGACAGCTGTATAAAACTAACTACTTGATAAAATGACTTGCAATTTCACATGGATGCTAATTCATGTGAAATTGCATTTTTTATGCCAACACTATTGGCATAAAAATGGCCTCAACCATATATGGCAATAGTGTTGCCATCTATGGTTGAGGCCGAGAACTTTCAGACTGCCCTCATATATATACATATATATGTAGAAAGTTTTTTTTTTTAACTTGGGTATATTATACCCAAGTTAAAAAACTTTCTACATCTATCTCTCATACTGAGATTTTATTTAATAAGGTCAAAGCACCTTGTGGCAACTTGTTTAGGTAAAATTCATAAGCTCTGCATTACTTCAACCTTAGCATTTTCAGGTCTGGCTCCCACTGATGAGACCTCAATAAAGGTTGAAACCGGTATGGGTCGTGACCTCTGCCTTTAATGCATAGCATCATACATCTCCGCAAGGGGATGTGCTTTACATTAAGGGAAAAATACTAAGGAAAGTGATCAGAACTTAATCCACCTTTACCACAAGTTGCCTCAGACTTGCACTATGTGCAGGTGCAAACTTGGCTTACTTGTCTGCTTGCTTACTTGGGAAATAGGATTAAAAACCAAGTTCATATAAAATTACTTGGTATCTTGAATACATATACACACACACACACACAGTAAAACCCCGTTTTTACGTTCCCGCAATTTGCGTTTTCCTGCCATTTACATTATTTTCCGTTGGTCCCGTCTTAAGGCCTATTCTTATGATATATTGTTTTCTCCATGAAAATACTAGTGGTGGTGATTGCGGGCAGTAGATGGTGTAAATGATGCAGTTCGCTGTAGTTGGTAGCTTGAATTGTAGAAAAGGTGCCCTCCCTCAATGAGTCTTTGGACTCCTTTCAGGTGTCAAGTAATAATAACAACATAGGGGAACGTTAACCTCTATTTGATGTGTGGTTTTCGTTTCCTTCACAATATGCCCTCTAATTAGACCAACTCCCTGTTACAATCACACCCAAGGCCCTGGTCTCAGGTTCCTGAAGTTCATTTTCATCAATATACTACATAGCTTCATCTCTTCCCAAAATGCATCACCTTACACTTAGCCACATTAAACTGACAGCCATTTACTTTTTCCCATACTACTGTTAGTCTCGAAGCCTTCTTGCAGGATCTCTGTATCACCTTTGTTTACCATTGCTCTTCTCAGTGTAGCAATGTCAACAGACAACTGAATATTTCCATCCAAATCATTTTCTATATCACTGATAAACAAATTAAACAATTATCCACATAAACTTTGTATCCATCCTCATTTTCTGCAATTTATTATTATTACACCCTCCATGGAGTCTCCACTCATTGTGGGAGGTTCATTCAACTGACAACACTTTTATCATATAGAATCTTAAAATCATTAACACTCCTTGCATTAACACACATTCTGGTAATGCATTCCATTCATTGACAATTCTCCATGTAAAAAATGTACTCCTCCCACCCCTTTTCACTACACTTTTACATAATTTCTAGGGATACCTCTGGTTCTTCCCTTCTCACTTTCTATTCTTTTTATAATCCCCTCTGGATTAATCTAATAAAATCCTATCACTAACTTATCATATCAATTGTCTTTAAATGTCAATTAAATGTCTCTATCATATCACCTCTCTTCCTCCTATCCACCAAACTCTACAATCCACATTTCTTCAACCTCTCTCCATAGCTAGCATTTCAAACTCCTGATATTATCTTAATCACTCATCTCTGGACCCTCTCCAATGTCTCGATATCACATTGAAAACCAGGTGATTAGATCAGAGTACAATAGTCTAAGTGTGGTCTGACCAGTGCCTTATACAGTGGCACAACCACTTCCTTATCCTTGTATGTTAGAGTACTTATCATAGCAGCACTACGATGTGCAGCCTTTGAAACCCTAGCAATATGCTCTCTAAACTTCAGTGTACTATCACTCCCAAATCTCATCCACTCCCTACAGTATGGCACCATCGATGTAGTACACAGCCTTATATTTCTGCACTCCAAAATGCAACACCTTGCACTTATTGATATTAAAACTGCAACCCCACTCTTTTGTCCAAATAAAGTCTATTCAAATCTTCCTGAACGAATTTAACATCAGCAGTGCTACTTATAATTCTTCCCAACTTTGCATCATCAGCAAATAACTGAAGAAGATCTCCAATCAATCTGTTAAATGCCTCTTCAAAGTCTGGTAGCATCACATTTAACCATTACCTTTATCTAACTTGGCTGTAATTATTATGAAAAATCCTTGTCATTCTGTCTGCATGAAATAACAGCAATCAAGACTTGGACCCCATGAAACCTTTTATTTCTTTGATCTCCAATGTTGATATACCTTTATCCACAACTGCACGTTTTTCATTGAAACATGAAGACCCTAAACAGCCATTGCTGTTGTACCATATTCAAGCTAGTATCTTCTGCTATTCACTGCTTATTCTAGTCATTTGATTCATTAATTATAGTATATCTAGTGGACTTGATTCTTTGCTGCCTCTCAACATCAGTTGTTTTGGCCACATGCCTAATGTTGGCAGTGCTTTTTTTAAATATCACATCACCCATTGTGTTTCTGAGATAATGTTGCATGTGGCCACCCTGAAGGCCAACAGTTGAAATTACTATTATCAGCACACTTGACTCCCATTTCCTGTTCAAAGTCAAGTCAAGACCTTTGTTCATTATATAATGTCCTGGAGGACATCTTCCAATTTGAAGTGTGTACCTTCAGTTGAATCCAATCATAAGTTATTGGTGACTTTAGTTTTGAGAATGGAATATTTTGGCCCCTAAATGGCAAAAATTAGAGATTTTGCCCATCTTGAATTCTGCACCTAGAACAGGTACAATCCACTAAGTTTACTAATGTTTCAGATTCTTAAGTTGCGCAGTCTTGATCATATCATATATATAAATTATTTTACATAACTATTGATGCTAAGAACAAACCTTTCCTTGATTTTGCTCCTATCTTCAGTCGGGAAGGCCAACTAATTTCAGTATTTGTTTCCTCCATAACCTGAATATAAAAATGAGCTTTTGAACATAAACTAAAATTATCCTTAAAAGCACATACTAATATGTAAAACAAAAATAACATCAATGATCAGAATTGCAACTTGGAGCAGTGCAAGCATAAGAAGCTACATGGAATGAATGTCATTAGTGCATGGAAAGCAGTCAAGAATTGTTTGAGTGAGGTGGTATCAGAGTGCGTACCCAGGGTCAGGATGATAAACCAGGCAAGGATTAAGTGGGTGACTAGCAATGTACAGCAGGAATTGCAAATAAAAAACATTGTGGAAGGAATATAAATAACATGGTGATCGGCATGCCTGTAAGCAATATAAAGGATGGTATGTCAGCTCATGCGCTATGAGAATGTGAAAATGAACTGGCAGTGCCTCTGTCAAAGTTACTTAATCCAAGTCTCAGCTTTGGCAAGGTTCAAAGGGAGTGGAAAGAGGGTAAGATGCTTAAATATAAAGAGCCAATAGGCTTCATTTCGGTGATATAAACATTATTCAAATTAAGGGGATATTAAATCCCACATTGTTTTAAAACCGAATAAGAAACTCAAAGATTGGAATCAGAGAGTTTCATGCCTAATATAGTAAACTATAAAAGTATCGGCGGTTATTAGCGTGAGCTAATGCAAGTAGTCCTAGTACGTAGTACAATCTCAGGCAACTCGTTGCAAAGGTGGGGAAAGTTCTGATCGCTAATCTTGGTATTTTCCATAATGTAAAAAAAACACATTTCCTAGGAAATGTATGCTGTTATTACATTATGGTGGAAGGTCACTACCCAGACCGGTTTCAGCCTTTTTTTGAGGCTTCTTCAGTGAGTAGCTAGACCAAATAGATACCAAAGTGTATAGCAAAAAGAACTTATATACTCTGCTATATGAGTTGTCAAACGGGTGCAACCATTAAGTTACTTAAATATAGAGTCAATAGGCACTTGAAACTCTGATTCCAATCTTTGAGTTTCTTATTCGGTTTTAAAACAATGTGGGATTTAATATCCCCTTAATTTGAATAATGTTCATATCGCCAAAATGAAGCCTATTGGCTCATTATATTTAAGTAACTTAATGGTTGCACCTGTTTGACAACCTGTATAACAGAGTATATAAGTTCTTTTCGTTATATCCTTTGGTATCTATTTGGTCTAGCTACTCACTGATGAAGCCTCAAAAAAGGCTGAAACCGGTCTGGGTAGTGACCTTCCACCATAATGTAATAACAGCATACATTTCCTAGGAAATGTGTTTTTACATTATGGAAAATACCAAGATTAGTGATCAGAACTTTCGCAGCCTTTGCAACGAGTTGCCTGAGATTGTACTACGTACTAGGACTACTTGCATTAGCTCACACTAGTAACTGCCAATACTTTTATAGTTTACTATATTCTGCATGAAACTCTCTGATTCCAATCTTTGAGGGTAAGATAGTTCCATTACCTAAAGGTGGCTCTAAGATAGAAGTGGCAAGAAGAGTAACTAGTATGTTAAGAACACTATATCAGATTTTGAGAAAATTAGCTAAGCAAGCAAAAGTAAATCCAAAAGTTTTTTTTGCTACAAATAAGGAAAAGAATGATTATGTAAAGATAACTTTACTCAATACTGATTATGGAAAGTAACAGAAGAAGAAGAAATAGTACAGTTAAAGTTATCACTTCACAAGGGTGTATCATCCAGGTGGTGACTTTGAAATTACTGAGTTGACAGACTGATATGAGCAGCATTGAGGTGGATGAACTGGATGTACTCAGTATACTGAAAAATATCAATGTTTAATACAGCTGTGGACCTGGATGGTATGTCAGCTCATGTGCTACAAGAATATGAAAATGAACTGGCAGTGCCTCTGAAAAAGTTGCTTAATCTAAGCTTTGGCAAGGTTCAAAGGGAGTGGGAAAGAAGGTAAGATGGTTCCATTACCTAAAGATGGCTCTAATAAGATGACTGATTGATTGATCTCATCCATCCCTTTAGGATGGGTAGAGTCCCCTAATGAGGGGTTCATGACAAAATTAACACGGCCGGTTTGTCACTCCTTGCTGCATCCCCTAAGGGTAGTGTTCATGACTGTAATTCGTGCGTGTTCACAGGGCCAGTTTGCAGGATGAAAATCCCCAGATTAACTGGCAGAAAAAAACCTGCTGTCCACACCCAAGACTCGCTAACTTGGCTTTGGCTAAGGAAAATCCTTAAGCTCCTCACGTCGTTGATGGGAATCGAACCTAGGACACTCCTTCCCCAGGCACATGGTTGCGAAGCACAAAGCCACTAGGCAAACCGCACAGACAGATCTAAGATAGAAGTGACAAATTACAGACCAATTAATATCTCTAGAGTGATGGTTAAAGTATTAGAAAAGTGGGTTAAAAGTAAAATTCAGGAATGGATGGATAGGAATATGATATTCTATAGGGGACAGCAGAACTGGATAAAGGAAATTGCTACATCATGATACTCCTGGCCTTTGCAGAGGTATTTGACAGAATACTGTATGGAAAACTATTACATAAGTTGGAGCAAATGGGAATGCATATGAGGATGGCAGCATGGATAAGGGGGTGTATGGTGGCTGACAGAGGATGTAATAGAAGAGTGGAATCAAGGTAAATGAGGGTAACTAATGGAGTGCCCCAGGGCCACCACTCTTTGATTTGCAAATTAATGATATAGAGATTTTGAAGGTGGATATTCAGTTCCTTGCTGATGATGCAAAACTAAGGAGGGCAATAGTAGTAACAATAGGTATAGATATCTCACAGGGAAATTTAAATAAATTTAAATGGTAATGTATGCAAAAGACAAAATGGTTGTCAATTCAGTGTTGCAAAATGTAAGGTAATGCAGTTTTGGATGAATAAAATTACATACTTCATATCATATTGATGGTATTAGTTTACAGATGGTGGTTATCATCCTTCTTTATAATTGATTGGAGGTTATCATCCCTCTTTATAAGGCTATGATTTGGGCACATGTTGACTATTGTGCATGCATTTCTTGGGAATCGTGAGGTGAGGCAGGTTGGAGGGGGGGATCCAAGACAAGTGACCAAGCTAGTGACACGTTTGTGGAATGTTCCCTATGTAGGTAGATTGAAGGCATATGTGGGTTGCAAAGTTTAGCTGACAGGTGAAGTAGAGGGAATATGATAGAAACATATCAGTTACTAAAGTTGTAGAGCAGGTGCCCTCCCTCGATGAGTCTTTGGACTCCCTGGAGGTGTCAAATAATGATAAAGGGATTCTATAAGATTGACACAGAAGAAATGTTTCAATGCATGGGGAGTAAGGGGAAAACAAGGTCACACTTGGAAGTTATATAATGGTACTGCTAGTATTAGTAGGTTCTTTACTTGGAGTGGTAAATGAGTGGAATGAATTGTCAGAGGTAGTTATGAGCACCCCAACAGTAAATAAGTTTAAGGAGATATGTGATAAGTATTGTATTAATGGATTAAGTGGGTCTCACATGATGATTCTCGACTCCATGAAGTACCAATATAAATAATAATGCATAAATATTGACATATTAATGACACTTCAATATTTTAGATAATGCATTTTTGAAAATTATGGAGACAACTACCGTGTTTGAATAAAAACTTTAGTTTAATATAACTAAAATCTACATTCGACATTTCGACTTTTATGTCAAGGTCATCTTCTGGAGCATACAACTATACACAGGAAACAAGCTACACTACAATCAAACTGGTTTGTTAAAGACACTGACCAACCACTACAACAATTGTTGGCCTGACCTCTGGTGGGAAAAAAAAAATTATACATCAACGTTAGAGTCCTATTACTATCTGTTGGTTGTAGAAATACACTGGGTACAACAAGTATCTATCTATATACATATATAACATCATGTACACGTTTCAGCCAGTCGGTATGTAATGGTTTCTAATACTAGCTGAGGATTGGCTAGAGTCCTGACTTATGCTGGATTTTACATATTAGATAGGCTGAATGTGTGCCATCCAGATCCTTGGAATTTTTATGCCATCTTTGTTGTTGATATTTGGGTGGTTTATCAGGATTTCATAGGCTTCCTTAAATTTCCTTTCGTACCAGGTTTTTGTGTGGTGTAGAGCAGGTGCTTTTCCAGTCGATTTGGTGTAAGGTGTTGAGTGCATGGTCTCAGAGGCCTGCTTCACCATAATGGTTATATTTAATGTGTTCTTTCTTGCATATAGGGATTGTCCAGTGGATGCAATCGACTTCAGGATGTGCTAATGGGAGCAGAGGATCCTTAGAGGAGTTGAATATGGTTTTAAGTTTAGTGGGTGGTTTAAAGGTGGCATTGAGGTTATAATGTTGTAGGATTCTGTTGATTTTTTCCAATAACCCTTTAATGTATGGGATGGCTATGGTTTTACTGTAATCTAGATTCGTTTTTGTTGAAGTTTTATGGAGTATTTTATTAACAGTATTTTTGTTATAGCCATTATTTATGAATGTGTCGCTGATGATTTTTAGTTCTTGTTTCAGGGCTTGTTGATTATAGCAAATTGTTGTAGCTCTGTTTTTAAGGGTGTTAATGACTCCATATTTTTGTGATGGGTGGTGGTATGAATTAGCATGTATGTATTGGCAGTGTGTGTGTGTGTGTGTGTGTGTGTGTGTGTGTGTGTGTGTGTGTGTGTGTGTGTGTGTCGGTTTTTGGTAGACCGTGAAGGATAGACTGCCTAAAGGAAGAAGTGTGACTAGTGTATCTAGGAAAGGGGGTGAATTTTGGTTTTCGATTTCGATGGCAAATTGTGTGCATTCGTGTTGTTTGTTCAGGTGGCTAAGGAATGAGTTTAGTGTCTGTCACCCCTTGCGGCCAGATCACGATCTGGCCGCAAGGGGTGACAGACGCTAAACACATTCCTTAGCCACCTGAACAAACAACACGAACGCATACAATTTACCATCGAAAACCAAAATTCGCTCCCGTTCCTAGACACACTAGTCACACGTCTTCCTTTAGGCAGTCTATCCTTCATGGTTTACCGAAAACCGACACACAATGGCCAATACATACATGCTAATTCATACCACCAGCCATCACAAAAATATGGAGTCATTAACACCTTAAAAACAGAGCTACAACAATTTGCTATAATCAACAAGCCCTGAAACAAGAACTAAAAATCATCAGCGACACATTCATAAATAATGGCTATAACAAAAATAAATACTATTAATAAAATACTCCATAAAACTACAACAAAAACGAATCTAGATTACAGTAAAACCATAGCCATCCCATACATTAAAGGGTTATCGGAAAAAATCAACAGAATCCTACAACATTATAACCTCAATGCCACCTTTAAACCACCCACTAAACTTAAAACCATATTCAACTCCTCTAAGGATCCTCTCCTCCCATTAGCACATCCTGGAGTCTATTGCATCCGCTGCACCTGTAACTTACCGTACATTGGTGAAACAGGACGGACAATCCCAATAGACAAGAAAGAACACATTAGACACATTAAATATAACCATTATGGGAAGCAGGCTTCTCAGACCACGCAGTCAACACCTTACACCAAATCAACCGGAAAAGCACCTGCTCTTTACACCCCACAAAAACCTGGTATGAAAGGAAATTTAAGGAAGCTTGTGAAATCCTGATAAACCACCCAAATATCAACAACAAAGATGGCATGAAAATTCCAAGCATCTGGATGGCACACATTCAGCCTACCTAATATGTAAGATCCAGCATAAGTCAGGACTCTAGCCAATCCTCAGCTAGTGTTAGAAACCATTCCATACCAACTGGCTGGAATGTGTACATGATGTTATATATGTATATAGATAGATACTTGTTGTGCCCAACGTATGTATTGCTACAACCAACAGATAATAATAGGACTCTAGCGTTGATGTATAATTTGTTTTTTTTTCCCACTAGAGGTCAGGCCAACAATTGTTGTAGTGGTTGGTCAGTGTCTTTAACAAACCAGTTTGATTGTAGTGTAGCTTGTTTCTTGTGTATAGTTGTATGCTTCAGAAGATGACCTTGACATAAAGGTCGAAACGTCGAATGTAGATTTTAGTTATATTAAACTAAAGTTTTTATTCAAACACGGTAGTTGTCTCCATAATTTTCAAAAATGCATTCGGATCACCGTGTAAGCCTAAAAGAAAGGATTTTAGATAATGCTTCAGTTGTTCTGAAGTTTTGGTTTTTCATAAGCATTTTTCCTTTTAAGTATACTTAAAATGGAAAAAAGTGAATTTTGTTTAAAATGGCCAGAAAAATGTCCATTCAAGAAATTGCAAATAGTACACCAAAGGTGACCACAATTGGAATAATACTTCACAGAGCTGGCTTGAGACACTAATCCTACTATATATTGCACAAGAATGCATAACAATTTATTAATAAAAAGTTACTAATTTTCTCAGGTCTTAAAAGAACCAAAGTGCAATGGTCATACATCAACAGTATTGTTTCAGTTATTCAAAATATTATAAATTTGAATCCAGTTTTCAAAACTATGTATTTATGAATTCAATACAATTTATTAGCAGTTGCACAGAAATTTGTAATCAAGTGGAATCAAGTTTCATTTCATTGCTTTTCTTTTACATTTAATAATATATCAAAAGAAACAATGTGGACAGTTTAAGCTATAGGCTGCATGTCAAAAGTAGAATCATACAAAGACCAATTAAAAATTTATCGGAAGAAAAGTAAATATTCACAATAACAATATAATGATATTAGTAAAATGTGAGGTGTGCTATATGTATTCATTCAATTATATAGATAAATTATGGATATTTAAAGGAGATGGAAGGAAGGAGAGAGAGTGTACCCATGTAAAGTGTGAGCTGAATGAGGACTTGAGTGCTAACGTGTTGATATCTGAAAGTGTTAGTAGCGAGAATGGCATGAGAAGGAAGAGTACTAATCTGATAGAAAAGAGGAACAGAGTAAAAAATAGTGAAAAAATGGTAAAAAAGTTTTGAAAAACAGAACAAGTGATCTGATAAACTTAACAATCGATGGTAAAAAGGATGAAAGTGATATGAATGTAGAAGAGGTTAAAAAACAAAGTGCAGTTAAATGTAAGGGCGAAATTGAGAGTGAAAATGTGATGCAAGATTTAAAAGTTGAGTTATTTAAGATGAAGCAAGAGATGAAATGAATACGTAATGAAGTTGAGGATTCAAGATATGATTTGAAGAGTGAAAATGATGAAAATGAATAATATTGGTATAAAAGATGTAACGAAGGACCCACACGTGGCATTGTATGGCGATTCAATTATTAAAGGTGTGCTGGGCGAGAAGTGCACTAGGTTTGTTTTCCTGGAGGTAAAATGAGTAGATTGAGGCATTGGATATGAGAAGTGAGCAAAAGAGTTGGTAGTTGTAATAGGGACAAATGACTTGACTGGGCAGAAAGAACATGTCAGATTGGATATCAGGAGGTTGTTGAGATGGATAAAAGATAACAGTGTAATAGGAATGGTAGCAAGTCTGTTGCCTAAGTATGACAGTAGTGAGATGATGTGGAGAGCAAGGATTATGAATAATATGTTAGCAGAAATGTGTGAGGAGAAAAGAGTGCAGTTTGTTAATGTGTGGTTAATTTGTTTTCCTGGAATCAAGTTTGAAGTGAACTGTATATGGACCAAAACTGAATGGTTTTGGTGGAGTGCTGCTGGGAAGAAGAAGAAGTGAGGGCAGAGAATAAATGTGATCAAGTGGGAAGTGATGTGGAAGAACAGGAGAGTAAGACAGATTGAAGAGGTGGTTATGAATGAAGAATTGAGTGGCATGAGTATAGAGAATGAGAAAACAGTTGTGCAAGATAGGCAGGGAAATGGGGAGGCTCAGGCTGGACAGGAAAACACAGCATGAGAAAAGTTGATGTGCCAAGAGTATGCAAACCGTATAGACAAAAAAAAAAAGGCAGATGCCTGAGGTCAAGGTCAAACCGTTGATTTGAAGAAGGTTCTAAGATGAATAAAGAAAAAAAGAAGAAATGGATTGAGTTAAACATGGAGAAGTAATATCAAATAAGGGATATCAGTAGAACTAGCTAGAGATCCAGAAATGAACTGAGGTCTGTTTGTATACAAATGCTAGAGGAGTAAGAAACAAGGAAAATGAAGTGATTGCATTAATTGAGTCTGTTCACCCAAGAATCGTTGGAATAACTGAGACATGGTTGGATGAAGATGACATCCTGACAATAATAGAGATTGGGAGGGTATGATGTGTTTCATGAAAATAGAAAGGGTACAAAGGGATTGAGAGTGCTATTGATGACAGAGAAAGAGTTATGTCCATAGAAAGTAGAGATGCAAGAGGGAAATAAGTGCTAGTGGTTTGAGGCAGTGTGGTGTGAGATAGAGGTGAACAGAATGAAATGCTTAGTTGGATGTTGTTATAGACCTGGCAATGTGGATGGTAATGACTATGAAATGTATAATCAACTTAGTCAAACAAATAAGAAAAGGGTGATCATTATGAGTGATTTTAATTATGGCAGTATAGACTAGGATGATGAGATAGCAACTGGAAGTAAAGAAAATGAGTTTTTGAAGGACAACTATTACTACCTCAGGCAGTATGTAACAGAAGGCATGTAAGGATTGAGAGTTTTGGATTTTATCATTCATCAAATAACGTAATTATAAATGAGGTCTCAAATCACCTTCCAGTTGGTGTGAGTGACAATGAAATGATTACCTGGATGGTTGCCAGTAGCGTGAGGACCTCTGTGAGGAAGAGATATATGTGGAAGTACAAGGCTGGTGATTATGAGAAGGTCAGGAGACAGCTTGCAGGTGTAGCATGGAGTGAAGAGTTGGCTGGGAAGGAGATCAATGCAGCTTGGTTAATATTCAAGGACTGTCTAGTAGAAGCAATGTCTAAATGTATTCCAAGGGTCAGAAGGTTAAATAAGATGGGTGTGAAATAGATGAATGAAAAGATTAGGCATGCAATACAGAGGAAAAAGGCATTATAGAGGCAGCAAAAAAGGAGTGATAATAATCAATTCCATGAGGATTACAAATAACAGGCAAAGAGGGCAACTTGGCTGGTAAGGGTAGCAAAGTGAAGTATGAGCAGCAGTTAGCTAATGAAGCTGAGAAAGAATCCTATGGAGCTCTTTTGATATGTAGCCAGCAAAAAAAAAAAATAATGATTATGGAAGGAAGAGTGTGCAACTTCATCAGAGAGATGACAGAACTCTAGCATCAATTTATAGGCCTACCTATCCTCTGTCCAAGGCAGCCATAATCTTATTGTAATAAGAAAGTAGATAAATAATACAATAAGATTATGGCTGCCTTGGACAGAGGAGAGGGATACACAGTAGTATACGTAGATTTTGCAAAGGCTTTTCATAGATTACCACATAAGTTGATAGTCAAACTAGTCAGATAGGGTTGGATATTAAATTAGTGCACTGGATTGGAGACTGGTTATCTGATAGGTATCAGCAAGTTGTGTATGGAGGGGGGGGGGGAATATCCCAGTAGAAGAAAATCATTAGTGGTGTGCCTCAGGGGTCTGTTTTAGGGCCATTGCTGTTTAACCTGTATGTTGATGATATCGGCAAAGATTTGGGGGGGGGGGATATTCGATTGTTTGCAGATGATTCAAAGTTGGGACAAACTATGAAGAGTAGTAAAGATGTGGCCTTACAAGAAGACTTGTACAGATGGATTGAATTGGCACAGGAATGGGGATGCCATTGAAATGTTGCTAGGTTCAGAACTATATAAATACGCAGGAACAAGATTCAAAGGAAGACTCTTATTCTTTTTAAATAAAATTTACTCAACTGGTATCCCCCCCAATAGAATGGAAAAAAGCAATTGTGATTCCTATCTTTAAGAAAGGTAATAGAGATGACCCTAAAAACTATAGAGGTATCAGTATACTAAATTCATGTTACAAAATATACAGCAGAATCTTAAATAACAAAACTAATGAAATATTCCAAAAACTTTATTCTAGAGGTACAAAATGGATTTAGAAAAGGACGATCATGTATAGACCCAGCCTTCTGCCTAAAATTAATAATAGAGAAAAGAAGAGAATATAATTTAGAAACACATATTGCATTTATTGACTTTGAAAAAGCATTTGACAAAGTTAAAAGAAACATTATTTAACATATTAAAAGAAAGACAAATACCAAATAATATCCTAAAAGCTGTCACAAGTATATATGAAAATAATCAAATACAAATAAGATTAAATCATGAGTTATCATATACAAGAGAGATAAACCAAGGGGTCCGACAGGGATGCCCCCTCTCAGCAACTCTTTTTAATATCTACTTAAATGAAATAATAATAAAATGGAGTAAAAATTTACATCAAGGAATTAAACTTTCACCTACAGTTAACTTAAACACTCTCCTCTTTGCAGACGACCAAATAATAATTACAAATTCTGAAGATAAACTTACAGAAAGCTATTTTAAATCTAAATGAGATATCCAAAGATTATGGTATGATATCAACAGAAAAATCAAAAACTATGGCCTTTAAAGGACAAGATCCAGCAAGAACTAAAATAGTATTAGATAACAAGATCCTAGAGCAGGTGAATTCATTTAACTACCTAGGATGTATGATCACTTATGAAAATGAAAAAGATATAAACATAAAAATTGCAAAATATTTAAAAATAACAGGAGTAATTAACTCTATATTTAAACCAAACCTAGTTCAAAAACAAACCAGGCTAAAAGTATACAATACATTAGCCCTGCCGGTCTTAATGTATGGAAGCGAAATCTGGACAATAAAACAAAAAGACAAACAAAGATTAACAACAGCAGAAATGACGTTTATGAGAAAAACTGCAAAGTATACCCTGTTTGATCACAAAAGAAACGAAGATATTATGAAAGAATTAAACCAAGAACCAGTAATTGAAAAAATTAAAAAATATAAGCATAAATGGATGGAACACGTTCAAAGAATGAAAACAGAAAGATTACCAAAACAAGCCTTAAAGTACAAGCCATTAGGAAAAAGAAAACCAGGACGTCCTCTTAAACGATTCAACGATGACTTCTAAGGCCGGAACAGGCCATACTAGGCCTAAATCCTTGATACGTATGATGATGATGATGAGTTACGAATGATTGGAATGCCTTGCCTTAGAGGGTGGTGTCTGCAGAGAATTTGAGTGTGTTTAAGGTATGCAATGATGTGCTGTGTACATGAACAAAAGGATCTCCTAAATGAGTCTTGGGATGATGATGATAATAAAATCAAAACAGAAAATTTGATTCTTCAAGAAGATTATCACTCCTCACCTCCAAAAAGATCAAGAATATTCCCTTCCACATGAGGGATCCAAAAAAAAATTATATCACACATACAATCATGTGGAAATTTTTGACCTTCAAATTCCTGATACACATCTTGAAAGGATATAAATTGAATAAATGATAGTAATGTACACACTTCCTGTAGTACTAACTTATGTTAGCCATTTTCCTCAAATCAGTCTTATTGTCAGGACTTCAATGCTGTCAGATCTCTTAAAATTCACTTCTAACTGAATCTGCGTAATTTTTTTTTTTTTTTTTTTTTTTAACTCCTGGTCTTTTTCCCTTCTGTTCTGGTGAAAGATCACTTCATCTCTATTTAATTTTTCCATACCCATTCTGTATATGGCAGCATACTACTTGAGATTAGCTATTCTCACACATTCTTGAATGCTACTAATGTCAAGTTCCTTTTTCATATATTCATTTTTAATGATTCTATGCTACCTGTTGAAAAATATAGTTGAGAAATCAGTGACTGATTTCTCAACTATATATGTCTTAAAGTGACAATATTATCCTGATATCCGGCATACTGAGAAGCTAAGAAAAATTGTGGAAATGAAGCTTGGATAAGAACAGATTTTGTTCAGGCTTCACTTCCACAATTTTTCTTAGTTTCTCAGTTTGCTCACATGAATCACAAAGTAGAAGATTAAATAGAGAAATTCCTCTGACATTGTTTTCTCCTTTTTATAGATGAGCCATCTGGTGAATCATGTAATGCAACCACTGTGAAACTTTCATACTTCCATATTAAGGCTTTCTCAAATATTGATATATACAGGGTGTTCGGGATAAATTTGACATATTTATAATTAATTATATTTTTCCGTAAGTTACATGTATTAACACACACTTCTCTTCATTTAAAAGTTTGGACCCTTCTTCATTCATATACAAGATGTCAAAGGATGGATAGCTGGAACCCACCTGAATCATGGAAGAGAATAACTTGTATCATGATGATTCGTGCCCGCCATCAAAATAAGGATATTACGACTGCTGCCCAATGCTCCCTGAATACAGTAAAAACAATCAGGCATGAACTAGAGACTTGCAATGGTGACTACGAGGATGTAGCAAGAAGAAAGATCCCTAGCAGACGATCTGATTGCGTTCGTACAGCAGAATTCCTCGCAAATCTGCAGGAACAGGTGTTGAAGAACCCTGGCATTGGAATTCGGGCTTTGTTCGTGGAGTTGCTAACTGTAGTCAAGCCCTGGATAACAAGGGTAGCCAATGGTAGGCCGTATGTATGGCAGCAGGATTCGGCCCCTTGCCACACCTCTGGGAAAAGTCAAAAATGGTTGTCTGAAAATTTCTACGACTTCACCAGTCCAAATGTTTGGCCTCCAAACTCCCCAGACCTTAACCCCATGGATTATTTTGTATGGGGCGCAGTTGAAAAAGACACCAATTGCACTTCCAGTAATACAAAAGCCCAGTTAATGGATAAAATTAAAACAGTTTTTGCGGCCCTTCCCAGGGAAACTGTAGCATCAGCTTGTTCAAGGTTCCGAAGCAGAATTGAAGCTGTGATCGATGCTAATGGTGGTTATTTTGAGTAAATCTTGTTGATAGTATTGTAATTAACTCTGCCTGTAATGTTTTTTTGTCAATTCATTAAATTTAATAGATACAAAGAAGATTTTCTTTTTCCTTACGAAACTGTCAAATTTATCCCGAACACCCTGTATATATATCAAATATTGATATCAATGTTTTTTATCTTGTTATTTTTTTTTTTTTTTTTATAAATCTTATGTTATTTCTTACTCACCTGAAGAAGTCGGAATACCAATGAAACTAGTCTTGATTTATTAAAGGTTTTTGTTATACTTTCTCAGGTTCTAGTCAGTTAAATTTTAATCTTATAAATATATATATATTGTGTGTTACAGTTAGTTTCCTAACTGTAACAAATAGTTTTATAGTTACAGTTAGGAAACTTAAATAGGAAAGATTAGCAGATTAAAAT
The DNA here is from genome assembly GCF_054136105.1 of Typopeltis vanoorti. Taxonomy (NCBI): domain Eukaryota; kingdom Metazoa; phylum Arthropoda; class Arachnida; order Uropygi; family Thelyphonidae; genus Typopeltis; species Typopeltis vanoorti. The sequence goes on along the minus strand of NC_143550.1, from coordinate 61,003,354 downwards.
TTTAAAAAAGTACTCTCTCTCACAAAGGGAATAAACAGACCATCAGACTGATCTGTTTAAGTTAGAACAATGAAGTAAAGTTTCAAATGTTTCTTTATAAAGACATTCTATGAGGAAATAACTTTCATGAAGGACTTGTCGCAATAAACTGTTTAGTGCAGACTCTTCAAGTTCATGATATTTAATATCAAGACATAGATAAATAAAAGCAGATCTTCCAGTTTGTCCAAAATAAGATAACCCACAAGCACAAAAAATCTGGTAGATACCTGGAATACTTACAGGTAGAAGCTTCTCCTAAGGAGATGCAAGCAAGTTGGAGATTTTTCTGATGAGGCGAAAGGCAAATATTCAGTGGTGTTTAAAAAAAACTTTCGTTATGCATTGAGAAATGTCATGCATATAAGGGATGGGAAGAAGTCATGTTTTCTGTATTGGAAGAGGTAGAGATGTGATAACTGTTAAAAACTTTTTTTTGATAAAAAGGTAGATTTAGTGTGTTGTAAAGTTTATCTGAAGAACATAAAGAATGAGCACAATGATACTAAAGTCTTAACAGTTCCAATCTTTTGACTAGGATGGTGGTGAGATTCAGCATGAATAGAGCAGCCTATATGAATCTTCCCAAAACTGAAAACTAAGCTTTTCATCTGGTTAATAAAGAATTAGAAGATCTAAAAAGGGGTAATCGACTATTTATTTCTAAGGTGAATTGGATCCTGGGATGAAGTGCATTTAATATGGAAAGAAACTGTGGTGCTGCAACTCAGAGGAAGAGCCATTCTAAACTAAAAAAATATCCACAAATCTGTGCCAATGTGTTGGTCTAGGTGAAATTTATTAAAGATATGTTGTTCAAAGTGTTCCCTGAAAAAGTTGGTTATAGTAAGAGAAATAAGGATTGCCAATGGCTATTCCTTCGATTTATTTGATATAATCTGGTTTTAAAGGAGAAATAACCAGAATGTATAACAAATTCAAATAATTTAAACAACATCCGAAGGAAATTCTTCTTTAAGTAATTCAATGGTGTCCAATAAAGGAATATTAGTAAACAAGGAATCAACATCTAAACTGATCATAATATCAGAATCATCCAGATGAAGATGAGATCTGATGATTTATGTCTATCCCTTTTGTGATAGTACTTTTAAAATTTGCTAATCTTTCCTAACTTTATATATATACACACATATAAGTTAGGAAATTGACCATAATTAGTTATTTTGCATTACCTTTACTTAGGTGGCACTTTTTATAATTGCTGTTATTATTTAATTGCCATTCTATGATCCTGTATTAAAGATGCCCATGACACTAAGCAAAAAAATTCACATTCAATGAGTTATTTTACTTCAGTTTTCATCTGTTTTTATATTTCTTTTGATCAACTTTAGAGGGTTTGAGAGTGTTGGATATAGTAATAGCATCAAAAGATGCAAGAAAAATATGGCTCCAAGACAGACCTAACAAACTACAGACCAATTAATTAATATACGAGGTGTGTTCGCTAAAGTATTGGAAAAGTTGGTTAAAGGCAAAATCCAATAGCGAGTTTAAGATTTCCTTTTATTATTATTATTTAGGCCTCCAAGGAGTCAAAAGACTCATCGCGGGAGGTCCTTCATAGGAAACACAAAGTCTATCAAGACTCATCGTGTGAGGTCACTCCTAGAATACAAAGTCTATCATACCACTCCTTAAACTCATTGATCCTTCTCGCTCTCACCACTCTATCAAGCAATGCATTCCACGGTTCAACCACCCTTCATGTAAAGAAACCACTCCTCATCCTCTTGCTCACAGTTTCCTTTCCTAACTTCAAGGGATGGCCCCTTGTCATCACTCCTTCCTGCTGTTCAATCAAGCAAAAGAACTCCCTAGTGTCAACCTTGTAACTGCCTCTCAACAGTTTAAAAGTCTCAATAACATATCACTTCTCTTTCTATCCACCAAACTCTGCAGTCCACATTCCCTCAGCCGATCCTCATAACTAACATTGTACAGTCCTGAAATCATCTTTGTTATCCACCTTTGTACCCTTTTCACAGTTAATTTATCCCCTTCCAATCCTGGGGACCAAATCTGAGAACAATAGTCTAAGTGTGGTCTGATCAGGGTCTTATACAACAGAATGATAACTCATCTCTGCAGGTCAGCATCCTTCTCATTATTGAAGCAATCATCTGTGTTACCTTCACCACCTTTGCAATATGTCCCCTCGAATTTCAGGTTTCTATCAATCATTTGCCTCCTTGAAACTGCCCCACCATACACAACTCTCTGATACCTATCGGACAGCCAGTCCTGAATCCAGTTGACCAACCTGACATTGAAACCCATGTGCAGCAACTTAAATATCAGCTTATCATGTGGCACCCTATCAAATGCCTTTGCTAAATCTAAGAAAATGGCAGTATATGCCTTTCCCTCATCTACTGCTCTTGTAACTTTATTATAAAAGGCTAGCATATTACTCAAACAAGAGCGTATTACTAAAACTTCACAAATCCATGTTGACTCTCGCAGATAACATTACCCTCATCTGCCCAATGTCGTATATGGTCCCTAACTAATTTCCCCAAGATCGTAACAACTACTGATGGCACACAAACTGGCCTATAATTAGACACAGTCTGCTACTGCCCTTATGCAATGGCACTATCTTGCCTTCCTTCCATTCCCTGGGCACCTTTCCCATAGCCAGAAACAAGTAGCAGGCAACATGGCTTTCTAAAGAGAAGGTCCTGTCTTAGTAATTTATTACATTTTATAATGAAGTGACAGCAGACAGAGCTGAATAAAGGAATTGCTGCACCATGATACTTAGGCTTTCCTAAAGACATTTCACAGAATACCACATGTGAAACTATTACAAAAATTTGAGCAAATGAGAATGGATATGAAGCTAATAGCATGGATGAGGTAGGTGGCTGGCAGACAGTGGAATTAAGAATGAAGGTGACTAGTAAGATACCTCAGGGTTCTGTACTTGGGTCACTACTCCAATTTGTATATCAATTATATAGGGAAAGGTTTCAGGGAGGATAATCAGTTGTTTACTGATGCAAAATTGGGGAGAGAGCAGTAGTTGAAAAGGTTGAAAAGGTTGCATGTTGTGTATCATATTGATGGTACTGGATTGTAGGAAATCAATGAGACTAGGGACTTAGATATTGGTGGAGAGAGAGTTGAAGTGCAGAAGGCAAATTGCAAAATAGCTCGAAGGATTACTTAAATGTTTAAAAACATGCTAACAAGTAAAGACAGAAGTTATGATCCAGGTTACCAAATCTGTGCACAGATTTGGTAACCTGGATCTCTTGGGGTTCAAGAGGTGGTAGAGAGGATTCAGAGACCTTTGACCAAACTGGTGACAGGTCTGTTCCTTTGCATCAGTTTTATAAAAAAGTTTTTTTTTTTTTTTAATATAAAACTGATGCAAAGGAAATTTTTAATATATGACAAAGAGAACTAGGAATCATTCATGGAAGTTGTATAAGAGTGTGGTTAGTAGGGGTGTGTGCGTAGACTAGATTTTTTGCAGGGAGAGTGGTGAATAAGTAGAATGGATTGCACTGGATAAGAAATTAATAGATAATAAGTGGAATAGTTGTGAGTTTCTTGACAGTGAATGGAGTTTAAGGAGAGGTACAAGAGGTTTTGTGTGCAAAATATTTAGTTTTAGTCTCCCACAATGAGTTTCAGGACTGCATGGAGATACCACATAAAGTTCCTGAGTATGACTCCCACCGATGAGATCAAGGTCTAAACTGGTCTGGATAGTGGTCATTGTGCCATACTGCACCACAGTAATACACACTTCTGAAGAGAAGTGTACTTTCATTATGGGATACAGAAGCAATGGATCGGAAGTCAATAGCCTAGCTGTGAAGATACTTCATGTGCAAACTTGGTTTGCTTACATTTGGCTAAAGGATTAAATGAGAATAATTTCTTGCCAAGTTTGAAGTCACTGTCCAATTCACCATATTGACATTTGCATATCACTAGTTGATATTTCTTGCCATAAAAGATTATATCTTTGTATTTAGTGTTGAACACTACAGTTGACTCTCTCATTCTCCTTATGGCTTGAATCCTTTATTATTTAGAAAAAAATCTTACCTGTTTTGTCTTTTTTTTCTGTAATCCCAATTATGTCAATGCAGTACTTCTAATTCTTTTGCCAGTTCAACTTCACTAATACCTCATACACTGATATTGCCTAGTTTGAATTCTGCTGCTGAGTTGAAGTTTGTTCTAGTAGCTGATTTTCACTGTTCCTCCTAGTTCTGACAAAAACAGTAGTGTACCCTTATTTAACTGGATAACATCCCATCTGGCATGGATTTCATCCTGTACCATCACTATTCTGAAAGAGTGAACCCTTGTTTGTTTAGTATCTGTGGAGACAACTACTAAAGGGGCACTTCACAAGAAGTTGAGGATTGGACAACAAGTCAGAAGTTCCAGTTCTCTGCATTTCTTAAAAAAATTTAGTGATCTCTCCTCAATTATCTTTCACCCTTAAGTGACTTCTGTGGTTTCCCACTTCAAAAATAAGTAGTATGACTGATCCACAATAAGGAGTATGCATACAATTTCACTAAAGATGAGACAATGTTCAAGTTAATGAAATGACTTGATGGATGGAGTTTTTATTTTAGAAAAACAGGCTGCCAAAGAAACAATTTAACATTTTTATTAAAATGCAATGATGCATTTATGTTGTTTCATTTTTGAGCAGGTTTCCAAAGGACATTTTTCACTTAAACTTGTTACACTAAGTTTTTAATTTAAAAGTAATTTAAAATTGTTTCCCAAATTTTCTTGAAGGAAAGGTTACAGAAGCATTTTTGCATATTTATAACATCTATATACTGTATCATAAAAGTGATATATAACATTTATTGAGGTGGAGGTAAAAAACCTGTCCCCATTGTTTGTCCATTATGAAAAATTTTCTTACTGTGCTGTTTCTTACTGTAGGATACTCATTTCAATAATACAGTATTATTGAAATGAGTATCCTACAAACCAGTATATGTTGCACTTCTGAAAGACTAACATGCATGATATTTTAAAAATCAGTTTCAAAATCAATAACAAAGCATTATAATTTCATCTATCCTAATATTCTTTCTTGGCCATAGGAAGAAAGAATAATTACAAAAAAGACAAACTCCACAGACAACAAATAACATCACATTGGAAAGATAATGTTAAGACATTCACCATCCACTCTAGCAATGCACTCCACTTATTACTCTCTCCTTGAAAAAAAAAAATTGTTTTCCTTATTACACTATACAATATTTTCTATATATTGATGAACTGTGCTGATCAACTTAATGTCTCACTCACCTCTTCTATGTGCCAATCTCTACAGTACACATGCATGTGATCTGTCCTCTTAACATTCCAGAGTCCTGAGATAGTATTACTGTCTTCTATTAAGATTTCCTTACTCAGATATCCAGGTAATTAGATATACACAGAAGAAACCAAATTTGGCCTCATCAGCACCTTATGTAATGAAACAATCTTATCAGTACCTGTTAGCATCCTCTGTACTATGGCAGCAATTTTCTTGAAAACCATTAACGCTTTAATGTGTCCCAGAACTTTAAGCTCACAATTTCTGCTCCCCCCCCCCAGACCCTCCCTCACTTTCCAGAGTGAATTTCACTAATGCAATACATTTTGCCAGCCTGGTTGGCCAAGTGGTTAGCATATCCGCTCTCCAGCCAAAAGGCTGCGGGTTCAAATCCCGCCGTGGGCATGGATGTTTGCGATTGTCTGTGAAAGTACTAGTGGTGGTAGTCAACGGTAGATGGCATTGGTGTTAGATGATGAAGGTTGGTGGAGTAGTGAGACAAGTTGTAGAGTAGATGCCCTCCCTCGATGAGTCTTTGGACTCCCTGGAGGTGTGATGTAATAATAATTTCATTCTGTCCCCTCGAGTCAAAGTCCATAGGTTTACACTTGGCAAACAGACATTCCAAATTAAACTATTTGCCAATTTAATCTATTGTGCTGGCCTGGTTGGCTGAGTGGTTAGTGTATCCGCTCCAGCCAGAAGGCTGCAGGTTCGAATCCCACCATGGGCATGTATGTTTGCGATTGTCTATGAAAATAGTAGGTTTGGTGGTGGGCAGTAGACTGTGTTGATATAGATGTGGTTTGCTGTAGTTGATGGACTGAGTGGTGGAGACAGTTGTAGAATAGGTGCCCTCCCTCAATGTTCTTGGACTCCTTGGAGGTGTCAACATAATAATGATGATATTCAGCCTGCTTTCTACCCACTATAGGGTGAAGGCCTCTCCCACTAGGGGAGGATTGGGTCTACTATCCACATAGTTACCCAGTCCATCTTGGGGAGTGTTTATTCACTTGTATGAATGTATTAAGGTGGAAGATAATCACAAACATCCATGTCTAGGCAGAATTCGAACCCACAGCCTCTTGGCTGGAGAGCAGATAAGCTAACCACTCAGCTAACCAGGCTGGCATAATAATAACATTTAAAATTCCAACTCATTAATGAAATCCTCTTGTAACATTACAATGAGACTTCATAACATTGCTCTCTTGACTGCAGTAAATAATCTCTCAAACTTTTATCATAAATTAAAGGGAAGCAATAAAATTGAATCTTGTGTTATCTTGCATCTCCATACATAACTTGCTGGCTTCTATTAACCAAATGACTACCCATCCCATTCTATTTAATAGTAGCTTGTCACATAGTATCTGATGTTTTCACAAACATCAGATACTGTGAAATGGAGAAATTTTTTTTTCTAGAAAATCTAGAAAAAAAATCTTATCTCCTGTACAATACATTCATAAAAATGATAAGTTAATGAAATAAGACCTTAATAAATCTGCACAATAAATATTCCTATTCTCTATCCAAGTTTGCCTTCTATCTCCCACACCCAATACATTAACTTCCCAGTTCTCTTCAATTGGCTGACTTCTTATTGCAAAAGCACTAATTTTCTTCCATTTTTCAAGCTCTTTTCCTGTTGACAGATTGGAACAGCCAACAGAGTTACTCTTTCAACTCCAGTGGGCATTCCCTTAATATTATAATGGTATCTCGATGGAGTCCAGAGACTCATCATGAGACCCAAACTATTTTATATACTAAGCATATCTCTCCTTGAACTCATTCACTGTTGGGGAACTTGCAACTAATTCTAGCAATTCATTCACTACTCTCCATGCAAAAATCTAGTCGACACACCCTTACTAACCACACTCTTACACAACTTCCACGGATGACCCCTACTTCTCTGTCATACTGAAATATTTCCTTTGCATCAATTTCATAAAACCCCTTTAATATCTTAAATGTTTCTATCATGTCCCCTCTTTTCTGCTATCAACTAAACTTTATAACCCACATATGCCATCAACCAATCCATATAGAGAGCATTCCACATACCTGTCATCGGTTTAGTCATTTGCATCTGAATCTTTTCTACTACCTTCTGGTCCCCAAAAAACTGAGGTGACCAAATCCACATATAATAGTCACGATGCAACTGAATTATAACCTTATAAAGAGGGATAATAACCTATTTTTACTTCATGTTTTTCAGCATCTAAGTAATCATTTGAGCTATTTTATCAACTTTTGCTATATGCCTTCTGAACTTCAAATCTGTGCAGCATTATTTGTAAGTCCCTAGCCTCAATTTCCAACAATCCAGTACTATCAATATGATGCACTGCATGTACCCTTTTTTATCCCAAAGTGCATAACTATACAATTTGCAACATTAAATTGACAACCATTATCCTTTGCCCAAAATGCCGATTTATTTAAAATTATCATGCAGGATATTTACATCACCTTTATCAACTGTTACTCTCCCCAGTTTTGCATCAGCAGCAATATTAATTTTAGACCCACCCTATTAATGTTAAGGAAGTTTGATTAACATCAAACTTATTAGATATTAATAAGGCACAAAACTACCCTGCTACGCCTCTATAGCTCAATCAGTATAGACTAAGCCCTTTGGTCAGAAAGACCTGGGTTCGATTCCTGTCTATGAAGTGAGGAACCTTTATCTGGTCTCTTTCGACTAAAGGTGAATTAGCCAGTCTCATACAGAAATAGAGGGTTTTCTCCCAGAAATTCTGGTTTTTGTCCCTCAGAACAGGCAAACCAGCCCTGTGAACACAAACAAGGATCTACAGTCAAAAATACATACTTAGAATTCCCTCATTGGGGGAAAGGATTGCTGAATAACTAGAACACTAGCAAGAAAACAAGTAGGAAGGAGAGCCAAGAAGGCAGAATAAACCACCAAGTCAAGTTCTATGAACTTAGCAAAGGTTTACATACATCTTTAAGTACTCTTCAATAAAGAACTAATTGAAGAATGGTACTATATATCAAGCCTTTATATATTAGTGGGAATGTTATATGCTTAATGAAAAGCAAATGTGTTCCCAGGAGTAAGATGGAATCTGCAGTCAAGTTCTTTTTATTGGAAATGCATTTGGAACTGCCCAGTAAAATACATTTTTATTGCCAGAGCAATTATTCCTCGTGCCTACTTTAGAAAAATGGGAGAAAGATATGTTTAAGGAAACTTGCTTACTGAAAGAAGACACATGCAAGTGAGGCTTTTATTGTATTGAGGAATTTATAAAATAAGACAATGAATGAATGAGTAGAAACAAACAAAAAGAAAGATAAAGAGATTGACGAAATGTTGCATAAGAAGTTTCCATATAGTCAATTCAGTGTTCTCCCCAGAAATTTTTACCAGCCGGGTGGTAATGAAGCATTAGCCAGGTGTACAAAAATTTTGAATGAGTTAAGAAAGACCCTTTTTCATAACAAGTTAAAATAGTAATTTTATTAGAAATTACTTCAAACAAGGATAATATTTTATATAGTAATTATAACAAACAAGACTAGAATTTTTCTTATTTTCTCATTACTTAATGAGAAAATAAGAAAAAATTTCTTATTTTCTTAATTCTTCTCTTCTTAGAAGCCCAGTCGTCAGCAGCTTTTTTCGTAATTAAAATCTGGTGGATCTGGTCCCTCCAGTGAAATCAGCATCAGATTATTTAGTTTTCTGACTGATGCGATTCCTCATACAGGTTTTTATCCTTCTTAATGCAGAGAAACCCCTTTCATATTTAGCTGTGCTCACAGGTATGGCCAGTCCAACAGCAGCTAGTTTTGCTAAATTTGAAAAAGACTGAGCTCAGATGTTGTTGCTAATTTCAGCAGTATTTGTCTTGGATCTAGATTTTTATATGACTGTCCATTAATCATTTTTGATGCAACTGCACATTCTAGTTTAGTACTTTCATAGTTTAAAATTTCAGGACTTCCATTTCTAGAATAATAATCAAAAAGAATCTCAGAAGCCTCACGGTGACTTTCTGCATTGAAGAGTCTTGAAAAGCAAAATGATTGGCATATCTGGAAATCTTGCTTCTAGGTGTTTAATAACTGTACCTATGTATTTATCATATATTGTAGTCTTAAACGTAATAACATTAGAATCTGAATAATCAATGTGAAGGTCTGACCATTCACCTGAAAGATGCTGATGAGATTTTGAAAATGACTGCCAAGAGCGTCTTCCAATTCCATGATGGATAGTTTTCTGGCTTCTAAGAGCTCTATTTCAGTTACATCAACATCTTGCCTTTGCCATGATCTAGACAAGTTCGATAAATGCAGTAACACATCTGAAAGCATCATTAGTGAAGCTACGAAATTGTATATTCTGATATATTTACTTAAACCTTCAGCTGTGATATTATTTCATTCGGTGGCCTCTCTTTCCAATGCAACTATAACACTCACCATGCATTCTCTGAGAGACTGTATTACAGAATCATGAGACAGCCATCTAGTGCCACTAGCCATTTTCAGTTTAATCTGAGGACTGTTCAGTATATTTTAGATTTGGGTTAAACTAGCCATCCTGACTGAGTAATGTTGGAAGAAGAAAAACAATTGCCTTAAGATATCATTAAACATGACTAAATAAGGCACTTCAGCAGCTGCTTGGGCACTAGCAAGAGCCAGTCAGTAGTTTACACAATGACAGTTGACCATGAGTCCATCTGTTTTATCTTTGAGCAGTTTTACAACTCCCTTTTGCTTTCCAATCATGACAGCTGCTCCATCAGATTCTAGGCTCACCAGATTACAAGTTTTTAAGCCTAGACTGTCAAGAGTTTCAATTACTTTGTTAGTTATAGTCTCAGCTTTGCCATCAATGATATTGCAAGTTGATACAAAACTAACCCTGACCTCTTTTCTAAGTTGACAAACATATTTAATGTACACAATCAGCTGTTTTAAAACTAAGATGTCAGTAGTTTCATCACATAAAACACTGAAATAATCTGCAGAATGTATATTTTTCAGTATTTCAGATCTAATTTCTGATGCTAAAATATCAATCAACTCATCCATTATTCTTTCTGAGGTATAATGTGCATTTTTACCAACGTTAAGACGTTCTAAGTAGGAACAGCCCATAGCCTTGCAATGCTCAAGCAATATTTCAAATAATGTAGTATGTGGTAACTCATTTTCCGGTAACCAATACATAGATCTTAAAGCTCCTAGAAAAGGATCTCTCTGCAAGTTATTCAAAATTGAAATTGATTTTTCAATTTGCCCTATTCCAGTTTCTTCCAGTATACGTTTTTTTTTTTTCAATTCTGAACAAGAATCAGTGTGTAACTTGCTTTGTTCATAGTCAACGAAGCTTTCTTTTCGAAGTCTTGTGCATGGCATAGTTACCCAAGTCACTTCCTTGTTTGGGGGTCGTCTCTTTCCTTATTTCATACATGTGGAACACATCATTCCATTATCTTCACCACTAACCAATGGAATTTTTTAAACCACTCACTGTTAATACCCGATAAGCAGTGTTTAGACGCACATTTTAAAACTGGTTTGTGTCTTTGCCACTATGCTTATCAGTTTCATCTTTCTTAAAATAACTTAAGAGTGTGGTTTTCTGACTTGACTTTTTACTCATTATGGGGTCATTTAATAAATACAAAATATCATTGTTTAAATTAATCAGAACAAATCACTGAATTGTGCACTGACAGTAATACCCGAGACACATAACGCATTATGTCATAATTTTACTATTTCATCATCATCAAATTCCTGCCATGTACCCTCAAGGGGTGTACAGGATATGACAGTACTACATGAAAAAATTACATCATTACTTTACTATTTATGAGTATTAATTACTAGGAATGGGAATTGGTATCACTCGAGACTGACATCATAGTCCTCGAGAATTGAGAATTCCCCAAGATCATAACTATATTTGATGTGCAGACCTATTTTCTTTTACAAAATAAAATATTAAATACTTGACTCACGATCTTTGGACAAAAACCATTATTAAGAAAAATTAATGTAGATTTTTAACATTGATTTTTGGCTTCGATTCGAATTCGCTCAATTTTCACAATTTATTTCTTTTAAACATCAAAATTATGTCTCTTTCGTAAAAGATCTTCTTTGCAACTGATACTGTTGTATTCGAGATCCTGATTTTTGTCTTCCATCTAAGGATTGGTGTGCATCAAAGTGAAAATCCGAAGCTCTCGAGATTGGCTTGCAATGCAAGACACTGAGCTGGTCTCACGAGTATCAAGACTCTCCGTATTTCTCATCACTATTAATTAAAAAATGTCAAATTATTTTTCCATTCTTGCTCATTATTTAGTCATGTCAATTCACAACATTAATTAGCCGGGCCGTCAGTAAAACCAGCCGGGGGTTTGCCCATTCAAAAGGTCCTGGGGAGAACATAGCAACTGAAACTACAGAACTTTTAGCTGAGTACTATGTTCAATTTGTTTTGTGTATTATTTAATGCCATTCCTCAGAAATGAATTTACTTAAATCAACTGAGAGAAATTTTTCTTTGAGCCCATATAATCCAATTTCTAGAATGACCATATAGTTATCTTGTATAATTAGAATTTAAGAATAAGATATACAAAATACTAGAATAACAGATTGTAATTCCAAAGAGAATTAATGTCAGATCTTCTTAGAGATAAAGTGAATTACTTGACATGCAGAATTTCTTTCTATATAATTACAATATATCAATGTACCATCATGGATATGAATCAAACATTCTAACTAACATAAAATTATATATAATATTATCTTATTCCACAATTGACTTTAATATAAAGGTTGGATACAGATGAGAAATTACATAACTGGAGCAATCCAGCTTCAAATATAAACAGACTGGCATGACTATGGCTGCATTTGATCATTAAAGGGGTTCCAGCTCTCCCCACCCCCAAATCTTCTAACATGCTGTGTGAGTGATGATACCCTTTAAGGTAAAGTGTTAAGCATATTGTGGAGATTTAGAAAACTCCACAATCTTTAAGGCAACAGCAACAATGCAGTTCCAGAAAATGGAATTTACGACTTCTGATTAGCAGTTGCATAATATTGTTATCTACACTACCAAATCATGCTTGAAGGGAGAATGAGTGGAATCTATGAGGTGCTAATAAGATCATGGTGGGAGAAAATACAACTTGTATTTTCTCCCACTGTATATTTGATTGCTATTTTTCTCTTTACCTCTGAAATGAACTGAACAATAAATTCAAATAAAGTCCCCCAATCCATCTCACCACTGCAAAAAACTTGCAGAATATTTTATTTCCTTTATCCAACTAAGCTGTTACTATTATTAAAAAAAAAAAAAAAAAAAAAATCAGTAAGTTACTAATGCATGATGTACCCTTCACAAAACCATATTGCGCTTCATATTTTTATCTACTCATTCTTGAATTCTCTTTTTGACCTATTTTTCCAGAAATTTTATTGCATTGCCTGAGATACTAACTGGTCTATAACTTGGAAAGATTTTTAATGGGATTATATTGATCAAGTGCATATAATAAACAACTATGTTATACCAAGTAGTTTCACAACTAAGGCTGTTGGCATCTTCAGGGTACATAACTGATGTAAGGCACTAAAAAGTAAAAAACTGTTACAAACTATAATCAATCGATTCCAGTTATATTAAACAAAGAACAGAACACGTACAATACATGCATAGAGCGTGCATGATATCACTTGTTATTTAGGAACGTTCTATAGTTGGCACTATAATTCAGTTCTGGCGAGTTGAAGGATCTGATAAGGGTCTTCCAGATCACGGGCAAGATTAGTCCTTGGTTCCTGTTAAGGTTTTGTATACAGCGGTCAACTGTTGTGGCCTCCTTAAAAATTCGGGAGCAGAAGTCCTCCTCCATGTAAGGAATTGTGCTTCTATCCCACTCTATGGTATGGTTCGTTCTTGAGAAATGAAAAGCTAACCCCGATTTTTCTTCTCTGTTATTATTCATGTCACCTATGTGTTCTTTTTGCCTAATTTCAAGGCTCCTTGAAGTTTGGCTGATGTAATTCAAGCCGCACGAGCAGGGTATGTTATAAACTCCAGCATATTTGGAGAAAGGATGGTTATCTTTTGGAGATCTTAAGAATTGTCTAATCGTTTGTGGGTTTAAAGGCCACTCTTATTTTATGTGGTCTAAGGAGTCTAGCAATCTTATTGGAAACTGTCCCTAAGCATGGAATGACAATGGTAGAAATATAACGTATATCATCTTGTTGTCTTTGTCGGGGTTCAGAGAAAAGTATCTTGTGGATGAGTCTTCGAGGAAATCCATTCATGGTAAGGTTGGTGGATATCAGGGATAGTTCTTCCTGGAGGTCCTGTTGTTCTGTTGTAAGGAGAGAAGCATGGTTCTTCAGCATGTACACAATGCTAAGTTTCTGAGAAATGTGGTGGGAGGAAGTGAAATGTAAACAACGTCCTGCATTGGTAGGTTTGCGGTAAACTGAGAAGTTAATACCACCAATATAGTCCCATTAGAAGTCTTTTTATATGTATTGATTCATTAGATAGCAATGTCCTCCTCCTCAGTTCTCCTGCCATGCTGTGATAGTGATGACTTGCAATCTTCTCACTCTTCAGTTTTGCCTCCGACAAATCCTTTACATCCTCCTTCATAGAATACTTCTTGCCTGTGAAATCATTTGTGCCAAGACAATTAGTTCCTTTGCCTTACCTTTCTTTTGCATCCAGATGATATGACTAATGTAGTGAACTTTTTGCACAAAGGAAACATGATTTTGTCACACTTTCATTAAGTACTCTCCTGATCAATGAGTCTCTGTACATGATTTTCTCCTACTTGTTTTTCTTGTTTGTTCACTCAGTCTTTATTACTTCAGACCACCTGCTGCTTTCTCTTCTCAGCCCTGCTAATCTCTTACAGTTTCTGCAATATATATAATTAATTATAAAAACTAATACTGTCCTATATTTGTAACTATCTATCTGGATCTTACACAAAGGCATACCTTCCCTAGTTGGAGGTAATGCCAATCAGATCTCTGAATGGCAGACAGTTTCACCATTCCACACTGCAAGGCACTCAGATTTTATCACATCTCTCTCTCTCTTCTCACATGCAGTGCTGGTAATACCAGGCAAATCACCAGACAGTACATTATTATTACGGGTATCTCCATGGAGTCAGTAGACTCATTGTGGGAGACCCAAACTAGCAAAACAATATCTGTCATATCTCTTCTTGAATTCATTTACAGATGAAGAGCTCACAACTAAGTCAGGCAATGAATTCCACTCATTCACCACTCTCCAGGCAAAAAAACCTTGTTCTCACACCCTTGTTAACCATACTCTTCTTTAATTTCCAGGAATGACCTCTTGTTCTTCCATCACTATCACACAGCTGAAACATTTCCCCTGTAACAATCCTATAAAAACCTTTTAGTAATTTAAATGTTTCTATCATATCCCCTCTTCTCCACCTATCAACCAACTTCTGCAATCTCTCAATCCACAAGCTCTCAATCAATCAATGTAGAGAGAATTTTTTTACATCACTCACCAACTTAGTCACTCTTCTCTGAACCCTCTCCACATCCTCCTCATCTCCAAGCAATCCAGGTAACCAGACCTGAGCACAGTAATCCAAATGTGGAAGTATCAACACTTTATAAAGGGGAATAATAACCTCTTTCTCTCTGGATGTCAGTGTGTTCCTCAACAACCAAGTAATCCTATGTGCAATCTTGGACACCTTAGCAATGTGTCCCCTGAACTTCATCTCCCTATCTACCAACACCCCTAAGTCCCTAGCCTCATAAATCTCTTGGAGTACTGTTCCATCAATGTAGTACACAGCTGGTAATCTTTTAATTCCAAAATACATAACTTTACACTTTTCCACATTGAACTGACATCCATTACCTTTTGCCCATTCTACCAGCTTATTTAAATCATCCTGCAAACTTTCAACATCAGCTTGATTTTTTATTGCTCTACCCAACTTTGCATCATCGGCAAACAACTGAATTAAGCCATTTCCTATATCATTTATATACAAATTAAACAACGATGGCCCAAGCACAGCATTGTAAGTAATGAATCTGAAAGCTTTTTACTCTGCCAGTTCATGCCTTGAGATAATTTAAATATAGTGATATGCAGGGTCAACGAGAGGCCATGCATGGACAAAAGACAGTTTCCTGTGTGGGCAGTACAATGGTCTTACCTCGACAATGCATGCCTTTATTCTTTCTCTCCTTTTGTGCATAAAGGACAACTTGAAAGTTTTACTGCAGCCCACAAACTTCTAAAAAAAAAAAGTATCAATTCTTACATAATAATTTGATATCCATTTTACCAATGGATGTTTTTAATAGTGATGTATATTATATAAGAGGTGTGACAATTTAATACCTGGAATGCACCTGTAAAAAAACATGTTCGGAACTATACATCAGTGGCTACTGCTGCCTTTGAAGTAGACCCCATGTGTATTTGTACACTGGTTTAGACAGTGTTCCCATTTTTGGAAACTGGCTTGGAACTCTTTTTCCAGAATACTCTCGAGTTCCTTTATCACATTATGCCAGATATCAGCAATGTCAGAAGCAGTGTTCCATTTTGGAAACAGCCAGAAATCACAGGGAGCCAAGTCGGATGACCTAATTCGATAATTGATTTTTTGGCCAGAAACTCTCACTCACAATGAGTGGAATATGGCTTGGTGCATTGTTGTGATGGATGATCCACTTGCCAGCCACAACACAGGTCTTTTTATCCAAACAGAATCTCGTAATCTTTTCAGCACATCTAAATGGCATTGTTGGTTGACTGTTTGTTCCTGTTCAACGAATTCATAGTAGACCATCCCCTTGTGACCAAAGAAACACACAAGTATGGTCTTGAACTGCATATGTGACATGCATGGTTTATTGATATGAATAAGTCTTTAAATTCAGAACAGTACTGGGGGGGGGTACAGGATGAAAAGTTGAGTAACGAAATCATTCGATAAGGTTTGGTTTCATAATTTCTAAAATATTAAAGGTAGCCAAACCAAACTTATATCAATTTATAGCTGAGGAAATAAAGATTCGTCAGTGATCTTCATATAGCTTGCCACTCCCCATGGGTGGCAGCTCCGCCATTTTGTGTACAATCACCACGCCTCGGAAACTTCCACTCAGTATAACTTCGCACTCTGTCATGGTATGACGTTCGTTTTTGTGTGTCGATCAAGAGCTCTCAAGATCCATAATTCTTAAATTTCAATACAGTGTTGGTGAAGAAAATGGGAACTGAAGTTGAAAAATTTTTAAATTTCACAATCTCCATCTATACTCGCCGGAAAGCCAGCCAGAAAAATGCCAAACACATAGGACAGGAAAGAGCAGCTCATCAGCTCTCCAATAATATCCCAATGTCTGGGTCGGAATGAATAAGGAAGTATCAGGAGTGAAAGAAATTGGAAGTGGTACAGCGCAGCTGACGGCGCCAGCACTTCAGCAGTGGTGGGGCACGAACCCATGGATGTAAATAACGTAAGCGACTATGCCACTGCTTCGGAAGATGGATTGAACAAGATGGATTGGATTTTGGAAGATCGGTGACAATGGAAGAGCATTAGAGGTCGCCGAGCCTGCATGTGCCATAACGATTCACAAGGAGACACTTTCGATCGAGTAATCTTTCAGTATGAAAAGTCAACAAAATCAACTGGTGTACTGAGAAGAGTAATTTCTATCGACGGACTGTATTTGACTAATGAGAGAGACGATTATAAATTTTATAATGGTTACAGAAATTCAGCACCCACTGTCAGAGAGATACGCAATGAATACAAGAGAATGAAGAAACACCACTTGCCGATGCTGGCTAAGCGAGTTCACAATTTCTGTGGTCAACAATCGTTGACTGCTGCGATCACAGAGGAAGTCCAATTATTAAACGTAGATGATCACGGCAACGGCAAAAACTCATGGCAGAGTCTTACTTGTCTCAGCGATCAACGCACAGAGTTTGGTGGAGTACGCCAAAGATATCGAAACTGAGTCCATTATGAACAGATCTGACTACTTGGTCATCAGTGAAACCTGGATGGATAATGAATCTGGTTTCGAACTTAATGCATGTAACAATACAGGCATGGAAAGGTGACGCAATCAACCATAAACTTCATCGTCCAAACGCACCGCCGGTGGAGTCGCCACATACAGGAATCTCAATAGCTTCACTGATTGTTAACATATCGTTACTATTGATGTCAGTCATAAACCTAGAGTCGAAGAACCATCAGCGGGAGATACATGCCTGGATGACATGACGATCAACGGTGCATCTAAATTTGTCTTCGGAGATGTGTACATTCATCCGAACGCTTCATCGTCAGTGATAGAAGGTTGTATCTATCGATCCCTGCTGCAATACTCGAAAAGCATAAAGAAAATAATCCCCAGTGTCCAGCCAGATCCATACGCCCATCATCACCACCACCGGTGACTTCGATATGTCACAAAACCGATCACTGCAGGACTTTATGGATGGAATAAGAGTTTAATCTCACTTACGTTAAGACCACAGTGACCATGATAGGTAACACTTGTATTGATTTGATTTTCTCAAGAAACTTGGATGTATCTTGTCTACTGTTTGTATCTTACTTCTCTTACCAAAGACCTATGATAAATAAAATTATAATCGATTATTACACTTGTTTTCATTTATTTACACTTCCCAATTCACATATAGCGTGACGTATTCACATAAAACCCCTCCAACCGTGCTCCAACACAGCCACCCCTAATTTTTTTTTGGGGGGGGGAGATATGGCAAACTGAGGGTTTCCCACTGCATGCTCTGGCGTTTTGCGTCAGGATCATACTGGAAGCACCAGGTTTCGTTACCCATAATTACTCTCAGAAACACTTATTTACAGAAAGACCAGTTGCAACTTGAGGATGCTGCTGCTTCTGTTCATCTGTCAAGATCCCAGCCACAAACTTTGCAGAAATCTTTCGCATACCCAATTCTTCAGTTAAAATTACTCTGACTGTTTCTCTATTCATTTGCAATTCATCAGCCATTAATTGCACACTTAATCTTCTGTCAGACTATACTAAATCTTGCACTGTTCACATTTGCATCTATCACTTTTGTTTTTGGCTGCCCATTCCTGAGGTTGTCATTCACATTTTCTCGCCAGCCTTTGAACCTCTTATGCCACTCAAAGACACTTGAGTTTTACAGAACATCCACACCATAAGCCACTTTCAACAGCTTCAACATTTCGGTAGCAGTTTTGCTGATTTTCACACAAAATTTGATATTAAAAATGCTGCTCCAAATTTCAATCACACATTTTTATGCCAAAGTTTACACAAAGATCTCTCATTTTTACAATAGCCAACTAGCAAATAGCTCTATCGGCTTGAGGTTTACACGCATTAGTTAAAACATGTACAAAGATTACTCACATGACTCCAACCAAATCACCACATGGGCAACACTCTGCAGCCGTTCCAGGAATTAAATTGTCACTGTGTGTGTGTGTGTGTGTGTGTGTGTGTACGTGCACACACACTACCATCTCCTCATCCAAAACCAGACATTCGTCAAGGAATGTTAGTTGGTAACCTCAACAACTGTCCACCTCAGCTATCCAAATTTCACCTTGCAGTTCCTTTTACCAAAAAGGTTGCATTCTTAAGAACTGTGAGAGAATGCAAATGTTGATTCCTTCCTCTGATTGGTTTTGGCCCAAGATTACTGGGGACGTGCTCCCCAAATACTGATGACCACTGATTTTTTTGCCTATCTCTTAAGCTCAATTTCCTGCAGTTAAAATACCAAAATATTAAGGTTATCTTCCTGATGGACTTCAATGCCCACAACTCAAACTGGCTTCCCTTCTCCAGCTCTATTAATGAAGCAGGCAGGAATGATAATGAAGTATTTACAATCATCAATGCCTTAACACAGTTTCTCTACCTACCAGATAACCCCTCATCCTGCCAACAACTTTAACCTCTCAACAAACTTCCCTTCTAGATACACTAAATGTGTCAGTTCTCTTGGTAGCCAAAACAACAGAGCTGACAATCTGATGCCCATTGGCAAGGGTGTCAAATGGGATTATCTCCATATCTTTACTTCTCTTTTCCATGGTCCAACTACTGCTTGCATTCTCCGGATCAGATCAAATAACAAATAAGCTTAAGTGAAATGAAGACCTCCATTCCTCATTCCGCCCAAACTTTCCAATCACTATAATTACTTGACTGTAAAAAAAAAAAAATTGACACTTGTTGGATAACCAACAAGTGTGCCAACAGAGTCCAAGAAAACAATTCAGCATTCTATGAGCATATTAACAGTGAATGAAATTAGCATACTGCAAATGCAAAAAATAAAATAATCCACATCAGACTGAAAGGGCCAAGTGCTGCAAACTCGCCTATTCAAATAGTAGTCAAGCCTTCTGATCCCTCACCAAGGCCATTGGGTGTAATTTGTCTGTCCATGTTTTCACTACTCTTAAATCCAGATGGCACATCACCCAAAAGACAAAGTAAAATGACAACCAAAGCAAGTCCCCCCACACACATACACACTTTACTAAGCTGCTTATCTGTCCCACTACTCTTCAGTGAGAAAGAAATCGGGAATTCTGAATCATTTGGACACACACACACGGCATCTTAATGCTATCAACCCCATTGTGCTAAAAACTTGTGTTCCAAAGCCGAGTCATTTGGCCACAATCTTTTCTACTCAACTGGTATCCATCCTACTCAATAAAAACAAGATTACATGCAAGCCCATTCCAATAAAGGGTGATAAGTCTACCAACAAAATATTGTTCAATTCCTCTTATTCAGCTCTCTTTAAAATCTATAGAGAAGATTATAGCCTCAGCATGAGGAGTGCTTGGCTGATGGTACAATAGAAAGAGTGGCTTTAGCAATAAAGAGAGGGCATGAAACAGACAAGATGATAGTTATGGTGGGTACGAATGACCTGAGAGGTAGTATAAATCGGGTAGGAAAAGATTTAAGAACATTATTAGATATTGTGAAGAGGAAAAGTGTCAATGGGAGAATAGTGTGTGTGCTGCCTCGTTTTGACAATTACGAGTTAAGTAGACGAGCAATGATAATGAATGATATGATTGCAAGAATGTGCAGAAAAAGAGGTCTGGAGTTTGTTGATGTTTGGAGTGTGTTTGAAGGAAAAAGGCAGTTGTATGCTAGAGATGGACTGCATCTTAACATGGAAGGACATAAGAGATTGAAGAAGTTATTGTTTTCTGAACAGGTTGAAGTTATTGGGCAGGGAAACTAATATTGAAAAGGTTGAGTGTAAGAGAGAGAAACTTTAGCACTGATTGTGTATTTATTGATCCTTACAGGCAGAATAAATTGCAGAAGAGAGGGGGAAAAAATCGGCATAGGACTACGGTAGTTAGTGACTTATATATCAGTTCTAAAGCCGGTACAAGATCTAGAGGGAATCTGCAATTTTTGTATACCAATGCTAGAAGCATTAGAAATAAGAGAGAAGAATTTTTGGCATTAGTCAGTGAAATCTCACCAAAAGTTGTAGGCATTAGTGAAACTTGGCTGTCAGCAGAAGATGTGGTCACTGGAATTGAATGTGATGGGTACAGTATTTTCAGGGAGGATAGAGAAGATAGAACAGGAGGAGGAGTACTGTTGATGATAGCTGATGTGTTGCAGCCAAAGAAAGTAGTATATCATGATGATAGACATGTGAATGAGAGTTCATTTGAGGCAGTCTGGTGCGAAATAGTGACCAACGCAACCAAATATACAGTTGGATGCTGCTATAGGCCAGGGAGTACAGGGGGAGATATTGAATTCATGCATCAGCAACTTAGTGCAATGAGTGAAGGCTTAGTGATTATTATGGGGGATTTTAATTATGGTGATATCAATTGGAAGGAGGAAATATCACGTAGCAAAAAGGAAATGGAGTTCATACATCTGCTACGAGATAATTACTTGAAACAGCACGTAACTGAAGGGACACGTGGTGTGAGAGTGTTGGACCTGGTTATTGGTTCAGAGGTTATGTGCATAAGTAAGGTGACCTCGTTACCTCCAGTTGGTGAAAGCGATCATGTGGTATTGACTTGGGAGGTTGCAAAATCTGTGGATTTTTCTATTAAGAAGGGGTATGTACGAAACTACAGGTTAGGCAATTATAACAAGCTTCGGAGTGAGCTTGCAGCCATCCCATGGCAGAACATATTGCAAGGGAAAGATGTTAGCAGTGCTTGGGATAAAATCAGTGGGTATCTGAGGGAAGCAATATCAGATTGTGTCCCCATGGTCAGGAGGTCAAACAAGGCAGGCATTAGATGGATGAGCAGTAGTATCAAGCTTGAACTACAAAAAAAGAAAATGTTATGGAGATTTTACAAGGAGAAGGGCGATCAGGACACCCATGAGCAGTACAAGGCTCAAGCTAGGAAGGTTACCAGCATAGTAAGAAAAGCTAAATCAGATTATGAGAAGACCTTAGCCAAAGAGATCAAGGGTAATTCCAAAGAGTTCTTCCGCTATGTGGCAAGTAAGAGGAAGAATGACTTCGGAAGGATAACCTTAGTGGGTGCTGATGGTATTGAGGTGACAAAATCAGATGTAATAGTCGAGTTACTGAGTGATCACTTCTCAAAAGTCTATCACCCAAGTGAGGATATCTCTATACCTATAGCAATACCTAATGTGAGAATTGAAGCTAAAGAATCAGAGGTATTAAATATATTGCGAAACTTAAATGCAAACACTGCGGTAGGCTTAGATGGAATATCAGCTCGGGTGTTGCGTGAATGTGCAAATGAATTGTCAACCCCTCTTACCTGGATATTTAATTTAAGTTTGAACTCTGGTATGGTCCCTAGGGAGTGGAAGTTAGGCAAAGTGGTTCCTTTGCATAAGGGTGGCTCTAAAACTGCAGTATTGAATTACAGACCAATCACCATCTCAGGAGTAGTGGTAAAAGTATTGGAAAAGTTGGTTAAAGACAAAATTCAAGAATGGGTGGATCAGGATATGATACTCTATAGAGGCCAACATGGTTTTGTTAAAGGTAGATCCTGCCTTAGCAATCTATTAACTATCCATAATAGAATAACATCAGAGTTGGACAAAGGAACTGGCTACACAGTGGTACTTCTGGATTTTGCTAAGGCTTTTGACAGGATACCCCATAGAACACTGTTACGCAAATTGGAGCAGATGGGAATGGATATTAAATTGGTGATATGGATAGGAGAATGGCTCAGGGAGAGATACCATAAGGTGGTGTATGGAGGAGCCGAGTCCAGAATGAGGCAGGTGACCAGTGGTGTGCCTCAGAGCTCTGTGCTTGGGCCAATGTTGTTTAATTTGTATATGAATGATATAGGAAATGGCTTAAAGGGAGATATTCAGTTGTTTGCTGATGATGCAAAGTTGTGTAGTGCAATAAAAAATCAAGCTGATGTTGAAAGTTTGCAGGAGGATTTAAATAAGCTGGTAAAATGGGCAAAAGAAAATGGATGTCAGTTCAATGTGGAAAAGTGTAAAGTCTTGCATTTTGGGATTAAAAGATTACCAGCTGTGTACTACATAGATGGAAAGGTACTCCAAGAGATTGATGAGGCTAGGGACTTAGGGGTATTGGTAGATAAGGAGATGAAGTTCAGAGGACACATTGCTAAGGTGTCCAAGATTGCACATAGGATTACTTGGTTGTTGAGGAACACACTGACATCCAGAGATAAAGAGGTTATTATTCCCCTTTATAAAGCATTGATACTTCCACATTTGGATTACTGTGCTCAGGTCTGGTCACCTGGATTCCTTGGAGATGAGGAGGCTGTGGAGAGGGTTCAGAGAAGAGTGACCAAGTTGGTGAGTGATATAAAAAATGCTCCCTACATTGATAGATTGAGAGCTTGTGGATTGCAGAGATTGGCTGATAGGCGAAGAAGAGGGGATATGATAGAAACATTCAAATTACTAAAAGGTTTTTATAGGATTGATGCAGGGGAAATGTTTCAGCTGTGTGATAGTGATGGAAGAACAAGAGGTCATCTCTGGAAATTAAAGAAGAGTGTGGTTAACAAAGGTGTCAGAACAAGGTTTTTTGCCTGGAGGGTGGTGAATGAGTGGAATTCATTGCCTGACTTTGTTGTGAGCTCTTCATCTGTAAATGAATTCAAGAAGAGATATGACAGATATTGTTTTGCTAGTTTGGGTCTCCCGCGATGAGTCTACTGACTCCATGGAGATACCCGTAATAATAATAATAACTTCACCACCTGGAGACAAACCAGCTAATTAGTGACCAATAATAATATGAATTTTTAGCACTATCCCATAGTGAATCTAGTCTATACCATCCACCTTTGGATTCGAGTCATAGAAAAGTATAGAGAAACTCATCTACTTGATAGACATTTCTAAGATGGTTGATCAGGTCTGGCACAGAGGCCTGCCTGCTCTCAATTAAATTACTGTAGTAATTTAATTGAGAAATTACTACAGTAATTTCTCAATTAAATTCTAACAACTAGAAAAGAGCAATTTTCTGATAAAAAAAAAAAACTGAAAGGTTACCTAACTAATTAGATGGTGCTATACCAGAACTCAGATGACACTAACCCATTCAATGGTGGATTTTACAACAACACATTCACGTCTCTGATACTTATATTAAAAACTCAAAACATTTTATAGATAAAATAAAAAACATCCCTATCTTTGAAGAGGATATACTAGCAAGCCTGGACATTACATCTCTGTTTACTAACATTCCAGTGGTTGAAGTCATCAACATCTTAGACAACTTGTTCCCAAGAAACATCACTACTTTGTTCAATCACTGTTTAACTTCTGTTTTATTTGGCAAAAAACAATCTACAAACAACTCACTGGATTAGCTATGGGTATCCCCCTCCTTGTGCTGACTTATTCATGGAAGATCTAGAGAAAAAAATCTTATCCCAGATCATTCCAAAACCGAAAATTTGGTACAGATATGTAGATGACATCTTTATCATTTGGGATCATATGAAAGAAGAACTAATGAATTACCTCAACCAAATCAATAGTTTCCACAATACCATCAAATTCACATTAGAAATGGAAAAAGATAAAAAACTGCCATTCCTTGACATTTTAATAAAGAAACAAACCAATAATAGTATCAACCTATCTGTATACAGAAAACCTACAAATACTGGACGTTACCTCCATTTCAACTCAGCTCATCACATAGCTCAGAAACTTAGCATTATCCGTAGTCTCAAGAAAAGAGCTATACAGTATACGACAGACAAGGATGACCTACTAACGGAATTAACCACAATATCCAGAGAACTTTCTTTAAATGGTTACCCAAAAAGTCTATAACAAGATTCTCTTTACTGATATACCACATCAACAACGTGATGACGTCCAATACATCAGTACAATTACGATTCCTTTTGTCAGCAACATTTCCAAAAAATTAGCTAACCTTTTAAAACCACATAAGATCAGAGTGGCATTCAAACCAATCAACACTATTCGGAAATCTTTAAGATAACTGAAAGATCCTCACCCATTCTACAAGTACTCTGGAGTATATAACATACCTTGCTCATGTGGTATTAGTTACGTAGGTCAGACCTCTAGAAGCTTTGAAACGAGAAAGAAAGAACACATAGGATATGTCAGAAATAACAGACAAGACATTTCAGGCCTTTCATGCCACTTTGCCTCTACTAACCATCACACTGAGTGGGATAAGAGCCTTATGCCATACATAGAAGATAACTACCATTCAAGAACCTTTAAAGAAGCAGCTACAGTCGCCCATAAAACTGAAAACCTAAACAAGAATCAAGGTCTAATTTTACCAGAAATTTGGAAAACTTTTATCAGATCATTAAACATCAAAGAAATTAACTTTCATAACAATTACGTCATGAGCCATAACGAATAAATCGTTAACGAGACACGCACATTGTCACGCACAATACCCATTTTTTGGTATGAATTAGAACCATCAGTTATAACTAGTCTGTAACCTTCATTTTAGCTTACTAGTTTGTATTCCCTGAGGATGCCAATAGAAAAATTGGCAAAACATGTAGGAGGATAAAATAAAGCTACTTGACAAAGATTATATAAAAAAAGTGTAATAGTCTTATGATCAAATCTCCTTTCTTGGTTGGACTTGCATCTGTCCTTTCTTGGCACAAACCCACGTCAGCCACAGCTTCTGCAGTTGGCAGAAATCTGCAATTTTCTACTTGAGATACTTCTAACCCATATGCTGCAAAAACTAGATAAATCCCAAATATATCTAACCAGAGAACATTTGAGATGGTGCACCAAAGTGAGCAATATTTCAAAGCCTCTAAGGTTGCTTGCTGTTCAGAAGAGGACAATCTAGCTAATTGATGATCTTGCTCAGAGATTCACTGCAATCCCTTTCTAAGAGATGTTAAAGTTTCTGGGTCATGCTTTTTCTATAGGTACTTCCATGCACAATGCTCTCTGCTGAACTGGCCACCATCTTTCCTCAAATTTCTTCAAGCCACAAGAACAGTTGCTGGTCAAAATCTGTTTATGGTCCAGTTCCAAACTTAGAGAACCAACTTTTTCTATGCTTTCAACCATTACCTCTGTTCTTTGGAATGGCCTCCTTCACTGGCTATCCCATAAACTATATGTTTCAACTATTCTAAAAAACCTGTCAGATTCCTAAAACCTCTTATCCAGACACAGCAATAATGTACTTTAAGTCTTAAAACTTTCATATGTGGGTCAAACAAAAAAGACTGAAGAGCTCTCTGCAATCTACTGTTCACCTTTAGCTGAAATTCTACATTGAACAATCTCCCCGGTAAGTACTCTGATCATCAAACATGAATTCATTTGCAACTACATCTGAGGCTATTATAAAATTTGACAGAAAACCTCATGTTGCATCTATTACATTATCCAAGGTATTAATCATTCAAGAATTTACTTTGCTTTCCAATTTATATTCCTATAACTAAAATTGTAATACCACTGATATTTCATCCATATTGATATGGTTAATTACTCAGTCCATCTAACCATTTCTTCACTATTCATCTTATGCGCTCTGTAATCTCTCCATACACGTCAAGTCACAACAACCATAAAATCCAACTGGAAATTATTATTATTATTATTATTCAGGCCTCCATGGAGTCAAAAGACTCATCGTGGGAGGTCCTTCCTAAGAACATAAAGTCTGTCAAGACTCATCGAGGGGAGATCCTCCCCTAAGAAACAAAGTCTATCATACCACTCCTTAAACTCATTGACCGTTCTCGCTCTCACCACTCGATCAGGCAATGCATTCCACGGTTCAATCCCCCCCTCCATGCAAAGAAACCACTCCTCACTCTCAGTCAAGCAAAGCCAATTCACAAATTGCAGAGGATCTTGCTCTTCCACCATCCCCCTCTCCCCATTACTTTGATATTTTGGAAGTATTCATAGTACATAAAAGCTGTTTTACATGACAAATGCTAAACAACTAGATCAGATTGCAATGGGTTCCTGCTCTTCTCGTGCTAACCATTTTCTATATAGGAATGGTATTACACTATGCAAATGATTTGAACCATGGTTCAGGTTTTATGAGTAAACATTTTATCAGCTAACACCTACATTAGACATTACTCGTAACACAAATTTTAAATGTGCGTTTTTTTTGGTTTATAGGAAACTGCACACACACACAGTTAAGCAATACAGCATCTTGAAAATACTAAAGTGCAAGAGTTAAGGCTAATTGTTCTAATGATACATCAAAAACTTTCCTTGCCACACCATTTAGCTAGTGGCTACAACCCCTAAAAACAATATTCAAGCTTTTCTACTACCACATGGGATCACAAACTATTCCCATTCCATGTATTTAAGATGCATCTAATAATGTAACCAAAATGTTTAACAAATAATCTACACCATCTGTAATTTTACATTCAACTAACTGTCCTTAGAAGAATGGATAAAGAAACTACTCTAGGATGCATAGTGAATGAAGTCCCTGTGCCTATAATTTAGAAACTTTGGCACACCAGAAGATACATTAATCCACTTTAAACAAATAGCATTCATTTTTATAGCAAACATGACAAGCAGACTACTTTAGATACCCATCACATAGGATTAAATGGAATAAGGCTATACTGTTACACAGCAGTTGCTATAAGTCCAAGAGACAATTTTTAGGGTTAGCATCAATATAAAGCATCTCCTATAATTTTAAAATAATGGCTGCATTAATTTACTAAAAGTTTGCAGAGTAATTTTAATACTTCTCCCTCCAGAGAGGGAAAAATGGTGCTAGATATAGCACCCCCATTCCATGGCAACTACTAGCCAAATATTTAGGGGAAAAAACTAGATTAAGTGAGTCTTCAGACTCCTTGGAGGTGTCAGAATAATAATAATAATAATAATAATAATAATAAAGTGCTTCACAACCCATTTTGATCACGTTTGCTCAAAAGCAAACAGGACAATAAGGACAAATATACTCATTACTCAACCAACATGGCAGGATAAGCATGTAACTTAAACTACTCATACAAGATGCTGCTCAGGTCAGTCCAGATGCATGGTTCACCTGCATGAAGCAACATGGCCGATTCAAATGTCATCAAGCTACAGATAATCCAGAACAAATGCTTACAAAGTGCACCATACCTTGTAAGAAAAGTACACGTTGGGGATACCAGCTTTTCGCCAAAAGGCTGGTATTCCCCAACATTAAACCTCCCTATGAGAAAGGGATACAAAATTCTTTGCAAATTCCACCACCACGCAGCACAACCAATTAATTTGTCAAACAGTAGATTAGCAACATGACCCTATAAAGAAGATAGATGTCCCAAATTACTGAACAATTAATGTTCTAATCACTAGTAGAAACCCCACAGTGGGGCAGATAAATGCTTAATAATATTTAAAGCCTACTGTGGTCTGCCAGCTAGGACAATGATAACTGTTACTGCACAATGGACAGATTGGACCTATGGCTCATCCCTTTGTCAAGTTGCAAAAGCAATTGTTGATTTTTTATTATTCTTAAAGGAATAATCTACCAGGTGGTAGATCGTAATGGACTTAAGTTATTGAGCATTTGACTTCCCCATTGTTGTGTTTCTAATAGTCATTTAAAACTTACCTGTTCAGCATAGCTGTGAGACATTTGTCTTATAGGGTTTGCTGAAGTCTACTGCTTGACAGATTAAGGCGGCATTTGTAAAGAATTCTGCAGCCCTTCTGGAAGGTCATCTCAGGAATAACCTTCCTACGCAAAACCTGGAGTTAGATAA